>NW_024070186.1:102234182-102754451 GCF_014754425.2 Oryx dammah
CAGATATGCAGATGACACCACCTTTATGGCAGAAAGTGAAGAGGAACTAAAAAGCCTCTTGATGAAAGTGAAAGAGGAGAGTGAAAAAGTTGGCTTAAAGCTCAACATTCAGAAAATGAAGATCATGGCATCTGGTCCCATCACTTCATGGCAAATAGATGGGGAAATAGTGGAAACAGTAACAGACATTTTTGGGCTTTCAAATAAATCACTGTGGATGGTGACTGCAGCCATGAAATTAAAAGAGGCTTGCTCCTTGGAAGAGAAGTTATGACCAGCCTTGACAGCATATTAAAAAGCAGAGACATTACTTTGCCAACAAAAGTTCATCTAATCAAAGTTATGGTTTTTCCAATAGTCATATATGCTTGTGAGAGTTGGACCATAAAGAAAGCTGAGCACTGAGGAATTGATGCTTTTGAACTGTGGTGTTGGAGAAGACTCTTGAGAGTCCCCTGAACTGCAAGGAGATCCAACCAGTCCATCCTAAGAGAAATCAGTCCAGACTATTCATCAGAAGGACTGATGCTGAAGCTGGAACTCCAATACTTGGCCACCTGATGAAGAACTGACTCATTTGAAAAGACCCTGATTCTGAGAAAGATTGAAGGCGGGAGGAGAAGGGGACAACAGAGGATGAGATGGTTGGATGGCATCACTGACTCAATGGACATGAGTTTGAGTATGCTCTGGGAGTTGGTGATGGACAAGGAGGCCTGGTGTGCTGCAGTCCATGTTGTCACAGAGTTGGACACGACTGAGCAACTGAACTGAACTGAAAGTATAAAAGAGATAGAGAAAGCTTCTGACATAGACATCAGAAGGGGGCAGAAAGAGTGCTCCCCTGCTAGTCTTTAGCTGGATGTTTTATGTCTATTAGAAAGCTGTTACTCAGATAAGAGAGACACCTCAAGGCTGATGGAGTTTTACCAGGCCCCTCTCCCACAACATGCATTTTTGAGATAGGATGGCAAGAGGTGTGTCATCCCCCAGCCATAAAACAATTGAAATCAGTTCTGGTTTGTTGAGCTATTATCAGCCCAAGGTTTGAGAAAAGAAAAGTTAGTCTTAGGTGGAACCATTTTGAAGAAAGGCAAATTCCAAAGCAAATACACAGCTTGATCAACATAGCTTAGGAAAATATTTCCATAAGAAAAACACATTGGTTAGTTCAAGGTTTGAGAAAAGTTAAGTTCAGATGGAAGCAGGTGTCGTCACGGCAACACAGAATTTTAAATTTTAAGAGAAAAAAATCCGACACTTGTAGTTTGTTTCCTCCTGCAGCTTAAGGGAGAGATTAAAAATGTCTGACACTTGCAGCCTATTTCCTCCATTCGGAGACCCCTGGCCTTCCTACCTGTTACACTCTCACTGGGAAAGACTGAGGGTGAGAGGAGAAGGGGGCGACAGACGAGATGGTTGGATGTCATCGCTGATTCAATGGACATGAATTTGAACAAACTCTGGGAGATACTGAAGGACAGGGAAGCCTGATGTGCTGCAGTTCATGCAGTTGCAAAGGGTCGGACATGACTTAGCAACTGAACAACAGCAAATAATATGTGAAGAGGTTTCCATTACTTCCATCCCCTCATTTGTTAATATCTTAGAGAAGTGAAGTTACTTTCTCAAAGTCATAGCAGTATTTAAGCAGCAGAGCTAATAGTGCCTTTCAAATATACACACAAGTCACTAAGGAATCTTGTTAAAATGCAGATACTGATTCTGTATGTCTGGAGGAGGACTGTCATTCTGCATTTCTAATAAGCTCCGAGGTGATGCTGGTGGTGTCCTGCTAAACACACTTTGAATAAAAAAACCTCTAGAAGTATAAAACAAGTTAGTGTACCTGGCATATAGGTGTCCACTAGATATTTTTTGAATTATTTAACAAATACAGAGAAAAAAAAAAGATTCTAAAACTCTATTGCTGACCTCATTCTTAATCAGCAAGTCTTGATTATTACAGCTTTTCTCCACAAGGATTTTATAAAATCAAATATTTCATGAGAGATCTGGAAGGTTTTCAGGTACAAGATGCTGCACAGTTACAAAGAACACAATGTTGCAAAGCAGAGAGCAGACATCACCCTATGGGTGGTGTACTTAGTTGTAGTGTAGTATAGCAGACTATTTGCTTCTCCATCCTTCTTTCCATAGACCTGGCTGGTGAGAATGCTAGGAATTAATAAAATGCTTCACCCTCTAAACATCATATGAGGCTACAAGGGCTGCAAAAATCCCATCAGGAAGAAAAGATTCACTGGGAACAGAGTTGAAGACCAACGCTAACAAGCATTCCTACCTAAGAGTAGATGGGTAGAAAAACTCCACATGAAAGCAAGTCACTGGGACTTCCCTGGTGGATAAGAATCTGCCTGCCAACACAGGGGACATGGGTTGGATACCTGTCTAGGAAGATTCCACATGCCACAGAGCAACTAAGCTTGCGAGCTGCAACTGCTGAAGCTGGAGCACCTAGAGCTCATGCTCTGAAACAAGAGAAGCCACCACAATAAGAAGCCCCAGCGCCGCAAAAATGAGTAGTCCTCATTCACTAGAGAAAGCCTGTGTGCAGCAATGAAGACCCAGGGCAGCCAAAACCAAAAATAAATAAATGAATAAAATTTAAAAAGCAAGTCACTGATATGGCAATTGCAGAGTTACTGTTTAAGAGTATAAACTGAGTATGCGTGCATGCTCGGTTGCTTCAGCCATGTCTGATTCTTTGGACTGTAGTGCACCAGACTCCTCTGTCCATGGAATTCTCCAGGCAAGAATACTGGAGTGGGTTGCCTTGCCCTCCTCTAGGGGATCTTCCTGACCCAGGGATCAAAACCACGTTCCTATGTCTCCTGCATTGCAGGTGGATTCTTTACCACTGAGTCACATGGAAAGCCCATAAACTAAGTATAAGTACAGGTTAATGTGTAACAACTTCCAGAAAGAGTCAGTTTTGAAACTCGTAAATACTCCTATTAATAATTAAAGCCTTTTTAAGATAATTGCTTAATTGAGGTATAAATGACATTATAAACTGTACATCAGATATTTAAAGTATATGATTTTATAAATTGTGACAAGTGTTATCTTAGAGGGTTTTTTTTTTCACCCTTTTACATACCTAGTTACCAAGTTTACTCGCTAGCTAACAATTCTTTGTGTTAAATTCTCTTTGTTCCAATAACTGATGTGGTTTCTGTCCCCTGACCGAACCTTGACTAATACATGTGTACAGCAGCCTTCAGCAGCCATCACTACAATCACTTACCTGCCCAGCCAAAAAAAAAAAAAAAACAGACAAGGCTTATTCTAGATATTCCCTTTCACTAAAGCAGACATCTTGGATGCTCCAACAAAGTCAGGACTGTATTAATTTCTAAGTTCTAAGGTGCTAAAATAGTTAGCTCAAAAGTTTGTATGAAACAGGATGTCACTCAAATAAAAGAAAACCACTAGGTTTGTGGTAATTTGTTATGGCAGCCCTGGGAAACCAGTATAGATAGTAAGTGGGGAAAGACATCAATAAATTAAAAAAAAAAAAAAAAGATGTGCTTCTATCAGGCAGTCAAGGTGCAGAATACTCTGCAAAGATAAGCATAAAATGTAATAAGCCTCAATTTTCCTTGGCAGATCTGAACCCAAGGTTACCAGAGTCTATAGATGGAGTAGGGGAGCAAAAGTAATTTGTATATGTACCCTAGGGTACTTGGAACTCTCCAGTTCTCTAAGACATTCTTGTAGTGTGATTTTCATGAAAGTATCTGTGTGGGCTAAGAGACTAACTAATAGTTGAATAGAAATTTGGAGGGCTTGAAGATTTCTCTAAATGACAGTTTGGATATTCCTGAAAGGAATGTTAGTTTGAAAGGGGTGGGAAGGGGTGGAGATGGTTACTGATGCTTGCTATTCATTCCTCCATCCAGCATAAATCATGGCGGTATAGGTGTCCCATTCTTCATCTATTAATTCCTGGGGTCTAGTGGCTGAGACTCCATGCTGATCAGGAAACTAGATCCCACCTGCCACAGTGAAGAGCAAAGATCCCATGGGCGGCAACTAAGATCTGGTAAAGCCAAACACATAAAGAAAACTATAATGACTTTCTATCAAAAGAAAAAGAAGAGAAAAAAATAAAAGACCTCACAAGGCTGCAGGCCACAAAACTATCACTACAGGTATGATATAAAAATTTACACTAACAACCCCTTATTTCATAAATTAAAAAGCAAATCTATGCCTTTTACCTTTATTTCTTCTTCCCAACTCCTTTGGGCCACTGAAATTCTCTTTGCTAAGTGCTTTTCAAGCTCCTTGATAACAGCTTTTGGTAAGTAGCCCATCATTCCAATACAATTTAGCATTCACAGTGAAAAATGAATCTAATACCTCTCTATTTTGATAAATGCAGTTTCAATTACCTAGTAACTAAAGAGTCTGGTAAACAGAGCAGGAGAGGAAAATGTTTAAATCCATTTTCTAGGGACACTCAACTGATTCCTAAGTTTTGTATTTAAATTTGTACCAATGAAGTTATATAATGAATACCAAGGATTTCCCCTTCATTTCTCAGGAAAGCTCATACATAAAACCTGGTCTAGGAAATCAATATGGAGGAGAAAGTAGAAATGTTAATATTTACTTAACAATGTCAAGACTACACTGGAGCCATCCATTCAAAACACTTGTGAGGGACTTTCCTAGTGGTCCAGTGGTTAAAACTCCATATTCCCAGTGCAAGGGGTCTGGGTTCGATCCCTGGTCAGGGAACTACATCCCACATGCTGCAACTAAAAGATTCCATGTGCCACAACTAAGACTAAGACTTGGTGCAGACAAATAAATAAACAAATATTAAAAACAAAAACAACAACAACCATGCTCATGAATCTAGGCTCTGAACTTTTAGTATTGGTAAAAAGTGAAAGTGACCTCATGGACTGTGACCTCATGGACTGTGGTCCACAAGCTCCTCTGTCCATGGAATTTTCCAGGGAAGAATATTAGAGTGGGTTAGTATTGGTAACCTGTGGGAAATGGAGTAGACACACATGAAGGAAAAAAAACTGACTATACTTTATATGTGGTAGGACATTTCCTGTTCTTTAATGAGTTGATATGATACTTATCTAATTTTTAAAAATATAATTGCATTGTAGTGAGAAGGATTATGGGAGGAAGAAAGTGTCAATGCCTCTGCCACATGCCTTTTTCAAAAGCAAAACAGAAGTGGCAATGCCAACAGCCACTGTAGAAAGATGGTTGGTAGAGCTGAAGAGGAATGCAAGAAGAAACAGAAGGTCATTGAAACACTCAAGTGTAATTAAAGCAGCTTTAGTCATAGTAGCCCACACCAGGAAACAATACAATGTCCTTCTACATTACAATAGAAAAATAAACATTAGTTACCTTTGGAAGATAATATTTACTGAGAATAGACTTCATGTAACTTTCTGGGAGAACTCTAATTTTATCTGGGTTGTAGTTAAAGGGTGCATATGTAAAAATTCATGGACACTAAAGGTTAGCTTGTTGTATATGTAATATAAGTCAGTAGAAACTCCGGGAGATAGTGAAGGATAGGGGAGCCTGGAGTGCTGCAGTCCATGGGGTCTCAAAGACTAGGACAGGAATTAGTGATTGAACAACAACAACAAAACGTCACTAGAAAAAAAAAAAAAAGATGGCAATGTATTTATTGTATAAACACACTCTGGACTCTTTCATGTTGCTTAGTAAACTCTGGAGCCTGCCAACTTGTAGCCAAGAGGGTGATACCGAGAGTATGATTAGCCACATTCAGGTCTCACCTCTAGGTGGAATCAGAAGACCAGTTGTAGTTCAGACCCTCCCTGGATAAATCCAAAGCCCACATCAACCTTCCCCTGGACTTGGCCACACCTTCCTGCTCTGCTGATCCAGAGGCAACCATCTTCCAGAAGAGGAAGCAGTAAATACAACTGATCCTTGAACCATCTGGGGGTTAAAGGCAGCGACTCCTGCCCAGGAATGGAAAATCTGCATACTATTCTCTCTACCTTGAAAACAAGGACATTGACAAATGACTCACTCAGGGGCAGGAAGTTGAAAGAGTTTGGACAGAATCAAGACTCAAATCCTAGTTCTTGTGGTTCTACACAATGTGTTCTCTAATAGAACCCAAACTCTTCCCAACACATTTGAAGATCTATAAAATGAAAATACAGGCACAATGCTTACTGAAAAAAAAAAAAAAAAAACATGTGTAAGTGAACCCTTACAGTTCAAACCTATATTGTTGAAGTGACAACTGTACTTCTACCAGTGACAGAGGTACAAATTCTCACCCAGAAAAAAAGGCTTTGAAGGATCCCAGAGAATCACTGTTTATATTACATTATACAGTAATCTCAACCACCTCGCAGCTTTCTCAACTTGAGACCTGATAATGCCGCTCTCAGAGCCCACTCATCCCAAAAGTGGGGAATGCAGGTAAGAAATAAGGGAGACCCAGCCCTTCAATGCGTCCATGTGGTAGTTCCTACATTCCATCAGGTGAAGTGCACAAGTAGAACAGGATGGTCCACTCATGGCACAATCTCCCCAGTACTTGTTCCTGATTCCTCCTAGTTTTTTTTTTATAGTTTTCAAAGGGTGCACTCGTTTCTCTGTTTAACAGCTTGTCTTCTTCTTTGGGGGTTGTTCTATAATTCTTCATTCAGGACTGTGGAAAAGGAAGGGAGAAGAATATAGAAATAATAAAGATGTTAAGTAGCTCCCGAAGATCATCAAAATATTGCCCAAGTAGAAGCTTTAAAAGAGGAAATTGTTGACACATTAACTTGAAATTTATGGTGCTATTATTCTCAGAAAGCATAATTTTAAAAATATAATGTGCAAGAGAAATAACAGCAGCAAATTCCTCCAAATGGGATTACAAACAAACGCAACCATCCTGCCTGCTTCACTAATGTCCAGTGGAGTCCTAACTCCATGAGGAAGATCCACAAGTAATATCCTAATGTGAATTGAATATAGTCTTTTGGGCTTTCAAAAACACAGCAGCCAAGGACAAGTTCATGAACTAGGAATGGGCTGTGCCCCAAATGTGAGAACATTGGCTACCGTAGACAGTCACCCCTTAACTTGGGCAAACACCAACCTTCAGACACTCCAGTTACTTTTCCATTACTTCCCTTGCCCCCAGATTTGCTCTTTACAATAATTTCCTCAGGCACAAAAAGATTCACTGTCACTCCCTCTGGGTTCTCAATGTCCAGCCTAGCTTTTTTATGTCAACAGAAGGCCTTAATATAAAACACTGTATTACTTGTTTAGGCCTCATCTGCCCCAAGTGGCTCAGTGGTAAAGAATCTGTCTGCCAACGCAGGAGACAGGAGTTCCGTCCCTGGGTGGGGAAGATCCCCTGGAAGGGAAATGGCAACCCACTGCAGTATTCTTGCCTGGGAAATCCCATGGACAGAGGAGCCTGGCAGGCTACAGCCCAGGGGTCACAAAGAGTCAGACATGACTAAGCATGCACACATTTCAGCACAGTAGATAGACCATGCAGTTAATATGAACCCCAGCCCTTGACTAGCTGCTTAGCTGTGACTAGCTGACTAGCTGGTTAAATAAGTCTAAGCCTCAGTTAATTCATCTAAAAAGATGAGGATAAGATTAAGATTTAGAGGGACTTCCCTGGTGGTCCAGTGGCTAAGACTCCAGGTTCCCAAGGCAGGCAGCCCAGATGTAAGTCCTGGTCAGGGAACTAGATCCCACCTCCTACAAGACACAGTGAGATCCCACATGCCACAATCAAGACAGCCAAATAAACAAACATTAAAAAAAATTAAGATTTTATATTACTTTATTTAATCTTCACTGCAACCCCACAAAGTAGGTATTACCAAGCCCATTTTACAGATAAGGAGACAGGCACTAAAGGGATACATAACCTGCCCAAAGTCATACAGCTGCAAAACAGCAGCCTGAGATTGGAGGCGCATGGCTGAGGTACATGGCTCCTGGTATGTATAAACTTTCTGTTCTCCTGCTTCATATACTTCAGTTACTATTAATTTTACTGCATGGGAATTTAGGATAGTGGTCAGATTGTAACAGAAATATTTAGCTAAAGATGGGCTTGATGTTTTGCAGGAGACCTGAGTTTGATCCCTGTTGTTAGGAAGATCCCCTGGAGGAGGGCATGGCAACCCACTCCAGTGTTCTTGGAGTAATTCATTGGTACATTTATTTAAGACATATTTGAGGGCTCAGCACTGTTTTAGAGGATGAACATGCAGCTACGGATGAGACAAAATTGTATGGTTTTACCTCTGTACCTTTTCACCTGCTGCTCCTTTTGCTGAGAATGTACCTGTACACACACACACACACATACACACACATGCTTTGTAGTCTGGTCATTCCTCACTTTTTCCACTCAGTGTAGTAAAACTCAGTTACTGCTCCAACTATTCTGGATTCCTACCTTCAGTACACATCTCAGAGTCCCTGCTGCTGCTACTGCTAAGTCGCTTCAGTCGTGTCCAACTCTGTGCGACCCCATAGACGGCAGCCCACCAGGCTCCCCCGTCCCTGGGATTCTCCAGGCAAGAATACTGGAGTGGGTTGCCATTTCCTTCTTCAATGCATGAAAGTGAAAAGTGAAAGTAAAGTCGCTCAGTCGTGTCTGACTCTTAGCGACCCCATGGACTGCAGCCCACCAGGCTCCTCCATCCATGGGATTTTCCAGGCAAGAGTACTGGAGTAGGGTGCCATTGCCTTCTCCACTCAGAGTCCCTAATTAAACTCAAAGAGGAACAAGAGAATAAAAGAAGAACTTTTTTTAAAAAAATGAGACAAAGAAAGAAAAGAAAAAGGATGCATTTGGTGAGGTGCCAAAAGAAAGAAACCGAAAACAAAAATTAGAAATAAAAAGATAGTATTAAAGAGTGAAAAGGATGAAAGGACAAGGCAGTTTAGTAATATGTTTAGTACATGAAGGACTTTTACATGGAGAATAATAATAGGCTCTTCTCCTCAGGGAGTTATAAGGGAGGAAATCATTTGCAGTGAAAGTGGTACAGACAGAGGCAGCTAGATTTTATTAGGCACTTCCCAAAGGCAGGGCATAATCACTACTATCAAGGGGCTTACAATTTAATGGGAAAGACAGCTGCACATAAAAAGATGACTAGTAATCAATTTAATGGAAAAGATTACAAGAGCAATGAATACAGAGAAGGGACAGATTTCAATGAATTCATAAGCTGCAATAGAAAGGAAACACTTCACTAAAGAGATAAAATAGTAGAGTCTTATCCATGAAAGAAAGAAAGGACTTGGGCAAAGGGTAGAGCTGAAGAAAATGACATAAAACATGATTGAAATGTCTTAAAAATGCATTTTTAGAGGCCCTTTGCTAAAGCCAACTTCACTTCTCCCTCAGAACCTGCACCAGCTTCATCAAAACTCCTCTCCATTTTTTTTTTAATCTTTTCACTGGATAATTCCATCAATATAGCTTTCTATCATCTAAAACACTAAACCAAAACTACTGCTACTATAGCTATTGCGCCATTTCTCTCCTTTTTCCTTTTTTTCTTCCAGTTTCATTGAGATGTAGTTGACATATAGGGCTTCTCTAGTGGCTTAGTGGTAAAGAATTTGCTTGCCAATGCAGGAGATGCAAAAGACAAGGGTTTGATCCCAGGGCCAGGAAGATCCCCTGGAGGAGGGCTTGGCAACCCCCTCCATTATCTTTGCCTGGAAAATCCTACGGACAGGGGAGCCTGGCGGGCTACAGTCTCTGGGGTCACAAAGACTTGGACATGACTTAGCGACCAAACAATAACAAATTGACATACAGCACTGTATAAGTTTAAGGTACACTGCATGCTGATTTGACTTAAATACATCATGAAATGATTGCCGCAAGTTTAGTGAATTTCCATCATATATATATATATGCCAGAGTTAAAGAAATAGAAAAAAATTTTTTTTCTTGTCACAAGAACACTTATGATTGACTCCTTTAACAACTTTCATGTAAAACATTCAGCAGTGTTAATTATATTTATCGTGTTAAACATTACTTCCCTTACTTATGTATCTTATAATTGGTAACTTCTGACCACCTCCATCCAAGTTTCCCTGTGCCCGTCTCCCACTTCTGGTAACCACAAATCTAATCTTTTTTTCTATGAGTTTGTTTTTGAGGTATAATTGACCTACAACACTGTAATAATCCTGGCACACAACATAGTGAGTTGATTTTGTATACATTTCAAAATAATCACCATGATAAGTCTAGTTAACCTCTGTTACCACAAAAAGATGTTTCATATTTATTATTTATTGACTACACTCCCCACACTGTACATTTCATATCCATGACTGATTTTTTTTGTAAATAAACTCTCCAAGCTAGAAGAGAGTTTAGTCTTTTTTTTTTTTTTTTTTTTTTGACCACACCACATAACTTGTGAGATTTTTAGCTCCCACAGTGACAGTGCAGAGACCTAGCCACTGGCCACCAGGAAATTCCCCTGTGACATTATTTTATAACTGAAAGTTTGTGCCTTTTAATTTCCTTCATCTATTTCTGTCCTTCCTTTTCCTTTTTCTTGTGGGAATATTTTTCTGACTTCATTGTCTATGTTCTCTGTCTCCTATTCCTCTCTTTGCATTCTCTCTAGATCCCACTACAATCAAGCCAACCTCACACCAAACTTTTCCCATCAGGCCTCCAGGGACATTCACATGTCTAAATTCAGTGGTCAATTTTCAGGCCCCCAAGTACTTTAACAGTAACAATAAAATAGTTTCTCAATGAATGGATGCTGGCAAATATTCACTGTAGTATTCACATATCAAACAGAACTTCTATTCAGGAATGAATTGTTTCATGTAGCCTGTAAACCATTTAAAATTGAACAGTTCCTTTTTTCCATGTCACATCTTCAACTATAAAGACAAATTATAATGCATTTGGCAGGCAATAAAAGGAGTAATCAAGAGATATTTTTTTACTAATATATTCTCATTATTGCACATCAAAAGTGATGAACTTTTGTGAAATGCATTAGAAATGGTAATATTTATATTCAGTGGCTTCTAGTGATGTAAAACATATACATATTAAACTAACTGGATGTGAAATTTGGAGAATTGTTTAAATCTCTTCAAGAAAATAATCCATAGCATAATCCACGTATGTTCCAAAATAATGTGTCATGGGTAGTGTAGCTCAGCATGATATTATCCAGCACTAAGAAGAAACAACAAAAAAAAAATTAACACCTATTTAATTTTGACAAAATGCTTTTCTATCACTTAGAATTTTTATTTTAAGCCTACTGGAAATGTTTTTCAGACTTATTTAGACATGACTTTCTATCAAACAGCATTTTTGCACTTATAAAAGAAGCATGATATTAGTGAAATAAATCAGTCAAGGTATTTCTAGTACTTCACACTCAAAGGCTGATTCATCTGAATTGCTTCTCAACTTGGTCTCATTGATGTCCGCGTTTTTCCATCAGTTTGCCAGTAAAGCAAAAAAAAAAAAAAAAAACTATGAAAAAACAACAGGGCTTCCCTGGTGGCTCAGCTGGTAGAGAATCCACCTGCAATTCGGGAGACCTAGGTTCAATTCCTGGGCTGGGAAGATCCCTTGGAGAAGAGAATAGCTACCCACTCCAGTATCCTATCCTGAAGGGTTCCGTGGACTATATAGTCCATGGGGTTGCAAAATTTTCAGAGCAAAAAAAAATTCTCCACCCTGAACTCTGGGTGCTTTCCTGATCTTACTATAAAGCATTAATGTATGGTTTCCAAACTATGAATAGGACTTGTACAGCCTTTCTCAAATGCTCCTGAAATGGCCTGATTGAAACTTTGAGTTACAGTTTTGCAATCATGCTACCAGGAATAATCAAAGACTCCCATTGCCCAGCAACGGTAACAAGATCATGTCTGCCCCTCTGGCTGACAGTCATTGTAAGATGCCCTAGATTCTGAGACCTAAATTTCAAGACATTAAAATGTGCAAAAATGTGACACATAACATATGGTAACAAACTTCATCTTGCTTTTGTCAGGTACCTGTCCTGGCTCTTGAGAAATCTGTATGCAGGTCAAGAAACAACAGTAGAACTGGACATGGAAAAACAGACTGACTCCAAATCAGGAAAGGAGTACTTCAAGGCTGTATATTGTCACCCTGCTTATTTAACTTATATGCAGAGTACATCATGAGAAATGGTGGGCTGGATGAAGCACAAGCTGGAATCAAGATTGCCAGGAAAAATATCAATAATCTCAGATACGCAGATGACACACCCTTATGGCAGAAAGTGAAGAAGAACGAAAGAGCCTCTTGATGAAAGTGAAAAAGAATAGTAAAAAAGTTAGCTTAGAGCTCAACATTCAGAAAACTAAGATCATGGCATCTGGTCCCATCATTTCATGGCAAATAGATGGAGAAACAGTGGAAACAGTGACAGACTTTACTTTTTTGGGCTCCAAAATCATTGCAGATGGTGACTGCAGCCATGAAATTAAAAGACGCTTACTCCTTGGAAGAAAACCAACCTAGACAGCACATTAAAAAGCAGAGACATTACTTTGTCAACAAAGATCCGTCTAGTCAAGGCTAAGATTTTTCCAGTAGCCATGTATGGATGTGAGAATTGAACCAGAAAGAAAGCTAAGTGTGGAAGAATTGATGCTTTTGAACTGTGGTGTTGAAGAAGACTCTTGAGAGTCCCTTGGACTGCAGGAGATCAAACCAGTCAATCCTAAAGGAAATCAGTCCTGAATATTCATTGGAAGGACTGATGTTGAAGCTGAAACTGCAATACTTTGGCCACCTGATGCGAAGAACTGACTCAATGGAAAAGACCCTGATGATGGGAAAGATTGAAGGCGGGAGGAGAAGGGGACAACAGAGGATGAAGTGGTTGGATGGCATCACCAACTCAATGGACATGAGTCTGAGTAAACTCTAGGAGTTGGTGATGGACAAGGGGGACCAGAGTGCTACAGTCCATGGAGTCGCAAAGAGTCGGACACAACTGAGTGACTGAACTGAACTGAGTAGGCAAATCACCATTTGGTTTTCGCATGAGTGCACTGCAACTCTCCTTGCTGAGCACTGTGATCCACAGAATCTATCCTTTATTAACATGGTAAGATTTTAGTTTAGGTAAGAGATCTTTAAACTCACGTGGATGTTGCTATCAGATGTTAATATAAGAGAGCCAAGTTCAATAGAAACAGAAACCCCATTCAGGTTGAACAACATGCAGAGAAAATGCCCTAAGTTCAGTTAAGAGGAATGTCATGGGTCAATTTGGTTTAGACTGATCACTTGTAAATATAAGATTCTGTAACTCTTACAGATTTTTTCCTACAGAACTAAGTTATAACACAGCTTAACTAGAGAAATTTAAGAATTCAAAGTTTAATAGACTTGTGCTAAAAAAAAGAAAAAAATTCACATTGGATATCATTATTTAGCATTTGTTGAATTCCTCAGGTCTTATAACAGGTTATGAAATACAGTATTAAAACTAATTCTATAATCCCTAGGAAAAAATGTTGGCCTTTTCAACTCTAACATGAAAAGATGGGGCTGTCTGTATTATAAGTCAATCCACACTCTTAGAAACCCATTAAAATAGCTGGATATTATGTTCAAATCTCTTAGACTTCTTTGGTACAAAAAGGGGATTAGAAACCTGACTATTGAGAATGTTTTAGACCTGTGCACAGTTAAACTTACTTTTAAATCTGAGATTTGCAAGAGTTTTCCCTGAGGAAGAGAGCACTTGTACTTTTTTTATTTTTTTATTTTTTGCCTTATAATAATAATGCAATAAAAATAATGAGTTTGTACTTATTTACTAAATAAATAATAAAACAAGAAACCATAGTTAAATGGATTTATCTGATACATAAAGAAGTGTCTTTTTGTATTCCAGGGGAAAGGGAGAAACTAAAGATAGCTGTTAGAGCTTTCTTCTGGGCTGTTGGCAGGGATGAATTCATTTCATTCTCACAGTATATTTATGAGATGGGAGATTTTGGAAACCAAGGTTTGGGAAACCTAGATCTCTTTTCTGAGATCAGAAGGCTAATGGAAGCAGGGCTGAGACGGAGCCCAGTCTGCTTAGCCTTCATTCTCAGTGAATGTCTTTACACTCTCATACCTGCTAACAGATTATTAGTCTACCAAAAGTGATCCTTTCTGCCTCCACAGAATCCTAGATTTCTCAAAGAGAAGTAATTAAAAAAGAACTCAATCCATACTGAGGCATAGACAGAGGTTCTATTTCTATCTACTGGCTAATAAGCTCAACAGTCTAGTAACTGAACAGTTTCTAAAATGTTCCCTGGCCGTAGGCTACGTTGCTGACAGTACTACCTAGATCCTTTCCCAGGAGTGAATCAAGATCATCTGGGAACCTTCAACCTACCCTCTTCACTCTACCACTCACTCACCTCTTTGTCTGCCCCCTCTGCCTTCTCCAACACGGGACAGCTGGGAATGATGAAACCTGGTAGAGGAGACTGTGCTCCTGCCCTCTAATTTTTGAGTCTAGGGTCCTGGGGATTTACAATTAGGTTTATTCCTGGAAAGATTAAGCAGCTTCCTGCCCTTCACCCATAATTAGGAGAAGTCTTGCAAATCCAACTAGAATTCAGAGTGCTTTAAGTACAATATACTCCACTAGGCCCTGCAGCAACCATTATCCAATAGAACCGACCCCTAATTCTTTTCCAGAGGCAATTTTTATTTTTTCTCTTTCTTTCACGACCTTCTCATTCTATGCATTGAGACAGCAACAGAAAATCTCTTTGGCTTCCTTCCTTCCTTCCCGCTACTCTATTTATAGTTCCAAATGTTGCCAGGTGTCAGCAACAAAATTAAAGTGGATGATTAGAGTCCCTCCAAGCTGTTGTTGTTACTTAGGGTGCACCTAATATTTTACATTAGCAAGTTGCAGTGCAGTTGCCTTTATTCAACTATTCCGGACATTTTAAAGACGCTGAATGATTTACTCTTTTCCAAGCCCCAGACAAAGCTTCTCTCTGTGCTGTGCACATTTAAGCTGCTAATACCAAAAGAACTGAGCCTGGGGGAGTCATGATTCAAGCTGAAACTCTCCTTTGAAAGCGCCTGTGCTGGCTGGAGTGTACTCAACTTCATGTTGTGATAAAGGAGGTAAGTAGCTATGCTTTAACACCAAAGAAATAGAGCAACTGCTTAAGATGGTAATTCCCACACTTTTAAAAGCAGGCGCACACCTTCATCAACAGGTTCGACTCATTTATCTAGAAAATGGGAATGGTTTTAATTAAGAGATAAGTTCTGGGAAAAAAAGAAAAAAAGACTGCTTTCTCTATTGCTGTTGCTTAATTAGCTTTATCTCAGAAGAAAGCTGGAAACTCATAGCCTAGTTAAGTTTCATAACCATGACCGGAGTGTCTGCGGGTGGGTGCCTGGAGGGACAGGGGTCTCAGAACACCTCATTATGAACAAGCTTATATTCTGGCCAGCGGGTTAGTTAGGGATATGAGGCATATAACCAGGTGCTGCCATCTCCTCCCAATCCTGCCAGTCAGTTGGGGCAGGGGCGGGGAGAGAGGTGGGGGGGCTGGGGAACCAAACGTCAAAATGTAACTGTGAGTTTCCCAAACTATACATGTCATGAGGAAATATAATGGAGACATTAGATAACTGGAACTTGAACTCAGCAGACCTCCTTTGAAAGTCAGCCTGGCATTTGTAGGACCAAATAATGGGAGTAGAGAGAGAAACGGAGAAGACAATGGCACCCCACTCCAGTACTTTTGCCTGGAAAATCCCATGGGTGGAGGAGCCTGGTGGGCTGCAGTCCATGGGGTCGATAGGAGTCAGACACAACTGAGCAACTTCACTTTCACTTTTCACTTTCATGCATTGGAGAAGGAAATGGCAACATACTCCAGTGTTCTTGCCTGGAGAATCCCAGGGATGGGGGAGCCTGGTGGGCTGCCATCTATGGAGTCGCACGGAGTCAGACACGACTGAAGCAACTTAGCAGCAGCAGCAGAGAGAAAGATGAAGCAACTAGGTTTCTCTGCTACTGTTTGCTTTGAGCAACTCCACGTGCTTTACAGTTAACTCTCACCAAACCCTTTGGGAAATAAAAATTTTTGCATCAGTTTAGAGGATGTTGAAAACAGAATGTACAAAGGCTCTGACTTTGATCACACACAAACACAAAGCAAACCAAGCCTGAAACCATACACTAATCATTATGTCCAGGTAAAGTGGACAGTCTGTCTAGCTTCAAAACCCCTGCTCTTTCCACTCTGCATGTTGAGTTTTGTTGTTTAAAAAAAAAAAAAAAAAACACTATTCAGGGAGTGAAAAAGAAATTAGCCTGTATTAACACTGCTTACTCCTTGGAAGAAAAGTTATGACCAACCTAAATAGTATATTCAAAAGCATAGTCAAGGCTATGGTTTTTCCTGTGGTCATGTATGGATGTGAGAGTTGGACTGTGAAGAAGGCCGAAGAATTGATGCTTTTGAACTGTGGTGTTGGAGAAGACTTTTGAGAGTCCCTTGGACTGCAAACCTTGGACTGCAAGGAGATCCAACCAGTCCATTCTGAAGGAGATCAACCCTGGGATTTCTTTGGAGGGAATGATGCTAAAGCTGAAACTCCAGTACTTTGGACACCTCATGCAAAGAGTTGACTCATTAGAAAAGACTCTGATGCTGGGAGGGATTGGGGGCAGGAGGAGAAGGGGATGACCCAGGATGAGATGGGTGGATGGCATCATGGACTCGATGGACATGAGTCTGAGTGAACTCCGGGAGATGGTGATGAACAGGGAGGCCTGGAGTGCTGCGATTCATGGGGTGGCAAAGAGTCGGACACAACTGAGCGACTGAACTAAAACTGAAACACTGTTTTTGAATATATGTGTTGTTGTTGTTGTCATTCAGTCACTAAGTTATGTCCAACTCTGCAACTCCAAGGACTGCAGCATGCCAGGCTTCTGTTTAAATGTGTTTCAGTTCTAAAAATTATAGAAGTACTAGCAGCAAAGAAGACATGCCTGGAAATCCAGAAATGAAAGCAAGTCAGAATACTTCAGAATTGGAATTAGAAAAGACTCAAAAGATCATTCCGTGGCCTTCTACAAAAAGCATCAGTTTGTCAAATTATTAATTTCCTTTACAGCATTCCCAGAGAGAAATGTCACCAGTTTCTTCTCAATTGTGTCTCAGGTTTCCACCACTGAACTGGGAACTTAACTATAAAATCAAATATAGTATCTCCACATATTCCAACCCCTACCCCCAACTCCCGCTCCATTGTCCGAGTCCATTTGCACCAGCCCACTTTTGAGCAGTTGGGGGCAAGGTTCAGTTCCCAAATCCCATTATGTAAAGAGTTAATGTAAACATTAATCTATCTAGAATCTAATGATCTTTTAATTGCTCCAGGTTTAGGTAGCCTGGGGAGGCTGGGGTGGGGGGAGAGGGGCGGGAGTGCTACTAACAAAGGATGCTTCAAATCTAAAAGTTTATTAGATTCTTCTTTAGTTTATTATTATTATTCAGAAGAAATTCTGAAGATATTTTTTCTTAAACAACAACCAAAAAAAAAAGGTCTTTTAGACAAAACACTTCATTTTCATAGTCCCAGGCTTTTAACACTTGAATTGCCTCATTTTCTTTACAACTAAAATCAGTGTGCAAACACTTTTATTAAAATGCATAAGATTTTCTGTTTGAGGCTTTTCAAGAGCTTAGAGAATGGTAGGTTTATTTGCAGCTATCTCATATTGATTTTTCTGTCATCTTTAGGCTTAACCAATTTGCTTCAAATAAGATTTCTGTACTACCTGCACCAGAGAGAATCTCAAAAACCTCAGTAGAGAACTTAAAGGAATAAAAAATATATAGAAAATATCTAGCAGAAAAAATATTTTTATTTTACTTTGCAACTTACTCCAGAGACTTCTAAATAGTATGAATGAAACACCTGGCTGTGGAAATAAACCAAGACCAACCAAAGGAGGAAAGTAAAAGCTACCCATTCAGAGGATTCTAGAGCAATGGTTCAAATACCCTGGGAACTTCACCGGTACAATCTAAAACTGGGCCCCAAACACGGCGGGCAAGGAAAGAACGAAGAAAGAGGCAGTCCACTCTGGATTGGTAGGTAGTACGTTTAATAATATGGGGCTTCTAAGTTGGCACTAATGGTCAAGAACCTGCCTGCCAATGCAGGAGACTTAATAGGCGTGAGTTCAATCCCTGGGTGGGGAAGATCCCCTGGAGAAGGGCATGGCAACCCACTCAAGTATTCTTGCCTGGAGAATCCCATGGACAGAGGAGCCTGGCAAGCAACAGTCTATGGGTCTGCACAGAGTCAGACACGACTGAACAGACTTGTTAAGGCACGGCACAGGTTTAATAACCAACGTTGGGCGGGGGGGAGCGGGGGGCAGGGAAAGGCATCAGAACTTTCTTATCAGGCTTGTCTAGAGCCATCACAAGGGTATTGTATTAATAGATCTCCGAACCCGCCAAGAGAACTTTAAAAGTTTACACTGAAGCCTTACCTGGATTCAGCTACCTAAGCGGTAGAGATGGGCTCAATACCTCAAGCTGCGTCCTTAAAAATGGCTCCAACCGTGGAAAGGGTGGGCAGAACGTACGTTCCGGGGCTGGGGTGGGGGCGGGTGAGCCTCTGATTCACCGGATCCGGTTCGTGGGTCACCTGGCGCTCTTGTCCTCTCCATGATCTCCTCGAACCTCCACACCTCCTGAAGGGCTCTTAGAGCCTCACACGCCCCACCTTCTGCGGTGTGCCCTGAGCATTCAGCCAGGTGTTGCACCAGTTAAGAAGTGGCTCAAGTAGTTATCTTGCTGCACTGGAAGCAGACAACACAGCAGCAGTAGAGGAACATACAAGAGAAAACACTGATCAAAATGATTCCCAATAGGGAACTCTGCTCCATGTTATGGGGCAGCTGGGATGGGAGGGTAGTTTAGGGGAGAATGCATACATGTATGTGTATGGCTGAGTACCTTTGCTGTCCACCTGAAACTATTATGACATTGTTAACCATCTATACTCCAAAATAAAATAAAAAGTTAGAAATAATTCCTAAAATAAGTAATGATATTTTTTTTCCACCAAGAGCCCTCTGATCTGAACCACTGATTTATTAAATCTCCTGGGCTGAGGGTCAGATCAGTCAAGAGATTCACTTCTGTCTTCATGTGATTTGATAAAGATGACACTTCGGCAGACTCATCAGGTATGTATGTATCCACGACACTCTGGATAATGACACAGGTGCCTCCTTGTAAGGCAGTAATAATGTTTAAGGCCATGGTACTCTTGGCATCATGTCCAAATGCCAAGAGAATTTCAGTGTTCAGCAAAGACAGGCTTTGCCAGCTGCCATTAAGGTTTGCTGGGAAAATTTAGTAAGGGTGTCTGTGGTGGTATAATGTCCTTCAGGCCAGTGGAGGACAAGAACTAGTTGCCAGATGACCATACCAGTGGAAAACAACATTACCTGGCCTTGAGAAGGAGGTTGGCAATTTTTGTTGCTGTGGGTGGATTCTCCCAGGGTGCAGCAGCCCAAACTCCCAGGTGAAAGCCATGGCAACCTATTTAGGGATATCCAATAAACACCTGAGAAGTGGGACCAGTCAGTGCCAAACCAGTCTCCATCCTTTAATATGACAGAATGATTACATAGTTCCAGTGATATCCACATCATATCCCTGGTGCGATTGGGTGGGTTCTATTTAGGGTGATTCTTCTGTTTCCAGAATAGAGGTACCTAGGTTCAAATATCCACAACCCTGGGTGAGCTACATGAATCCACCCCAGATCAGAATGGTGGAATATTTCATGTAAAAAGAGGACAGCATTTTCACTTCACTTCTTTTTTCCTATCATTAATACTGTTTTCTTTCTACCTTCTATTTTTCTTGCAATTTATTCTTTGGCTCGGGTCAACTGATTTTGTTCTGTAAGTCTCTTTACTCTCTGTTAATGAGAATGAGACCTTGTTGTTAGTTAGAATAGTAGGAAAATCTAATTTAGACTTCATAGAGAAGGATGCTGATCTGTGTAGATAAAGCTCATTCTAACCACTTTGGACAGCAAGAAAGGTAGATGCTAATTAGAATTATTAAGGCTCATTGTCTTTTCCTGTTTGTCCTATTTCTGCCTCTTGTCTCTCTTCATCACTTTGCCAAGCATCCCCCATGACTCTTGGGCTAAAGCCAGGTGACGAATCCCTGCAAGAGTCCTTCTCAGTGAAAGCACCAACCCATTCTTTCGAATCTATCTTCATTTACCTTTAGACTTTTCTCCTCTTTATTCATCTTCATTACATTCTATTTGTGTCTGTTGGTGAAGAGATGCAGTTCTTCCTCAGATATAGTCTAACTGCAGCACAATTAAAAAGGAAACAAAAAGAAACCTGACTGTGCTAAAAGTATTCCATATTCATTCGGAATTCCTTTATACTTCAGGCACATATGCCTACATTTATGACAATATAACGTAAGAAAAGGAGGAGAAAAAGTTCTGTCCTTTCTTGCCTGCAAGATGGCATTGCACATGACCATGAGAGGCTGAAGATACAATGGACAACTGCTGGACTGTGTATACAGATAGAACTGTGACTCACAACCTGCAGCTATCTGTGCAGGAAATCAACCCCTCTTCTACATAATAAACAGCCCAGGAAGCCAGCCTGCTATAGATGGTGGGGGCCCACTTGGAATTCCAGAGTTGAGTTGAAGATTATTTTAAGCTGAAACGTTTGAGATTCAATAGATTCAGAGAGAAGTCATCTTGGAGCTTCCTATATCCTACGGGGTTGGGGGCTGTGGAAACAGCAACTTCTAGGAAATGAGGCTACCTGTTTGGGACATGAGAGGTGAAATCCCTGGGAAAGTGAAGAGAGTGAAGAGCAGGATAGTGTGGCAATTAACAATGAAATGGATGAAATGTCCAGCATGGTCTAACCCTTAGTAAAAGAAAGGCAATGCCCAGCACCATAACCCAGCCAGCAGGGCAACCCCCCATTCAGGAAATGTTCATGATGAGAGAATATACTCTCACTGAGCTTATTGAGCCTCTTGATGAAAGTGAGAGGAGAGTGAAAAAGCTGGGTTAAAGCTCAATATTCAGAAAACTAAGATCGTAGCATCCAGTCCCATCACTTCATGGCAAATAGATGGGGAAACAGTGGAAATAGTGGCTGACTTTCTTTTGAGGGGCTCCAAAATCACTGCAGATGGTGACTGAAGCCATGAAATTAAAAGATGCTTACTCCTTGGAAGGAAACTTATGAACAACCTAGACAGCATATTAAAAGCAGAGACATTACTTTGTCAACAAAGGTCTGTCTAGTCAAGGCTATGTTTTTTTCAGTAGTCATGTATGGATGTTACAGTTGGACTATAAAGAAAGCTGAGCACAGAAGAATTGATGCTTTTGAACTGTAGTGTTGGAGAAGACTCTTGAGAGTCCCTTGGACTGCAAGGAGATCCAACCAGTCCATCCTAAAGGAAATCAGTCTTGGGTGTTCATTGGAAGGACTGCTATGTAAGCCAAAACAGCATCAATTTTGGAAGCCAAAACTCCAGTATTTTGGCCACCTGATGTGAAGAGCTGACTCATTTGAAAATACCCTGATTTTGGGAAAGATTGAGGGCATGAGAAGGGGACAACAGAGGATGAGATGGTTAGATGGCATCACCAACTCAATGGACATGAGTTTGGGTAAACTCTGGGAATTGGTGATGGACAGGGAGGCCTGGCATGCTGCAGTCCATGGGGTCGCAAAGAGTTGGACACGACTGAGCAACTGAACCGAACTGAACTGAGCTTATTGAAATAGCTGCCAAGTTCTAGGGAAAGTATCCAGGCCTGGCTAGTGCAGTTCTGAGGTACAAGGTGGGATGGGATTTCCCTGACTGGGCAGGAGGCAGAAAAAATAGACAACATCACCACACACCCTGCCTTCTGAAGGTGCCTGCCAGAGGCATGCTGGGGGGTGGGGGGCCTTTGAGGAACTCACTTTTGTTTCTCTGGAGTCTCTTCACACTAGAATATATGCTTCATGATGGATGATAGCAAAGACTTTTGTCTGTTTTGTTCACTGTTGGGTGTCACCAGCATCCAGTGTGCCCAAACCATCATGGTAGTGCTCAATAAACACTTGAAGAAACTATAAGGGAAATAGAGCAGATCAAATGAAAACAATAAAGGCAAAAAGAAGATTTTCTTGTTATACCCTGGCTTGTCAATAATGTCCTACCATGATAGCCAAAACAAAGAGGTGATTCATGGAGACTCACTGCCCTTGATTGAGACTGAAACACCAAGGCACAGCGTTAAAATCTTTGCTTCTCCTTCTTTTGATGACAACCAGGGTTCTCAGCGGAGAAGGCAATGGCACCCCACTCCAGCACTCTTGCCTGGAAAATCCCATGGGCAGAGGAGCCTGGTGGGCTGCAGTTCGTGGGGTTGCTAAGAGTCAGACACAACTGAGTGACTTCACTTTCACTTTTCACTTTCATGCATTGGAGAAGGAAATGGCAACCCACTCCAGTGTTCTTGCCTAGAGAATCCCAGGGACAGGGGAGCCTGGTGGGCTGCCATCTATGGGGTTACACAGAGTCGGACACGACTAAAGCAACTTAGCAGCAACAGGGTTCTCAGCCGTCCCCAGTCAATAAAAATTGACTAGAGGCCACATAAGAAATTCAAGCAAGGCTTTACTGGGGCCTCTGCTGCAGCAAGGGGGAGTAAGAACAAGTAACAGGTTTCCTTGCCTGTTTGCTCCCAGAGAGGGGATGAACTTGTTCCTTATGTGGGGTGAGGTTAGAGTATGGCCAGGGTCAGGCCGGAGGGGTGGCTTAAGTGTTGTGCTCACCCCTCCGACAATGTTGAGTGCAGGAGGCATCCTCAGTACCCTGCTTTTGTTCCCAACACTCTGTTTTTGCTCTGGGCATTTTTTGGTCTTTCTGTATCTTTTGTCCATAATTTGCCCCAACTGCACATGCAGTTATTTTTAAGCCCTTACAGTTCCTTTGTATTTTATGTCAGTCATTCTAGAACCTAAGCATCCTTTTCCCAAAAAAGTGTGCAAAATAAAATTCTTTTTTTTTTTTAGCAAAATAAATATTCTCTATTGTAAAAAAAAAAAATCTTCAGGTTGATGTTTGGTAGAAACCAACACAATACTGTAAAGCAATTAACCTTCAATTAAAAATAAATTATAAAAAAAGAATCTTTTCACTGGGCTTTTACCTCCACCAGCTGTCCCAATCTCTTGCCTTCCTCTCACAACTACATTTTGGTAAGAAATGGCCTGTGTCACTGATCTCCCCTGTCTTACCTTCAAACATAGTACTCAGTTCCATCAGGCTTTGATTCACACACATGCTCTCCTGATTCTCCTTTCCCCCAGATCTGTCTTTCTCCTCCCTTTTGCCGGACCTTTTTGCTCAGCTCTTAGATAATGGTCATCTCCTCTTAGCCCTCTCCCTATGTATCAATACTATTCTTGGACAGTGGCATTCACTCTGTTGAATCAGCCCATTACCCCAACCCACCTCTGTGCAGAGCTTTAGGTTAACATCTCACAGTCATCTCCTTCTGGATGTCTTTTAATCACATCAAAATTAAAAGTAGAAAACTGAAATTTTAAACTCTCATATGACAATATCTCATGAAACAGTCCATCTTCAAACTGCTCCTCCCCGTTTGGGCACCCTCATCTGTGAAGAGCATCATCATCTACTAAGACAAGGAAACCAGCCCAGACTTATCCTTGACTCCTCTCCCTCCTGCATTCAAAATGTCACAGTTGTGCAGGTTGAGTTCTCCAGGAAGCAGGCTCTGAAGTGGAGGTTAGTGGGTAGGAAGCTAATGAAGGAATGCCCTTCATATTTGTAGAAGGGGAATCAGGCAGGATTAAGCAGGAGGAGGCAGGCTTTAACACAGTCCCAGCAACTGCCTGAGCTGACTCCATTGGGAGCTCTGATACTTAGAAATGACTTTCCAGAGTTACCTGAGATCAAGTTAGATGGCAAGGCCTTTATGCTCCATCACCAATACCATGATTTGCAGAGTCCAGTGCAAGATGAAAATGCAAGACTATATTTAAAAATTAAGGTTTCCAAGGCAATGGCACCCCACTCCAGCACTCTTGCCTGGAAAATCCCATGGACGGAGGAGCCTGGTGGATAGCAGTCCATGGGGTCCCAAAGAGTCGGACAAGACTGAGCAACTTCACTTTCACTTTTCACTTTCACTTTTCACTTTCATGCATTGGAGAAGGAAATGGCAACCCACTGCAGTGTTCTTGCCTGGAGAATCCCAGGGACGGGGGAGCTTCATGGGCTGCCGTCTATGGGGTTGCACAGAACTGGACACGACTGAAGCGACTTAGCAGTACAAGAGGGTAACAGCAGGACATTAAACCAAGCACTGTGTACAGGGTGCTGTGTGACTGCATAGCTTGTAGGTACATGAAGCTGGGATGGCCCTCATCAGTCACTGCAGGTAGTCAAGGTCTCTCTGGAGCTGAGATCATCCCTGAAGGGGCTGGCAGTTGAAGGCTGTTTTCCAGTGACACTGCCAGCAAAAGAAGCAACTGAAGATCACTCATGAGGCATCTGGGCCTGGGTCACAGTATCCACTACAGTAACCAAGCCTGTCCATTTTACCATCTTAAAATTTCTCGTATCCATTCTCTCTTCTCAGTTGGCCCTGCTAATCAATAGAATTAAAGTTCTCATCATCTTGCCTTAACTACTGAAACAGTCCCATGCCTGTTAATTTCTCTTTTAGTCTGGTCTTCACATCCTCCACTACTGGAAATGAGACTAACATACTAAATTCCTAAAATACTAAATGGCTTCCATTGCCCTCAATATTAAAATCTAAGCCAACATTTCCCAAACTGTGTTCATAAAACACTTAGTCTTCAGAGTAGAAAAAATATGATGCAAGTTTTCTTCTGAGTTATTTTTAAAATTATTGTATAATAAAAATACTAAGCCATTTATATAATTATGTTTATAATTTTATGATAATCATGCCAAAGGATTGGTGAGTTATGCCTCAGAACAACAGAGGTAGCAGGAAAATTCTCCTAATCAAAGAGTTTTATTCAATCGTGCATACTGACCCCTAAACAACATTTACTAACTACTGCCTAGATATATCATCATACTGATAATTTTTTTTGTATTTTCTAACTAATTTTAATAATATCAGTGACATTATTCAATGTGTTTATTGTATGCATGGATTTTATAAAATATTTTCCCCTTTGGATTATAGAAGTCTGCCACTACATTTTAGAACCCACTTTTTTCTTTACTGATAAGCACTTAAATATACTTACAGAAGTAGTACATGCAGAAAGATGTAGGCATCATAATTGTACAGTCTGAAGAATTATCACAAAATGAACATAATCATGTAGCAACCACCAAAATCAAGAAATTAAATGTTGGTAATTCCCTGACTCAGCACTTTAACTGCAGTGGCCCAGGCCTGGGTTCAATCCCTGGTTGGGGAATTAAAATCCCACAAGCTGTGTGGAGCAAGCTGCAAATAAAAAAAGAAATAAGAAATAAAATACTAGCATCTAATGGCCTCCTTTTGCTCTTACAGTCCACTACTTCTTTTATCTGCCCCAAAGTTGCCCACTACCCAACCTCTAACAATTTGTGATCTACATGAATCCAAGTTTGATTTACATGAATTCATGTTGATCTTATTGTGCCAACTAATGGTGGAGCTGGGATTCAAATTGAACTCTATATACAAAGCCTATGTTTTCAGGATGTTCCTAATTGTTGTTTCCATTCCCTACTGACATAATAAAATTGCTAAGAAAAAGAAAACAGTTATTTCTTCAAATTACAGAGGCTCCCACACTGCACCTTGACAGGAAAAAAAAAATTCCTTCCACACAGTCAAGCAAAGTATATGAATGAAGATAGACTTAAATCTAATTTATTAAACAATGAAGCTACTAAATCTTACATCTTTGGATTGATATAAGAACTGTATATAATGTGTGTATGTGTGTGTATATGCAAATACCTATGTATGTATATTATGGTCATAGAAACCCATATCTGTAAGAAAATAAAATAAATTTTCTAAGTTTGACACAAATTCATTTGGCAGTAAGAGCTGCCCAAAACCTCTATGAGCCTAAATATAGTCTTTGTTTATTATGCAAATACATTTTATTATGTTAACATAATAAATAAATATATTTTGCTGGTGAAATGTTAAAGTGTTTGAAGAAGTTGTGTGATCCCAGCATGCATGTAACATAGCATATATAACAAATCTGCAATATAGTAAACACATGTGGGTTTTGATGTTTTTAAAAAGAAAAATCCTGAAGGAAATCAAGGACTGTTGACCTGTTAAAGCAATGAAAAGTCATGCAAACAATGCTCTCTTCCACTAAAAAATGACTGAAAAATAAAAATATGGCATTGGAAAATCTGTGAGATTTCATAGTATAATAAGCTGCCCTCTTTCATCATTTCTCCCTACCAAAGTAAACAGAAATGTCTTTAAAACATCATTTTTAAGACTTTGTTCACATTTGATCATTTCTAAATCCAGATGCATCTTACAATTAATATGCATGTTTAGTATGTAAGAAAAACAGTTATGTATAAATCAGGGATGAACATTACAGTCACGTATATTGAAGGAAGTTAAGTTATGTCTTGTCATACCTAAAGCATTCACCTGTTTCTACTAGTGAAGCACGATTCAATAAAATTACGGAATATCCATAGCCACTCTATAACTCTGTCGAAGACAGTTATAGAATTCCAAATGATGTGCTGGTGTCTAAGGTTATGAGAACTGACTTATACAGACCTAGTCAGAAATCCTTTCACAGTGGCTAAATTACTTTTCAGAGCAACACCTCAAGTTAGCAGACAAGAAAATACCTTTATTCATTAAGCACTCTGTTATATCATTAAGCTATAAATATTTAAAAGGTTAAGTTAGATTGTGGTATTTCCACAATCAAGAGCACCTAATTCATAATCATTACTTATTGATTGTAAACAGGAAATTTTATATATATTTGTATATATATTTATATGTAACATTATTATGTGTGTTTAAAAGGAAGATATCACAAGGAACACATCATCCTGCAACTTGCTTTTTTAAATTGCTACATAGTATTCCAAGGGTACCTATTCCACAGACATTTCCCACAATGATGAATATTCTGGTTTCTCATTTCTCGGCTATTTTAAATGTGCATCAGACCATCTCTAAAGGGCACATTAACAATTGGTATATCCTGGTTGCCTACAAATCACAGAGTAGACATCTGGCTTTGAGAAGGAAACTTACTTTTCCCTGAGCATGGTTCTGTATGTGAAAATAACAATTACAATGTTTATTTTTTTAAAAAAGCTTTAAATACAATATTAGTATCATGTAGTCATTAAAACTGGAAAACACAAAAAGTAAACCTGCAATGAACTTCTCTTCTTCAGCATATTCTTTTGGTTAAAATCTACCAGACAGTGTGTTAAGAGTTGTACATATCTCGCCTCATTTTGCCTCATTTAGCCGTTGTAGAAATCTTACAGTTCAGTTCAGTTCAGTTGCTCTGTCGTGTCCGACTCTTTACGACCCCATGAATCGCAGCACGCCAGGCCTCCCTGTCCATCACCAACTCCCGGAGTTTACCCAAACTCATGTCCATCAAGTCGGGGAAGCCATCCAGCCATCTCATCCTCTGCCATCCCCTTCTTCTGCCCCCAACCCCTCACAGCATCAGGGTCTTTTCCAATGAGTTAACACTTCGCATGAGGTGGCTAAAGTATTGGAGTTTCAGCTTTAGCATCAGTCCTTCCAAAGAACAAACAGGACTGATCTCTTCAGGATGAACTGGTTGGATCTTCTTGCAGTCCAAGGGACTCTCAAGAGTCTTCTCCAACACCACAGTTCAAAAGCATCAGTTCTTCAGCACTCAGCTTTCTTCACAGTCCAATTCTCACCATACATAACCACTGGAAAAACCATACCTTGACGAGACAGACCTTTGTTGGCAAAGTAATGTCTCTGCTTTTTAATATGCTGTTTAGGTTGGTCATAACTTTCCTTCCAAGGAATAAGCGTCTTTTATTTTTATGGCTGCAATCACCATCTGCAGTGATTTTGGAGCCCAAAACAATAAAGTCTGACACTGTTTCCACTGTTTCCCCATCTATTTCCCATGAAGTCATGGGACCAGATGCCATGATCTTCGTTTTCTGAATGTTGAGCTTTAAGCCAACTTCTTCACTCTCCTCTTTTGCTTTCATCAAGAGGCTTTTTAGTTCCCCTTCACTTTCTGCCATAAGGGTGGTGTCATCGGCATATCTGAGCTTATTGATATTTCTCCCAGCAATCTTGATTCCAGCTTGTGCTTCTTCCAGCCCAGTGTTTCTCAAGATGTACTCTGAACTTAAGTTAAATAAGCAGGGTGACAATATACAGCCTTGACGTACTCTTTTTCCTGTTTGGAACCAGTCTGTTGTTCCATGTCCAGTTCTAACTGTTGCTTCCTGACCTGCATACAGATTTCTCAAGAGGCAGGTCAGGTGGTCTGGGATTCCCATCTCTTTCAGAATTTTCCACACTTTATTGTGATCCACACAGTCAAAGGCTTTGGCATAGTCAATAAAGCAGAAATAGATGTTTTTCTGGAACTCTCTTGCTTTTTTGATGATCTAGCGGATGTTGGCAATTTGATCTCTGGTTCCTTTGCCTTTTCAAAAACCAGCTTGAACATCAGGAAGTTCACGGTTCACGTATATTGCTGAAGCCTGGCTTGGAGAATTCTGAGCATTACTTTACTAGTGTGTCAGATGAGTGCAATTGTCTGGTAGTTTGAGCATTGTTTGGCATTGTCTTTCTTTGGGATTGGAATGAAAACTGACCTTTTCCAGTCCTGTGGCCACTGCTGAGTTTTCCAAATTTGCTGGCATATTGAGTGCAGCACTTTCACAGCATCATCTTTCAGGATTTGAAATTGCTCAACTGGAATTCCATCACCTCTACTAGATTTGTTCATAGTGATGCTTTCTAAGGCCCACTTGACTTCACTTCCAGGATATCTGGCTCTAGGTGAGTGATCACACCATCGTGATTATCTGGGTCATGAATCTCTTTTTTGTGTAGTTCTTCTGAGTATTCTTGCCAGCTCTTCTTAATATCTTCTGCTTCTGTTAGGTCCATACCATTTCTGTCCTTTATCGAGCCTATCTTTGCATGAAATGTTCCTTTGGTATCTCTAATTTTCTTGAAGAGATCTCTAGTCTTTCCCATTCTATTGTTTTTCTCTTATTTCTTTGCATTGATCGCTGAGGAAGGCTTTCTTATCTCTCCTTTCTATTCTTTGGAACTCTGCATTCAGATGCTTATATCTTTCCTTTCCTCCCCACATGAGCAACCCCACGTCCAAGGTCAGGGGCAGCAGAGAGGAACAACCCCACATCTGAGGAGCAGTGGCTGCGTGGATGCAAGAGGGCTGAGAGGAGCTACTCCACATTCAAGGTCAGGAGGGGCAACCTCGTCCAAGGTAAGGAGCAGTGGCTGCACTTTGCTGGAGCAGCCGTGAAGAGATACCCCACATCCAAGGTAAGAGAAACCCAAGTAAGATGGTAGGTGTTGCAAGAGAGGCATCAGAGGGCAGACACACTGAAACCAAAATCACAGAAAACTAACCAATCTGATCACACGGACCACAGCCTTGTCTAACTCAATGAAACCAAGCCATGACATGTGGGGCCACCCAAGACGGACAGGTCATGGTGGAGAGGTCTGACAGAGTGTGGTCCACTGGAGAAGGGAATGGCAAACCACTTCAGTATTCTTGCCTTGAGAATCCTGTGAACAGTATGAAGAGGCAAAATGATAAGATACTGAAAGAGGAATTCCCCAGGTTGGTAGGTGCCCAATATGCTATAGAAGATCAGTGGAGAAATAACTCCAGAAAGAATGAAGGGATGGAATGAAAGGATGGAGCCAAAGCAAGAACAATACCCAGTTGTGGATGTGACTGGTGAGAGAAGCAAGGTCCGATGCTTTAAAGAGCAATATTGCATAGGAACTTGGAATGTTAGGTCCATGAATCAAGGCAAATTGGACGTGGTCAAACAGGAGATGGCAAGAGTGAACATCGACATTCTAGGAATCAGCGAACTAAAATGGACTGGAATGGGTGAATTTAACTCAGATGACCATTATATATACTGCTGTGGTCAGGAATCCCTTAGAAGAAACGGAGTAGCCATCATGGTCAACAAAAGAGTCTGAAATGCAGTACTTGGATGCATTCTCAAAAATGACAGAATGATCTCTGTTCATTTCCAAGGCAAACCATTCAATATCACAGTAATCCAAGTCTATGCCCCAACCAGTAATGCTGAAGAAGCTAAAGTTGAACGGTTCTATGAAGACCTACAAGACGTTTTAGAACTAACACCCCAAAAAGATGTCCTTTTCATTATAGGGGACTGGAATGCAAAAGTAGGAAGTCAAGAAACACCCAGAGTAACAGGCAAATTTGGCCTTGGAGTATGGAATGAAGTGGGGCAAAGGCTAATAGAGTTTTGCCAAGAAAATGCACTGGTCATAACAAACACCCTCTTCCAACAACACAAGAGATGACTCTATACATGGACATCACCAGATGGTCAACACCGAAATCAGATTGATTATATTCTTTGCAGCCAAAGATGGAGAAGCTCTGTACAGTCAGTGAAATCAAGACCGGGAGCTGACTATGGCTCACATCATGAGCTCCTTATTGCCAAATTCAGACTTAAATTGAAGAAAGTAGGGAAACCACTAGACCATTCAGGTATGACCTAAATCAAATCCCTTATGATTATACAGTGGCAGTGAGAAATAGATTTAAGGGGCTAGATCTGGTAGACAGATTGCCTGATGAACTATGGACGGAGGTTCATGACATTGTATAGGAGACAGGGATCAAGACCATCCCCATGGAAAAGAAATGCAAAAAAGGAAATGGCTGCCTGAAATCGTACAAGACAGGTATTATTGTCCTCACTTTACAGATAAGGAAATAGAATGTAAACAAGTTAATTTTCTTGGGTCACAGAGAGAGAAAAAGCATGACAAAACCAAGATATAAACCAAATTTTTCTAGTTCAAGAAACACTCTCAGCCACTGAGCTGGACATTAGCTGCTTCTCTTCAGAGACTTCTCCTAAACTCCACCACCTTTGACTTTGCTACAACTTCAGGAATCATTTATATAAGACTAGAGAACTAGATTTTCTCATGTTCTCGGATCCCCTCTCTTTATATACTTTTCCTTCTTGGTTAATTCTTACCGAACCTTCAATGATCAACTCAAGCTTCACCTCCTCGTGCAATCACTCCCTAAACTTCAAACTGAAAAGAATGTTTTACCTGCTGTTTTCCCATCCTGTGCTATCAATGTGTTCAAAAAGCTGTTAAACTGCCTAAGTATCTCTCAGCCAACAAGTCCTCAATAACAGGAAATCTAAATAGCCCTCATACTAGCCCCAGTGCTAGTAATATTTAGGATACATTAGGCCCTCAGTCACAATATGCTGCATTCAAGCCAAGGACAAATACAGACGAAGAACTTAAGGATGTTAGAACTAATTCAGGATTTCCAACCCTGGGTGCATACAGTAACTTAAGGAGCTTTTAAAATAGGTTATCTAGCTTTGTCCAAGAACTAAACAGAGTGCTATGGTTGGAACTACACATTCTATATTGTTTAGAAGGCTTTCCAGGTGGTGCCAAGTTTGAGAATTCTATTCTACATGTCTCACTTCATGAAATATGGAGATTGAGACCTAAAGACATTAAACTACTGGTCAAATTTACACTGACAGATGTGAAGATAGCACTTGAACCCTAGTTTCTTGACTTATAGCTGCTTTACTTGATCACTCAAAACTATTTGTTAAATGTCTTTTATGTGAAAAGCATTTTGCTAGGCCCTGTAGACACAGTGGTGGGTAAACTAGAGCTTGCATTGTAATAGGAAAGATAGGATTAAACACATGCGAATATAATTAATTGCTTAACCCTGGGTAGGGAAGATCCCCTAGAGAAGGAAATGGCAATCCACTACAGTATTCTTTCCTGAAGAATCCCATGGACAGAAGAGCCTGGTGGGCTACAGTCCGTGAGGTCACAAAGAGTCGGATCACGGCTGAAGCAACTTAGCAGCAGATTGTATTACAAGAGAATCTGGTGATATATACCCAAATAACTGGGGGACGTGTTTTAGTTTGGGGGGAGTTGAGGGTTGTCACATAAATCTTACTTGAGTTAAGAGTACACATACAGAACTAATTAGACTTGTGTTTTTCAACATAAGATATTCTTGGGCCCATAGGTCCTTTGGAAGACTTTGTTTAATTTCCTATTTTCATTTTGATGACAACCTTAAAGATTAATAGAAACATTTTCCAGGAGTTCCCTGGTAGTGAAGCGTTAGGATATGGTGCTTTCACTACCATGGTTAGTGTTCATTCCCTAGTGGGGAAACTAAGATCCCACTAGCCATGTGGAACGGCAAAAAAAGAAAAAAGAAACATTTTCTGCATTTTTTTTTTAAATGACTGAGTTCTGCCCAAAGCTTCAAAACCCATTTGAACATGTGCTTTTTGACTGAGTTGGCCACAAGTAGAAAATCCCATGGACGGAGGAGCCTGGTAGGCTGCAGTCCATGGGGTTGCTAGGAGTTGGATACAACTGAGCGACTTCACTTTCACTTTTCACTTTCATGCATTGGAGAAGGAAAAGGCAACCCACTCCAGTGTTCTTGCCTAGAGAGTCCCAGGGATGGGGGAGCCTGGTGGGCTGCCGTCTCTGGGGTCGCACAGAGGTGGACACGACTGAAGCAACTTAGCAGCAGCAGCAGCAGCAGTACTACTCTAATTTTCTCAGGCTTATATAAAAAGAGTAGACTGACTTAATGTGTCTATACTGCATTCCTGCCAAATGAAGATCAAATGCCTACCACAAACACTACAAGAATGAAGGTGTCATGGTAGTTCATATACCACAGGGCAGTGGTGGGTGAAGTGGGTCATGGCACAGTACCTAAGCATCGGTCATTCTGAACTCAAAAAAACCTGGACCATGGGAATCAGATGCTGGTGCTGTGCAAACAGGATTTCAACAACCATCATCTACCCCACTAAGTTAGTAATGTGAATTGTTATTTGAAAAAGAATGTAACAACTCTGTAAAAATAAGCTCAGACTAAATACCCTATATATCTCTGGAGATACATACATACATACATATTGGGAAGGTGAACTGCAAGGCTGAGACAATGGGTAGGAGGGAGAATTATTTTTTAATACTTTTATTTATTTAGTTTTCATTTTTCGCTGTGCTGGGTCTTTGTTGCTGCATGAGATTTCCTCTGGTTGCTGAGAGCAAGGGCTACTCTCTAGTTGCAGTTCACCGGCTTTTCTTGTTGAGGAGTTCAGGCTCTAGGCGCTGGGGCTTCAGAGTTGCAGAGGTGGGCTCAGTAGTTATGGCTCGGAGGCTCTGGAGCACAGGCTCAATAGTTGTGGCGTTCATGTTTAATTGCTCTGCAGCACATGGTCCAGATCAGGGACTGAACCTGTGTCTCTTGCATTGGCAGGCAGATTCTTTACTGCTGAGCCACCAGGGAAGCCCAAGAATTATTTTTTATTACATATCCTTTTGTATGTTTTCAGCAATTATTAATATCTTTCTGTTTAGTTTTTATTTTAGATGTGATGTTCTATGTGACATAGAGTTACAGTCGTGTGTGTGTGCTGAGTGGTATCTAACTCTTTGTGACCCCCATGGATGGTACCCCGCCAGGCAAGAATACTGGAATGGGTTGCCATTTCCTTCTCCAGGGGGTCCTCTCGAACCAGGGATTGAACCCGTGTCTCTTGCCTCTCCTGCAATAGCAGGTGGATTTTTTACCACTGAGCCACCTGGGAAGCCCTTCCCTCATAGCTCAGTTGGTAAAGAATCTGCCCGCAATGTGGATACCTAAGTTGGATCCCTGGGTTGGGAAGATCCCCTGGAAAGGGGAAAGGCTACCCACTCCAGTATTCTGGTCTGGAGAGTTTCATGGACTGTATAGTCTATGGGATCACAAAGAGACAGACATGACTGAGTCACTTTCACTGGGAAGCCCAGTTTATCTAATTTTAAGTGTGCACTATTTTATATTGTAATAAAATCATTTAAACTGATAGCTGGACACCAAAAGACAGGTTTTTTTCCCTTTGAAGTGACTTGTTACTTTACTCATAAGGAAAGGAAGGTATGTGCATGTTGGGGGTCATTGAGAAGCAGCAGCGCCCCCGGTGGAGCTGAGCAGGCTCACAGAAGAGAAAGTTCCTACAGGAGAACTCCTAGGCAGCCAGGAGGAAGGCTGATGCAGGCTGACTCAGAACCAGCAGGGGGCAGGCCAGGCAGACCAGTCCCTGAAGCAAGTCAGCAGTAAGGAATTTAGTCTTTTCTCTAATGAGAAGCCCTTGCTATTTCCACCACATTAAATATTTTTAGAAATCTTTTTTTGTTGCAGATATTTGAAATTCTAAAACCACATTAATTTAAATACTATTTCCTTCTCTCCAAATTCATCCAAAATATTAATATTTTGCAATGTAATTCAAGTGAGCAGGGAATGGTATTACTTGAAGAGAGTGAAAAAAACTGACAAGTTTATAGATTAATATGTATAGACCCGCTCTTTCCAATATAGTAGCTACCAGCCCCATGCAGCTTATGGGTTACTTGAATTGGGACTAGTCCCAGCTGAGGTATTCTGTAAGCATGAAATGCACATCAAATATCAAAGAATTAATACCAAAAAAGAGTATAGATTATCATATTAAAATATGTTTACATTGATTCCATGTTGAAATATTGTTTTGGAGATATTAGGGTAAATGAAATACAGTACTAAAACCTTTCCATTTGTTTCTTCTTTTTTTTTTTTAATCTTGCTACTTCCCTGGTTGCTCAGAGGTTAAACCGTCTGCCTCCAATGTGGGAGACCTGGGTTCGATCCTTGGGTTGGGAAGATCCCCTGGAGAAGGAAATGGCAACCCACTCTAGTATTCTTGCCTGGAGAATTCCATGGACGGAGGAGCCTGGTGGGCTACAGTCCACAGGGTCGCAGAGTCGGACATGACTGAGCAACTTCACTTCACTCACTAGAAAATTAAAATTACCTATGTGGATCACCTCATATTTCTATTTGGGCAACAATGACATACTTCATACTAGAATACACATAATTTTTCAAAATCATAAAATTCACAGTGTATGTCTGGTACCCTTGTGCTTTCATGTGTGTTAATGCATTTAATTCTCATATGAATCTGATAAGTTAAGCACTATTACCCCATTTTGCAGATTATTATTCAGTTTATTAACCGAAGCACAGTTGCTGCACAGAACATTTTTGTGAGTGTACACAAGAAACTGACAACAGTGGGAGTCTCCTGGGAGGAATTAGGGGTTAAGATATGGAAATAAATTTCTAGGGCTGAGATGGCACCACTCCTGCCCCAGGGTAGCAAACCAAAATTTAGATAATATTTGTGTACTATAAATGCTCTGCTTTACAAGAAATAAATGCAATCAGCCAACCCCCAAACACCAAACCAACTCTTATTTACCTACTTCCTTGCTCCTTATTCTTTTCCTATAAAAGCTTCCTACCTTTTACCCAACTTGGCCATTCTCTGGACCCTCAGGAACACAGCCTGCATGCTTTCTGTAGTGTCAAAGTGTTTGCATCACCTAAATTGTCTTTAACCATTTTTAACTAGGGTCAGGGATGAAAAGGAGATTATTTCTCAGTGTACAGACTGAATTTATTTCAATGTGAATATGTCATCTGTTAACCACTTTGGTATAACTATGAAAATAATAGAGACAAACTGCAAAACCAGTGTTAAGAGCGCAGACTCGAGTACATTAAGTACAATTGAGCACTTACTCAATTAAAAGTAATTGAGAGAAGACCAACTAGAAATAAAAGCAATAAAAAACACATTAAAAATTTTGAACCTTCTAATCTAATCACAGACATGTCTTTCTTGCTTATTACCTGTAATTTGCTAAAGTGACTGTTTCCTGAGTATCCAGTTGGTCTAAGAGCCAAAGCTTGCACACCAAGGAGCGAGGCTCAACAGTCATTTTCCAGGACTACGATTCTCACTGAGACAAAAGGCCTGAAAAATACAAAAGCATATTGCTTGCAGTCTTTTATTTAAAAAATAAGCTATGTACTGTTCTTCCTTAATGCAAATGTGAATTTAACTTCTTTTTCCTAAAAACATAGATTAGAAGTCCCATGAGCCAAGGTTAGGCTCACTATGGTGCTGTTTCAACCACACTTCTACTATATTATCACCATTATCAGTGAAACTCAGATTAAGATCTCTTCAATAACTGCTTGCAGTTACTGAAAATTCCTGCCCCCGCCCCCCATAGTCCTACCCTTTGTTTGCACTTTGTGTGTATATTCCTCTGTGTGGTAGGCTCATTTTGGGGGGCTGAGAATGTAGCAATGGTGGCCCAGACAGCAGCTTTTTCTCTCACTACTATTCTTGAAGAGGTGGAGAGAAAAGCAGGAATGAAGACCTTGAAAGGAGAGGTCAGGTGTGGGAGGAGCTGCAAAAATAACTGCGCCCTAGGGCAGCTAGAGCTAGCTGAGTCAGGAGAGTGGGGAGAGTCCAGGGACTGAATCCTTGCCACCGCATTAAATATTTGTAAGCCAGAGTCACACGTTTAGAACTTACTCTAAATTTAATGGGATTTTCAAGATTTCTATTTTAAAAGGTCTGGCACTCAGATACTGAGCACTGGTTTAATGATGGACCATCAGGTCACGGCACAGAATCAGCCAGTATCCCCCTCCCAGTGTGGGTAACTCCCCAGGACTGGGCTGGAAATGCCCTACTCATGTCAGGCCCTGCCCTAGCCTGGATCCTGCGTGCTTGCTAAGTTGCTCAGTTGTGTCCGACTCCTTGCGACCCTATGTGACTGTAGCCCACCAGGCTCCTTTGTCCATGGAATTCTCCAGGCAAGAATACTGGAGTGGGTTGCCAGGCCCTTCTCCCAGGAGATCTTCCCAACCCAGGGCTGAACCCGTGTCTCTTGTGTCTCCTGCATTGGCAGGCGGGTTCTTTCCCTCTAGCGGCACTTGGAAAGCATTTTCATAAGCTCCCCAGACTCCCTTGGCTTCCCTGGTAGCTCAGCTGGTAAAGAATCCACCTGCAATGCAGGAGACCTGGGTTCTATCCTTGGGTTGGGAAGATCCCCTGGAGAAGGGAATGGTTACCCACTCCAGTAATCTTGGGCTTCCCTTGTGGCTCAGCTGGTAAAGAATTCACCTTTAACGTGGGAGACCTGGGTTCGATCCCTGGTTTGGGAAGATCCCCTGGAGAAGGGAAGGGCAACCCACTCCAGTATTCTGGCCTGGAGAATTCCATGGTCTGTATGGTCCATGGGGGTCACAAAAAGTCAGACACAGCTGAGTGATTTTTCACATCCAGGGGATTCATGAGCAGATCAAAGCTGGCATAGTGCTTTCTAAGCTAGGGAGCTCAGCTTTGACTATATTCTGGAATCACCTGGTGGGGATATAAGAAACTGTTGGCAGCCTCTTTCCAGAGAGGCTGTTGTAATTGGTGTGAGCTGCAACCAGGGCATTGCAAACTTTGGAAACGACTCATCTTTCCAAGGTTGCAAATTACTGCCCAGAAGTCACAGTGAGTGACCAGCAGCTGTTTTTCATGCTCAGCTGATTTCCTCCTCTCCTTTTTTCTTTTATTTTTCCTTCTAGCAGTCCCTGGGGCTCCTCTTGTTTCTCTGTGTTTGGTCACCAGCAAAAGTACTTCTCTCCCTGGGGATTTTCAACTGCCCACGCTGAGGAGAGCAGTCTTGCTAACCCCAAGACAGACACACTGGCTTTTAATGTTAAGGATCAATTTCTTTCTCTACTAGGCCACAGGCTGTCAAATAAAACAACCCTGAACAAGATACAAAATTCAAAATGTTCCTCTACAAATGTGATCCTTAGACCAAAGTGCCAGTAGGAACCCTCAGTCTCTAAGTCGTGTCTGACTCTTTGCAACCCTATGGACTGTAGCGTACCAGGCTCCTCTGTCCATGGGATTTTCCAGGCAAGAATACTGGAGTGAGTTGCCATGCCCTCCTCCAAGGGATCTTCTCAACCCAGGGATCGAACCCATGTCTCCTGCATTTTCAGGCATTCTTTACCACTGAGCCAGCAGGGAAGCCCATATTAATTGTACTGTTATTCAGTTGCTTAGCAGTGTCCAGCACTTTGCATGCCATGGGCTGCACGATGCCACACTTCCCTGTCTTTCACCATCTTCTGGAGTTTGCTCAAACTCATATCCATTGAGTCTGTGATGTCATCCAACCGTCTCATCCTCCATCTTCCTCTTCTCCTGCCTTCAGTTTTTTTCCAGCATCAGGGTCTTTTTCAACGAGTCGGCTTTATGCAACAGGTGGCCAAAATACTGGAGCTTCAGCTTCAGCCTCAGTCCTTCCAATGAATTTTCATGCTTAATTTCCTTTAGGATTGCCTGGTTTGATCTCCTTGCAGTCCAAGGGACTCTCAAGAGTCTTCTCCAACACCACAGTTCAAAAGCATCAATTCTTCATCACTCAGCCTTCTTTATGGTCCAACTCTCACACCTGTACATGCCTACTGCAAAAACCATAGCTTTGACTAGACAGACCTTTGTTGGCAAAGGAATGTCTCTGCTTTTTAATACATTGTCTAGGTTTGTCATAGCTTTCCTCCCAGGGAGAAAGCATCTTTTAATTTCACTGATGCGGTCACTGTCTGCAGAGACTTTTGGAGCCCAAGAAAAGAAAACCTGTCACTGTTTCCCATATTTCCCTACCTAATTCCTATGAAGTGATGTGATCAGATGCCATGATCTTAGTTTTTTTAATATTGAGTTTTGAACCAGCTTTTTCACTCTCCCCTTTCACTTTCATCAAGAGGCTCTTTAGTTCCTCTTTGCTTTCTGTCATAAGGGTGGTGTCATCTGCATATCTGAGGTTATTGGTATTTTTCCTGGCAGTTTTGATTTCAGGTTGTGATTCATCCAGCCCAGCATTTCATATGATGTACTTTGCATATAAGTTAAATAAGCAGGGTGACAAAATACAGCCTTGATGTACTCCTTTCCTAATTTTGAACCAGTTCATTGTTCCATGCCAGGTTCTAACTGTTGTTTCACTGTATATTGTATATAAAGGGCTTGAGCAGTCCAGGATTTTGATATCTGCAGGGTCTCCTGAAACCAACTCTTCGTCCCCTCCTATAACTGAGTATCTCTGACGAGTTGGTTCTTCCCAAATCCCACCCAGCACAGGAATGAGCCCCCCAGGCATTTTTGGCCAGCCCTTTGCTATCACTTTTGTGGTTGACTTCTGGAGCCAACAAGTAGGGTCCCATAATCCCTAAGTTGCAGCAAAAGGTCTACAACATCTCTCCCTTCTTTAATAAAATGGTTCCTTTTCACATTAGACTTCTCATACTGGGGCAAGATGAGTATAAGGAAAAGAGAAAACGGACACTCTGATTTTTCACACAATGGTTTAGCCTCAGAGCTTCAATATAGAGCTTCAAAAGGTTTAGCTTAAATCACCTTTATAAAGGATAATTACATAAGAGGAAACTGTCAAGAGAGCATCTCATTCTCTTTAGGTTTTCTAAACTTTCAGCCTCAACAAGTAGTTATTATTTAAATGTACTACTTGACAACTTGTTAGCAAAAGCATTGAAACTACCAATGATGAATCAGAGTAGAAGGACAACTTTATGAAAACGCAAACTTCACTCAAAACTAATCTAAAATAATTAATGAGAAAGGGAATGGAAATTTTAGACACCTTTTCCTTACTAATGATGATTATGAATATTTACTGACCAATACTGTTACCTGAAAAAGTGAGTTCACCTCTTGGTGGGTGTCAAAAAACACAGTAAAAGACACAATCAAGTCAAAGATCAGGTCTTTTTACTTAACAGCAAGTAAGGAGACTATTGGGGAATCTTTCCCAAAGCAATGTTTCCCCAGCAGCAAAATTCGAGAAGTTTTAAGGTAAGGGTGCATGAATATTCATGAAGGGACTGCAGCAGAAGAGAATTCAGTATAGAATTGGGCAAAGGTTGCCAAGGTCCAACCTTTAGTTGATTGAACTCTTGAGGATCAGAAAAGGTCAACATCAGCATATCTTAGGTTTAGACCTGTGCTAGGTCTCAGGTTGCAGTTACCACCCTTCACCAGCTGAACACCAAAGAATTGATGCTTTTGAACTGTGGTGTTGGAGAAGACTCTTGAGAGTCCCTTGGACTGCAAGGAGATCAAACCAGTCAATCCTAAAGGAGGTAATCAACCCTGCATATTCCCTGGAAGGACTGATGCTGAAGCTGAAGCTCTGATGAGAAGAGCTGACTCATTGGAAAAGACTCTGATGATGGGGAAGATTGAAGGCAGGAGGAGAAAGGGACAAGAGAGAATGAGATGGTTGTGTGGTATCAATGAGTTGAGCAAGCTCAAGGAGATGATGAAGGACAGGAAAGCCTGGTGTGCTACAGTCCATGGGTTGGAACTGAACGTGTCTAACTCAGCAACAGCAACACCTCAGCGGAGGCGTTAGGTCCTGCAGAACTCAAAGATACATATCAGATTGTTATGTATATCCCTTAAAGAGGAACTAGGACTCTCTTTTATTGCTGAACTATTATTTATTGATTACTTTTCCTTTATTGGCTTTCCTGGTGGCTCATAGGTAAAAATCCATCTGCCAAACAAGAGATTCGAGTTCGATCCCTGGGTCAGGAAGTTCTCCTGGAGGAAGAAATGGCAACCCATTCAGTATTCTTGCCTGGGAAATGCCATGGACAGAGGAGCCTGGCAGGCTACAGTCCATGGAGTCGCAGAGCCATGAGTAAACAAACTTTTCTTTTGTTCCTTCATCCACTTAAGGTCATTAATCATTGAGACCTGTTCCAGGGAAAGCACTGTGGCCAGCCTTAGATCACAAAATTGCTTAGGCCGAGAATGGTTTCTCTTATGTCAAGAAAGCCATTCCTGGTTCTCTTTTTCTGGGGACCCCCTAGTCTATCTGCTTATAACACTTGCAAGGGAACTAAAAGATACTTCATGAAATATTTTTGCAGTGCTTTTTCAGGACTGCTTTAAAATGAGAAGGGAGTTGTTATGAGTCATTGCCTTTGTAATAGTGATGTTATAGTCTGCCTTGTTCCTAATGCTCCATCAGTGAAAAAATATTCTACTCTTTGAGTCCATTTGGATGGTGTTCTTATGTTGACTTTGAGTCTAGGCCAAAAATAATTGGAATTAATTCAGGAATTAAGTTTATTATTCTGTAACATCTGGGCCTTTGTCAACTAGCCTTGCTTATTCTTGTAGTCACATTGCAGTAATCAGCACCACTCTTGGATACTTTGAATTTAATTGCTCTCAGAACTAGTTTTTCTACTATTAGTACTGTCAGTTTAAGCATATGTAACACAATCAGTGACTTCTTTCAGTTCAGTTCAGTTCAATCGCTCAGTCGTGTCCAACTTTTTGCAACTCCATGGACTGCAGCACGGCAGGCTTCCCTGTCCATCACCAACTCCCAGAGCTTGCTCAAACTCATGTCCATCAAGTCAGTGATGCCATCCACCCATCTCATCCTCTGCCATCCCCTTCTCCTCCTGCCTTCAATATTTCCCAGCACCAGGATCCTTCCTAATGAGCCAGTTCTTTGAATCAGGTGGCCAGAGTATTGGAGCTTCAGCCTCAGCATCAGTCGTTCCAATGACTTCATTACATGTGCATTATGTTTTCCATGTTTTGTCCCTCATCAAAATGATTTCGGCCCTGGGGCCTTAGCATGAGCTCTGTCCTCTGCCTAGAATGTTCTTGCCTCTCAGGTCTTCGTCTAACTGGGTGCTTGTTATTTAATTCTCAGTTATATGTGACCTCCTCAGAGAGCCTTTGCCTGACTACTCAATCTAAAGTAGTCCCCAGACACTCTTTATCACATCACCGTATGCTATTCTCCCCTGTGCTGGGCACAGTCTGAAATGGTTTTGGCTTATTTGTTGGTCTCTCCTTTCCCTAAAATCTGTGTGGATCACAACAAACTGTGGAAAATTCTTAAAGAGGTGGGAATACCAGACAACCTTACCTGCTTCCTGAGAAATCTGTATTTAGGTCAAGAAGTAATAGTTAGAACTGTACATGGAACAACAGAGTGGGTTCCAAATGGGAAAAGGAATATATCAAAGCTGTATATTGTTGCTGCTGCTGTTGCTGCTAAGTTGCTTCAGTCGTGTCCGACTCTGTGCAACCCCATAGACAGCAGCCCACCAGGCTCCCCCGTCCCTGGGATTCTCCAGGCAAGAACACTGGAGTGGGTTGCCATTTCCTTCTCCAGTGCATGAAAGTGAAAAGTGAAAGTGAAGTCGCTCAGTCGTGTCCAACTCTTTGGGACCCCATGGACTGCAGCCATGGGATTTTCCAGGCGAGAGTACTGGAGTGGGGTGCCATTACCTTCTATATCATGCGAAATACTGGGCTGGATGAAGCACAGGCTGAAATCAAGATTGCCGGGAGAAATATCAATAACCTCAGAAACACAAATGATACCACCCTTACAGCAGAAGGGAAGAAGAACTAAAGAACCTCTTGATGAAAGTAAAAGAGTAGAGTGAAAAAATTGGCTTAAAACTAAACATTCAGAAAACTAAGATCATGGCATCTGGTCCCATCACTTCATGGCAAATAGATGGGGAAAGAGTAGAAACAGTGGCAGACTTTATTTTGGGGGGCTCCAAAATCACTGCAGATGGTAACTGCAGACATGAAATTAAAAGACACTTGATCCTTGGAAGAAAAGCTATGACCAATCTAGACAGCATATTAAAGAGCATAGACATTACTTTGCCAACAAAGGTCCACCTAGTCAAAGCTATGGTTTTTCCAATAGTCATGTATGTATGTGAGAGTTGAACTATAAACAAAGCTGAATGCTGAATAACTGATGCTTTTGAACTGTGGTGTTGGAGAAGACTCTTGAGAGTCCCTTGGACTGCAAGGAGATCCAACCGGTCAATCCTAAAGGAAAGCAGTCCTGAATATTCATTAGAAGGACTGATGCTGAGGCTGAAGCTCCAGTATTTTGGTCACCTGATATGGAGAACTGACTCATTGGAAAAGACCCTGATGCTGGGAAAGATTGAAGATAGGAGGAGAAGGGGACAACAGAGGATGAAATGGTTGGATGGCATCACTGACTCGATGGACATGAATTTGAGCCAGCTCTGGGCATTGATGAAGGACAGGGAAGCCTGGCGTGCTGCAGTCCATGTGGCTGCAAAGAGCTGGACACAGCTGAGTGACTGAACTGAAATGAACTTCCCTAAAATGAAGCTTCCTATGCTTGGGGTCCATGTCTATCTTCTTCTTTTTTTTAAATTTATTTGTCTGCCCCAGGTCTTAATTGTAGCACACAAGGTCTTTAATCTTTGTTACAGCATGTGGGTTCTAGTTCCTGACCAGGGATCAAACCCAGGTCCCCTGCACCAAGAGCACAGAGTCCTAGCCACTGGACCCCCAGGGAGGTCTCCTTGTCTCTCTTTTTACAGCTTTATCCCCAGCCCCTAGAATTTGTTTCAGACACTGTGGGTGCTCAGTAAATACTGCTATCTTACAGCAAAATGGTGTGGATTTGCTGTCATCTCATCCAGTTATGGTAATTGGAATGAAACATTAGGAATATTTACTTTTAATGCATCAGAAAGACAACAAAGTTTTCACTATAGTATTGCTCTTTAGAAGACCTGAAAATTACAGTTCTTCAATAATGAAACATTGAATTACAGAAGTAGATTTGCAAACCTGAGGAATTTTCTCCCCTCAAAGTCAGAGGATGACAAAAAGAGATTGGATCTTTGATGCCACTTTAATTTCTGTCACTGTGACTAAAACTCAAATTGGATTCACTGTCTCAGAAAGATATCCTGGGCCATAGTGGTATAAAATATAGAGAGAATCAAGAAGAGAAATTTTGGCAAGAAAGGCATCTTAATATTATTGATAACTCACAGAGCATATCATAAGTAAACTTACCTCAAAGAAAAGTTGTATTACAGTTGTGGGTCTGTAACTCATTACCAATATATATTTTGTTCCCCCTCCCCCCCCCAAAAAAAAGTTTATATATGCTTTGCCTTGTAAGCACTGCTGATAATCTGATAAACCACAGCAATTTTAGAAGCAAGACAAATTTGCTGTATTTTATACTGTAAGCCACTACCAGAGTTACTACCCCATTTAGATTTCCTATAAACCACCTTCTTCTCATATTTCTTACTGTTTTAATTCTAGCTGTGTATTCCATATATATTTAAAGGAGAATTTCTTCTTTAACTGTATCTCTGTTTTTCAGACATAACATGACTTATATGGGACTGTTACATTTCCAAGAAAGAAAAAGAAATCATCTGCTACTTGGACATTTGTTTAGCTTGTTAGGTGTTTAACTTGACTCTAATGTACCAGATGTTATCCAGTTGGCAAAATAGTGCTTTCTTACCCATCTGTGTGTGCTCATCTCTCCACTTAATTCTCCAGCTGTATTGCTCTCTGCCTCCTTGTATAAAAAACAGTATTGAAATATTTCCCAAGAAATATGCCACTTTTTCTTAACTTTTACTTCCTTATCCACAAAGCACTTGGGAGTCATCTGCACTCACCTGCCAGTACCCTCTGGATCCCCTCTCATGGTTGCAAAAGCATCACAAGTACAGTATTGTTACCCCATCTGTAAACATAAGAGAGTTCTGAAGCTGATTAAATCAGCTGGGATTGTAGCCTACTTCTAAATTCAGCTAGGCTTCATGAATAGCTTTAGCAAAGATGTTTACCTTTCCTGAAGAATGCACATAGATTATTTCTGCAAACTAAGAGCAAGTCATGCTGTACCAGCATCAATGAATGATAAAGTATGTTTAAAATCATTTTCCCAAGTCCCAAAGCCCATTGAAATATTTTAATATCATTAACAAATATTATATATCTAAATAATCTACTAAGCTTATAAATCAACTATACCAGTAGAGCTCATCATTTTAAAAATCATTATTTAGACAATATCCTTCCTATTAGTTAATATCTGCTCTACAAATGCTCAAACTGAGAAGAAAGTAACCCCTGATTCACCAGAATAGGGAAGGATAACAATTATTTATATAATAATAGTAATAACTAATTTTAATTGAATGGTTACTATGTATCAGACCCTGTGGAGAGAAATTTACATCCATTACCTTTTTTTCTTTTTTTGGTCACCCTGCAGAGCTTGTAAGATTTTAGTTCTGTGACAAGGGATTGAACCTGGGCCCTTGGCAATGATAGTATGGACTCCTAACCACTGGACTTCTAGAGAATTCCCTATAGGAGCAACAGTTAGAACTGGACATGGAACAACAGACTGGTTCCAAATAGGAAAAGGAGTATGTCAAGGCTGTATATTGTCACCCTGCTTATTTAACTTATATGCAGAGTACATCATGAGAAATGCTGGGCTGGAAGAAGCACAAGCTGGAATCAAGACTGCCGGGAGAAATATCAATAACTTCAAATATGCAGATGACACCACCTTTATGGCAGAAAGTGAAGAAGAACTCAAAAGCCTCTTGATGAAAGTGAAAGAGGAGAGTGAAAAAGTTGGCTTAAAGCTCAACATTCAGAAAACGAAGATCATGGCATCTGGTCCCATCACTTCATGGAAAATAGATGGGGAAACAGTGGAAACAGTGTCAGACTTTATTTTTTTGGGCTCCAAAATCACTGCAGATGGTTATTGCAGCCATAAAATTAAAAGACGCTTATTCCTTGGAAGGAAAGCTATGCTCAACCTAGATAGCATATTCTCATGTGGTGGCCAAAGTATTGGATTTTCAGCTTTAGCATCATTCCTTCCAAAGAACACCCAGGACTGATCTCCTTCAGAATGGACTGGTTGGATCTCCTTGCAGTCCAAGGGACTCTCAAGTGTCTTCTCCAACACCACAGTGCAAAAGCATTAATTCTTCGGTGCTCAGCTTTCTTCACAGTCCAACTCTCATATCCATACATGATCACCAGAAAAACCATAGCCTTGACCAGACGGACCTCTGTTGGCAAAGTAATGTCTCTGCTTTTTAATATGCTATCTGCTGCTGCTGCTGCTAAGTTACTTCAGTCATGTACGACTCTGTGTGACCCCACAGACAGCAGCCCACCAGGCTCCCCCATCCCTGAGATTCTTTTGAACTATGGTGTTGGAGAGGCTGTTGAGAGTCCCTTGGACTGCAAGGTGATCCAACCTGTCCATTCTGAAGGAGATCAGTCATGGGTGTTCTTTGGAAGGACTGACGCTAAATCGAAACTCCAATACTTTTGCCACCTTCATGCAAAGAGTTGACTAATTGGAAAAGACTCTGATGCTGGGAGGGATTGGGGGGCAAGAGGAGAAGGGCACAACAGAGGATGAGATGGCTGGATGGCATCACCGACTCGATGGACGTGAATTTGAGTTAACTCTGGGAGTTGGTGATGGACAGGGAAGCCTGGCGTGCTGCGATTCATGGGGTCACAAAGAGTCAGACATGACTGAGCGACTGAACTGAACTGATTATCTTTTTAAACCTCATATGGATCTTAAGATTGGTAATATTATTACTGCCATTTAACAAAAATGGAACCTGATAATTACTTTGCCCAAGGTCACATGGTGGATGGATAAGCCATGCAGGCAAGATTCTAAACAGAATATTTTTTAAAAATTACTTTGAATTTTTGAAATTTCATAATTAGGATTAAGAGAGGAAAAGCTACGGATGCTGGATTTCTCTTTCCATTTTTATTTTGACAGCTTTTAAATGAACACAAATTAGTTGTTGTTGCCTTTTAGTTACTAAATTATGTCAAACTCTTATGACCCCATAGACTATAGCCTGCCAGGGCTCCTCTGTTCATGGGATTTCCCAGGCAAGAATATTGGAGTGGGTTGCCATCTCCTTCTGCAGGGAATCTTTTCAACCCAGGGATCAAACCTGAGTCTCCTGCTTGGCAGGCAGATTCCTTACCACTGAGCCACCAGGGAAAGGTCACACAAAGTAAAGAGAACATGAACATGCATTTATGTGAGCCAAATATATCTTACCAAGTATCACTTTCCTTCATCTATCCTTTTTTTTTCCCCTCTTTATAACCCTATTTTAAAACAGATCCAGGGACTTCCCTGGTGGTCCAGTGGCTAAGACTCCATGCTACCAATGCAGAGGGGCCCAGGTTGGATCCCTGGTCAGGGAGTTAGATCCCACATGCCACAACTAAGACCAGTGCAGCCAAATAGATAAGTACTTTAAATAAACAAATCAATAAATAAACAGATCCTAGGTATCATATTATTTTGTATCAACATATTTTAGCATGCATCCCTTTAAAATGTGGCCATTTTCTTACTCAGCATTCAAAAAACAAAGATCATGGCATCCAGTCCCATCATTTCATGGCAAAGAGATGGGGAAACAATGGAAACAGTGACAGATTTTTTTTCTTGGGCTCCCAAATCACTGCAGATGGTGACTGCAGCCTGAAATTAAGACACTTGCTCCTTGGAAGAAAAGCTATGACCAACCTAGATAGCATATCAAAAAGCAAAGACATTACTTTGCTGACAAAGGTCCTGCTAGTCAAAGCTATGGTTTTTGCAGTAGTCATGTATGGATATGAAAGTTGGACCATAAAGAAGGCTGAGGGCCAAGGAATTGATGTTTTTGAACTGTGGTGTTGGAGAAGACTCTTGAGAGTCCCTTGGACTGCAAGGAGATCCAACCAGTCAATCCTAAAGGAAATCAGTCCTGACTATTCATTAGAAGCACTGATGCTGAAGCTGAAACTCCAGTACTTTGGCCACCTGATGTGAAGCACTGACTCATCTGAAAAGACCTCATGCTGGGAAAGATTAAAGATGGGAGGAGAAGGGGAAGAAAGGGGACGAGATGGTTGGATGGCATCACTGACTCAATGGACATGAGTATGAGCAAGCTCCAGGAGTTGGTGAAGGACAGGGGAGCCTGGAGTGCTGCAGTCCATGGGGTCACAAAGAGTTGGACAGGACTGAGCAACTGAACAGCAATTTTCTTTCTGATTCAAATGTCAAAATCAACCAAACGAAATTAAGATTAATCTTTGCTATTTACTAACACCCAGGCCAGTAGTAAAGAATCCCACTTCCCAGGGCAGTGGTAAAGAATCTACCTGCCAGTGCAGGGGACACAGGTTCAATTCCTGGGCTGGGAAGATTCCACATGCTGCAGAGCAAGTAAGCCTGTGAGCCACAGCTACTGAAGCCTGCACCCTCTAGGGCCTGCAAGCCATGACTAATGAGCTTGCATGCTGCAACTACTGAAGCCCATGCATGGAGCCTGTGCTCTACAATAAAAGAGACCACTGCAGTGAGAAACCCGTGCACTGCAACTGGAGAGTAGCCCCCACTCTCCACAACTAGAGAAAGTCCTCACATAACCACAAAGACTCAGGGCAATCAAACACATAAATAAAAATAAATAAATTATTTAAAAACTCCTTCTTGCATTTAGCTTGTTCAAAACAAAATCTACATAAGATCCACATGCCACATGTGCTAATTGTGACTCTTAAGTCTCTCTGAATCTAAAGTAGACAACTCCAACTTTCTCGTGTGTCTTTAATTTGTCAGGTAGAATATGCCATATTCTGGATGTGTCTGTTTCATTCCCTGTGCAATCACTTAATTTGTTTCTTTCCCACATGGTTTTTGTAAATGAAAGTGTGCCCCAGAATCTTGATTAGATTCAAGTTCACTGTTTGGCGCAATGATACTTAGTGTGTGGGTTAAGCACCACAGTGTCTGATTGTTTCTCTATATTTCTGTAGGTAGATCAGTGTATTTGTGCAGTAACCACTAAATCCCTCCATTGTAAAGATAACCATCAGCCTTTCACCTCCTGATTTCAACCAGTGATGTTGCTTGATATTACATTAGGAGCCGCAAAACACTGACTTTCTAATTCTATCATTCCTTCCATTTTCTCTACCTATAACTTCTGCAGAGGAGAACTTTCTGATACTTACTGGGACTATTTCTTAACTTTGTCAGGCAATCAAATCACAGTCTTAACACTGTAGGAGGAAAGTATAATTCTTTTTATCTAATTGTCAAATTTAAGATAAAAGGCTGATATTTTAGCAAGTTCTAATGCTGTCCCATGAGTTGAAGAGGATGAGGTTGGTGGGGACTGAGAGAGAGGCTCTCTTTCCCTCCCATTTGTTCCATTATGAATTTATCCTTCTCTATTAATAACTATACATTGATATCACTGATTTCAGAAGTGTCTAGTGTTCCACTGTTTGCCTAGATTAATGGTTCTCAAAATGTGTTCCCTGGACCAGCATCATCAGCATTCCTTGGGAACTTATTAGAAATGCAAATACTTCAGCTTCACTCCAGACCTACTGAATCAGAAACTCTGTGGGTGAAGTCTAGAAAGATATGTTTTAACAAACCCTCAGGGTGGTTGTGATACCCACCAAAGTTTGAGAGTCAGTGGGCTAAATCATATTTAAATTAACCACTCATTTATTGTTGCTATTGTAATCTGCTTTACTTTAGAATGACAAGCTTGTTTTATATCCTTTTCTGGTGAGGCCATAATTATGTAATGGCTTTTTTTGATGGTGGGGAGGAGGTGTGGGGACTTTTCTATTTTGTTATTGCCTACGATTTCAATGTGCTCATCTCAGAGTTTGGCAAATATTGTTTTAGTTCTTCTTTTTTTTTTTTTCTTGCATGACTTCAAAGTAGAAGCAGTATTCATATGAATCATAAAAACAAGTATCCAATTTTCATGTTAGAGAATATAATATATTTATTTCTTAAACAGACAATGATAAGGGTGAAGGACATTAGAATTCATTTGTAACTGCTGTTTTGTTTGACAGTGGCTGGAAAAAAATTGCTTCCCAAAGCAAGCTCAGTTTTTAAAAAAAACATGTACATTTAAAGTCTGTTTTTTAACCAATATATTACTTGAGATCATCATCAAATCCAACAGATTCTATGTATCAGAATCACTGAGAAAGACACTTGCTTCAAAACATTAAATACTACCATTGTAACTTTGCTGAATCTTAAGGACAATTATCAAGATGCCATTAAATTAAAGGAAAGTAAATGTGGATCTTACAACTAGTAAAGCCCTAATGTTAATTTTTACTAAAGCTGAAAGATTCTCCCTATGAAATAGAAGGTTGTTGAAAAGATTTTTAGGTAAGATAGATTTTATTATGCATTTTTTGAAGTAAGAGAAAATCTTTCAAAAAGAAATCATGCAGTATAAGATAAATATAGAGTATTATATTGCACTGTAAAGCAAGAAGGCTAGCAAAGATTAACTGGGCCTGCCAACTTGAGCCATTAAAGAATGGTGCATTCCCCATAGATGGAATACTTTGCACTCCAGGACTTGCTCTTTGTATTTTGTATCCCCATGCTTAACGCAGTTCCTGGTACCTATTACCTATTTAAGAATTAAGAAAAGGAAACTCAAAATTTGATCAGAATACTAGAAGGGCATTAAAAATAAGTATACCTATATCTTCTATCCTGTTTTCCCTATGCTCATCACCATGATACCCTCCTCTAAGCTCATACCACCATCACCATCACCAACATGACTTACTAACCAAGGACCTGACTAGTCACACATACTATATACATCAATACTAACTGGAGAGCAATTTGAGCCAGTGTCGGGATTCCTGTGGCCAGACACCCAAACATAATCTCAGTAGCAATGAGAAGGACTAAACCAAGCCCTGGAAAATTTGTTTGCTCATCCATTCAGTCATTTATTCATTACTTAGCCAATATTTGTGTGCAAGGCTCTTAGACGAAGGCTGACAATACAAAGTTAAATAATGCAGAGTCCTTTTAATCTAGGAAATCCTAATCTAGCAAATCGTTATACTATAGAATAAGAGTCCTGCAAGATTTGCAAAAGGCAAGGAGGGAAGAATTAAACGGGGTGAAGCAATTTGTCAGATAGTTAACTAGGACATTTTTATCAAGCTGGTTTTAATTTGGACCACTAAATGGACTCCAAAATTTTCACTTCTCTTTAACAAAGAAAGATACATTATGATTCTACCCTCTATACTGTCCTTGGAATCTTAATGAAAGCCTGATAGATACTTGATTACATACCTTTGGATTTATTATATATCAGGTGGGTTATGGCAGGAGATAACACCTATCAATGGTTGCTGAGAGCTACAATCTACTTATTTATTTATTTGGCTGCACTCAGTTGAAGCACATGGGATCCAGTTCCCCAAGCAAGGATTGAACCCAGGCCCCCTGCATTGAGACTGAGGAGTCTTAGCTGCTGAACTACGAGGGAAGTCCCCGTGCTTCAATCTTTAAAGTCCATGACACATCCCCCTTCTATGTTCTCTTTGGTTCAAATGTGGTGTTAATCATACCACCATTTTCCTGGTACCATATTTAAACCTCACTTTTATAAATAATTTTAGTCCTCCAATATTCCACAATATTCAATCTCCCAATATTTTTATAACTAATTTCAATCCCCCAATAAATTCCAAAATCACTGCAGACGGTGATTGTAGCCATGAAATTAAAAGACGCTTACTCCTTGGAAGGAAAGTTATGACCAACCTAGATAGCATATTCAAAAGCAGAGACATTACTTTGCCAACAAAGGTCCATCTAGTCAAGGCTATGGTTTTTCCAGTGGTCATGTATGGATGTGAGAGTTGGACTGTGAAGAAGGCTGAGCAATGAAGAATTGATGCTTTTGAGCTGTGGTGTTGGAGAAGACTCTTAAGAGTCCCTTGGACTGGAAGGAGATCCAACCAGTCCATTCTAAAGGAGATCAGTCCTGGGTGTTCATTGTAAGGACTGATGCTAAAGCTGAAACTCTAACACTTTGGCCACCTCATATGAAGAGTTGACTCATTGGAAAAGACTCTGATGCTGGGACGGATTGGGGGCAGGAGGAGAAGAGGAGGACAGAGGATGAGATGGCTGGATGGCATCACTGACTCGATGGACATAAGTTTGAGTGAACCCCAGGAGTTGGTGATGGACAGGGAGGCCTGGCGTGCTGCAATTCGTGGGGTCTCAAAGAATCGGACATGACTGAGTGACTGAATTGAACCGAACCGAACTGAATAAGTTCCCATGGGACTTAACCTCATCATGCTTCACATAATCTTCCTTGTCTCTCCAGTTCCACCAATAACCACTTCATTCTGGTCTTCATAGTCCCTGTAAAAATCCCACACTCCTTCCTTACCAGAGTAATCTTCATACAGCACAATTCCCATCATACCTCTCTAAGAAACACAGCTGTGCTCATCATTAAATTCCCATCAGTGCTGACCCATAAGCAGTCAACGAATGTTTGTTAGAATTGACCCCTGGCTTCACTAATGAATTTACCAAGGTAAGCAGAAGGGATTTAATATTCACAATATCTGCTTCACTGTAGTATCAAGAATGTTTATGTCCAGTAGCTGGAGTTTCTGTCTCCTTTGGACAATTGTAAATAAATTTAAGAACTGAATATTCTTTCTCTCTACCCACTCTTTGGTTTATAACAGGACATGACCACACTGATTCTCTGCATTTGTATCCATTTCAAATCAGGTTATTATTTTGAAGTTTACAGACTTTTTAACATTTTTTTGAATTTCAAGTGGGCTACTCTCTAATGGTTTAAAGGGCCAATATTTGTCTGAAAATTGCCTTTGAATCATATCAAATGAGTTATCATACCTGTATGTTCTTGCATGCTTTAAAAATAAAAAGTATATTCCACAAGAATTTTTGTATCCTTTTACCAAACTCATATCTAGGTCATCTTGATTATGAATCAGAATGGTTTTCACTGACTATATAGAATATTCAACCTGTACAAATAAGCTAATCACACTTGGTATTGTGTGGACTAATATAAGGGTCATGTGGGTTGAACCCTGTCAACTAATCTTTTTACAACTAACTCAAGGGACTTCCCTGGTGGTACAGTAGATAAGAATCTGCCCACCAATGCAGGGGACCTGGGTTCGATCTCTGAGAGGGAAGGATTCCACATGCTTCGGGCAATTAAACCTTGTGAGCCATAACTACTGTGCCCACAAGCCACACCTAATGAGTCCACATGCTGCAACTGCTGAAGCCCATGCACCTAGAGCCCGTGCTCTGCAAAAAGAGAAGCCACAGCAATAAAACACTGGTGCAGCACAACGAAGAGTAATCCCTGTTCACTGAAACTAGAGAAAGCCCACCTGCACCAATGAAGATGCAACACAACGAAAAATAAAGTAAAATAAATTAACAAATAAAACTAACTCTACACATAGGCAATGTGGAAAACTTCCTGGATACGTCTTACACAAGGCTGCACTTACTCCAGTGTATTTCTACCACTATTCTGCTGTGATTGCTGCTAACTGACTGTACTAGTACAGCTCCTTAGAGTTGAGGAGCTAGAAATGAGCCATAGGATGGGATCAGTTCAGTTCAGTTTAGTCGCTCAGTTGCATCCAACTCTTTGTGACCCCATGGACTGCACCATGCCAGGCCTCCCTGTCCATCACCAACTCCCAGAGTTTACTCAGACTCATGTCTATTGAGTTGGTGATGCCATCCAGCCACCTCATCCTCTGTCGTCCCCTTATCCTCCTGACTTCAATCTTTCCCAGCATCAGGGTCTTTTCAAATGAGTCAGTTCTTCGTATCAGGTGGCCAAAGTATTGAAGTTTCAGCTTCAACATCAGTCCTTCCAATGAATTCAGGACTGATTTCCTTTAAGATTGACTGGTTGGATCTCCTTGCAGTCCAAGGGACTCTCAAGAGTCTTCTCCAACACCACAGTTCAAAAGCATCAATTCTTTGGCATTCAGCTTTCTTTATAGTTCAACTCTCCTATCCATACATGACTACTGGAAAAACCATAGCTTTGACTAGACAGACCTTTGTCAGCAAAGTAATGTCTCTGCTTTTTGATATGCTATGTTAGTCATAGCTTTTCTTCCAGGGAGCAAGCATCTTTTAATTTCATGGCTGGAGTCACCATCTGCAGTGATCTGGGAGCTTAAGAAAATAAAGTCAGCCACTGTTTCCTCTGTTTCCCCATCTATTTGCCATGAAGTGATGGGACCAGATGCCATGATCTTCGTTTTCTAAATGCTCATCTAGAGGCTTTTTAGGTCTTCCTCACTTTCTGCCATAAGGGTGGTGTCATCTGCATATCTGAGGTTATTGATATTTTTCCTGGCAATCTTGATTCCAGCTTATGCTTCATCCAGCCCAGGATTTCCCATGATATACTCTGCATAGAAGTTAAATAAACAGGGTGACAAAATACAGCCCTGATGTACTCCTTTCCCTGTTTGGAACTAGTCTGTTGTTCTATGTCCAGTTCTAACTGTTGCTTCCTGACCTGCATACAGATTTCTCAGGAGACAGGTCAGGTGGTCTGGTATTCCCATCTCTTTCAGAATTTTCCACAGTTTATTGTGATCCACACAGTCAAAGGCTTTGGCATAGTCAATAAAGCAGAAATAGATGTTTTCTGGAACTCTCTTGCTTTTTCGATGATTGAATAGATGCTGGCAATTTGATCTCTGGTTCCTCTGCCTTCTCTAAATCCAGCTTGAACATCTGGAAGCTCACGGTTCATGTACTGTTGAAGCCTGGCTAGGAGAATTTTGAGCATTACTTTACTAGCATGTGAGATGAGTGCAATTATGTGGTAGTTTAAGCACTGTTTGACACATCCTTTCTTTGGAATTGGAATGAAAAGTGACCTTTTCCAGTCTTTTGGCCACTGCTGAGTTTTCCATATTTGCTGGCATATTGAGCGCAGCACTTTCACAGCATCATCTTTTAGGAATTGAAATAGCTCAACTGGAATTCCATCACCTCCCCTAGCTTTGTTCGTACTGATGCTTCCTAAGGCCCATTTGACTTCGAATTCCAGGATGTCTGGCTCTAGGTGAGTGATCACACCATCATGATTATCTGGGTTGTGAAGGTCTTTTTTGAATAGTTCTTCCATGTATTCTTGCCACCTCTTCTTACTATCTTCTGCTTCTGTTAGGTCCATACCATTTATATCCTTTATTGTGCCCATGGCTAGTATTTACTTTATTGAACATTTTATTGTATAAGGGGGCTTCCCAGGTGGCCCAATCCACCTGCAATGCTGGAGACTCAAGTTTGATCCCTGGGAAGCTCCCCTGCAGGAGGAAAATGGCAACCCACCCCAGTATTCTTGCCTGGAGAATACCATGAACTGAGGAGCCTGGTAGGCTACAGCCCATAAGGTCGCAAAGAGTTGGACACAACTGAAGTGAGTGAGCATGAACTCATGCAAATTTTCTGCAGCCATTTCCAACCATAGGGGAGTGGGGGTGCAGGTGGAGTTGTTTCCCACATCAACAAGCTACTCCCTGAAACCAGCTGGGGTGTCCTACAATTCAACTCAATTCTGACACTATGTTACCAGAGACAGTTTCAGATCCCACAGTCCCTCAAGACTCCCCCAACCCCTACTTCAGATACCAGTCACAAGGTCAGGCTATCCCCCCTACTTCTGACCAACCAGCTAGAGACTGGAGGTTACAGCAATCACCTCCTTGAGTTCCATTAATGTGTGAGAGCAGCTCACAGGACTGAGAAACATTTTACTTACTAGATCACTGGTTTATTATAAAAGGATATAACTCAGAAACAGCCAGATGGAAGAGGGACTTAGAGCAAGGTATGGGGAGGAGGTACAAGTTTCCATGTCCTCACCAAGGGCGTCACTCCCCCAGCGCCGCACAAGTCCACCAACCCCGAAGCTCTCTGAAGCTTTCAGGGATTTTTATTGAGGCTTCATTAGGCACACTTGATTAAATCAGTGGCTATTGGTGAAAAATTCAATCTCCACTCCCTTTCCCCTCCCCAGAAGTCAGGTGAGAGTAGAGGGAGATACAGGAAGTTTCAATCCTGTAAATCTCCAGTTGGTTCCCTTGGCAACCAACCCCCACCCCTAAGTACTTTCCAAAAGTCACCTCCTTAACATAAGAAAAGATGCCTTTACTACTCTACCAGTTCAGAAATTTCAACAGTTTTAGAAGCTCTAGATTTACAAAAAAGGAGAATGAAGACCAAATACACACAACTGATTTATTTTCTTTTACTACAGATAGTACGTCTCTGGCTAATTGGATAGCCTGTTTTGGAGATCTTTCAAACATCTAAATGTGAGGCTCTCTGAGAATGCGAAAGCTGGATCTCTTGGTTTTCTTTATGGTGGCCACAAAAAATCAGTGGAGCCAAAAAGAAGATTATAACCTGGGGGCAGCCCCAAAGAAATCTCTAAGAACTGTTCCACTCTAGAGGCCAAAGCACAGTTATGTAAGTTTTTGAGACAGATGGCTGTACTTTAAATAATGTATTATTGACAGCTTGCACAATCCAGATCTGCACATACAAAGCCAGTAGTGGGTCATGGGTCATTGTGGCCCTTTACAAGTTTAAGAAGGAAGGTTATCTCCTAAGGAGGTGTGACCCTTGATGAGATTAAGAAGGAATGTTATCTCCTAAGGAGGTTTGGTGAATGTGGATGCATGGTATACACTAAAGGTGAGGAAGGAGGTCTGAACAGACAGACAGACAAAAATGTTATGCTAAAGTTTTTTTCATATGGCCATAAAATATGAATTTTATTTCATTAATGGTAACACCTGGTCATTTTAATTATTTATTTTTGCTTATATTATTTTTTCTATGAGTGATTAATCTTCAAAAATGGTCTTGTTTTTTAAAAATTTATTTAGACATTTAGAGTCTTGCTGCTTAACTTCTATTTTGTCAGGAATCAAAAATGAATTCACATATAGACAGGTACTGTTCATGACTGTGTGGAACACAATAAATTGTGGAAATTTCTTAAAGAGATGGGAATATCAGACTACCTTACAGAAAAGCCTGTACGCAGGTCAAGAAGAAACAGTTAGAACTGGACATGGAACAACAGACTGGTTCCAAATTAGGAAAGGAGTACATCAAGGCTGTATATTGTCACCCTGCTTATTTAGCTTATATGCAGAGTACATCATGCGAAATTCTAGGCTGGATGGAGCACAAGCTGGAATCAAGACTGCTAGGAGAAATATCAATAACATCAGATATGCAGGTGATACCATCCTAATTGCAGAAAGCGAAGAGGAACTAAAGAGCCTCTTGATGAAGGTGAAAGAGCAGAGTGAAAAAACTGCTTAAAACTCAACATTCAAAAAAATGAAGATCATGGCATTGGGTCCCATCATTTCAAGGCAAATAGATGGGGAAGAAATGGAAACAGTGACAGACTTTATTTTCTTGGGCTCCCAAATCACTGCAGATGGTGACTAAAGCCATGAAATTAAAAGATGCTCCTTGGAGAAAAGCTATATGACCAACCTAGACAGCATATCAAAAAGCAGAGACATCACTTTGCTGACAAAGACCCGTATAGTCAAAGCTATGTTTTTTCCAGTAGTCAAATACTGATGTGAAAATTGGACCCAAAAGAAGGGTGAGCACCAAGGAATTGAGACTTTTGAACTGTGGTGCTGGAGAAAACTCTTGAGAGTCCCTTGGACTGCAAGATCAAACCAGTCAATCATAATGGAAATCAACTCTCAATATTCATTGAAAGGACTGATGCTGACGCTGAAACTCCAGTACTTTGGTCACCTGATGCAAAGAGCTGACTCATTTTAAAAGACCTTGATGCTGGGAAAGATTGAAGGGAGGAGGAGAAGGGGGCAGCAGAGGATAAGACAGCTGGATGGTATCACAGACTCAGTGGACAAGAGTTTGAGCAAAATCTGGGAGATGGTGGGGGACAAGGAGGCCTGGCACACTGCTGTCCATGGGGTTGCAAAGAGCCAGATGTGACTGAGCAACTACACAGCAACAACAATAGACATGTACTGGGCTTTCCCAGTGGCTCAGCCATAAAGAATCTGCCTACAGTGCAGGAGATACAGATGACGTAGGTTCGATCCCTGTGTTGGGAAGATCCCTGGAGGAGGGTATGGCAACCCACTCCAGTATTCTTGCCTGGGAAATCCCATGGACAGAGGAGCCTGGTGGTCTACACAGTACATAGGTTCACAAAGAGTTGGACACGATTGAAGTGACTGAGTATAGTCAGGTACTATATGAACATTTTCAAGTCACCAAAACAATACAAGGTTACAAACTCACAAAAGAAAGTGTATAAAGAAGATAGTTGCAATGTATTTCTGGAAATTTCTAGATCTACTATCAATATGCAAAAAGCTCTTAGTAGTTTAGTTCAGGGCTCGAATAGGCATAATTTCCATCTATGCCACTGAGCACATCCTGTAAATCTTTTGCCCCTGCAGAGTGAACAGGCCAGCTCTCCTATGAGTTCTTGAAGTGTTAGCGTTGTGATTAAATAGATTCTGGGGAGCAAAAAAAATGTTTTATGTCCATCCTCATCTCTGTATTTTTCCATCAGAACTTTAGAAGAGCTCAGAACAATGTCCATCCATCACTTCTCATTATGTTTTTCTCCATGATAGCAAATACTTCAATGCAGCAAAGGCAGGTAGTGCTCCATCGACGTCTTCACACCTCGGGGTTGATGTTAGAGGGTGAGAAGAAAGAAACCTGTGTTCAAAACCAATACACACTGAATTCTAGAGATGCTTCAACTCAGTATCATATTTGAGAAGGGAAGCACTCAGAAATAAGGAAATTGAACAGTTGTAATTTTCAACCGTAACACAGCATCAGCTACCCGCCTTCCTTTGAGATACTTAGATGAGAGGCAGGCTTGTCTGAATGCACAATGTTATTACCTATCTTCTCTTTTAGGTTGCAGTTATTTAGTAATCATTCTCATTTAAGTTACTCTTCCTGTTCTATGCATGATTATGCTTTTAGCTCAGGAGGAAAGCAATTCTTATAAAAGCCACTGTATTTCAGAGCTGGGTAACATTTAAAGTCAAAGAGAGTGAATTATATTTAAAAGTAGTTAAGGCTTCTGAGAAAAAATGCATACATGCCACAGAATTAAATTAAGTCTGCTTTTATACAAAATATCACTCCTAAATTCCTTGGGACAGTCACCTAGGTAAAAAAAAAAAAAAAAAAATTTAATGTATTCATGCTTCCTATTCCCTGTGTCACTAGAACTCTAGAACTGAAAGGACTCCAGGGGACACCATTCAGGCCTATGTCTCCTGGAGGTGGACAGCACAGCCTTCTACAGGAAGCCTTGTGTGAAGGATGGTTTAAAAGGGGGAGACTGCATAAAGATAAGGAGAGCAAAAAGGAGGCTATACAGTGCTTCAGGGGAGAAGAAATGAAATCCTGAGCACAATGGTAGCTGGGAGGATGAAGATGAGGGGTAACAGCGCTGTGACACTTTGAGGATACGGACCCAACAGGACTTGGTGGGGAATGAGGAGGAGGAATAGGGATTTGTCTCTCATACCGGAAACTGGAGGAATGGTCTCGTTACCAAGTCCAAGTTCATACTACTTACCGCACAACACACCAATAAATTGAGAGACAAGTTGTTGGGACAAGCAATAGTGACATTTTTTGAAAAGTCAGCAGACTGAGAAGCTGGTGAATTCCTGCTCCAAAGAACCTTCTTGCCTGAGTTAGGCTTCCAGGTGTTTCCTGGCGGTCCAGTAGTTAAGACTCTGCACTTCCACTGCAGAAGGTATGGGTTCGATCCCCAGTCTGGGAACTAAGATCCCTCACACCTCACAGTGTGAATTCCGGTCTCTTTTATGCTAAAAGGGGAGGGAGTGAAGTCAGTCATTACCTGTTCAGAGGGGATATGTTAATTTCTGCCTCTCTGCATTCATTCATTGGTGGGCCTGTTTAGGATGTTTCCTGTAAGCTTAAACAAAGGCATTTTAGCTTAAGGGTCATTACCTAGAGCTGGGTTCCCAGAGATGTGCCATCATGTATAATTTAAGCTTATGGGCAGCATCCTTTTAGTGGCTAATTTATAGTAGACTACAACAAGTTCTTCCCTATCTTAGTTTTAGTCACCATATCTGGTCGAAATCTTTGTACTCTCCTTCCTTTGCTTTGAAGAAGGTCACTGTTATCTAAGTGAGCTTGTATGATCACAAAGACTAGTATGGAACCAAGTATTACCCTGCTTTCAGTTGAAATTGGTTCATTAAGGCCTGCAGGCTCACAGTTGCCACTCTTCCCCAGTAACATGCAAAGACTTGGTAAATCAACACTCATCAATCTACAAACACTATCAGTTGGCTTGGTGAAGAGCAACATTTGGGAAACATTAGTATCCTCCACGGCACTGATGAATCTCTAGAGTATTGATGGATAAAATTTATTTTGGCCTCAAAAAGCATTTGACGATGTCCTCAGTAACATATTTTAAATAAACCAGGGGGACTTTCCTGGCTGTCCATTTAGTTAAGAACATACGCTTCCACTGTAGGGGGCACAGGTTCCATCCTTGGTCAGGGAACTGAGATCCCATATGCCACACAGTGTGGGAAAAAAAGAAAAGAAATAACCAGGTACACAGAACTGCCAGGGTAAAAGTACATAGTACAGGCTGTGACCTTCACACAGGAGCTAGAGAGAAAGAATGAATTGAAGCTGGAATAAAGCTCAGGGGCCTCTTGCCAAGCCCTGTGGCCTCACTCAGAGCTGCATCAGCCTGGGGAAAGTGGCAACTTTTTTCCTAATTGGTCCACCTGAGTGACTGCTTTTTTGCAATTTGTCAGCCCCAAAGTGTTACCAGTTTCGGATGTATATTAAATTTCAAAGTAATTTCACAATGACTTTGGCACTTAGTATCTACAGAAAGATCAGAAGCTAGAAACCTAATAAGCAAGTAATGATTCTCCTGGAGCAGTTAACTGGAAGGAGAGAAGGGAAGCTGGGAAAGGGAAGCAAAGGAGAAGACACTAGATGTGATTGTCAAGAATGCTATTGTTTTGTGCAAACATTTCAGAATTTGTGAATCACCTAAAACTTGTACAACTGTGGAGTTCCCTCTTTAAGAAAAATAAAATTAGGAATGCACAACTGCTAGAGCCTTCACTGGAACTGGGATGAGCCAGTGCAAGTCAAGTACCTAGAACTTAAATTTTAGTGGCTTCATGGTAAACTGCCCGGATGAGCATGTCCTGTCCTTTAAAGTGGGTGTCAAAGGAAACTAGGTATGTAATTCATACCACTATGTTTGCTCATGTTTTGGGAACTTCTGTGAAGAAAGAATTGAAATCACCTTCTTATTCAGTTCAGTTCAGTTCAGTTCAGTCACTCAGTCATGTCTGACTCTTTGTGACCCTATGAAACACAGCATGCCAGGCCTCCCTGTCCATCACCAACTCCTGGAGTTTACCCAAACTCATGTCCATTGAGTCGGTGATGCCATCTAACCATCTCATCCTCTGTCGGCCCCTTCTCCTCCTGACTTCAATCTTTCCCAACATCAGGGTCTTTTCAAATGAGTCAGCTCTTCACATCAGGTGGCCAAAATATTGGAGTTTCAGCTTTAACATCAGTCCTTCCAATGAACACCCAGGACTGATTTCCCTTAGGATGGACTGGTTGGATCTCCTTGCAGTCCAAGGGACTCTCAAGAGTCTTCTCCAACACCACACTTCAAAAGCATCAATTCTTCTGCACTCAGCCCTCTTTATAGTCCAAATCTCACATCCATACATGACCACTGGAAAAACCATAGCTTTGACTAGACAGACCTTTGTTGACAAAGTAATGTCTCTGCTTTTTAATATGCTGTCTAGGTTGGTCCAGAGAAGGCAATGGATCCCCACTCCAGTACTCTTGCCTGGAAACTCCCGTGGACAGAGGAGCCTGGTGGGCTGCAGTCTGTGGGGTCGCTAACAGAGTCGGACATGACTGAAGCAACTTAGCAGCAGCAGCAGCAGCAGAGCAACTTCAATTTCAATTTTTACTTTCATGCATTGGAGAAGGAAATGGTAACCCACTCCACTGTTCTTGCCTGGAGAATCCCAGGGACGGCAGAGCCTGGTGGGCTGCCATCTATGGGGTCGCACAGAGTCGGACACAACTGAAGCGACTTAGCAGCAGCAGCTAGGTTGGTCATAACTTTCCTTGTGCCTAATAAATGAAGGAAGGAAGACAGGGAGGAAGGAAGTTGGAATGGAGATTATAAAGAGACAGATTTTTTTTTCCCACTTCGTGATATCAGCTCTACCAGCTACCTCCAATTTTTTCCTTAAAAAAGAATTATTTACTTTTGTCTCTGCTCCATCTTCATTGCTGCACGCAGGCTTTCTCTAGTTGTGGTAAGTCAGGGCGACTCTTTGTTGTGGTGCATGGGCTCCTCATTGCGCTGGCTTCTCTTCTTGGAGTTCTAGGCGAGGGCTCAGTAGTTGTGGCTCAGGGACTTAGCTACATCGTGGCATGTGGAATCTTCCTGGACCAGAGATGAGACCAGTGTCCCCTGCCTTTGCAGGAGGATTTCTATCTCCTGTACTACCAGGAAGGTCCCCAGTTTTTCCCTTTTTTAACCAAAGTTACTAACAAACCTGATGGCCTACTTTACTGTCTAGATTTAATTCTAAATGACTAGCCTGTTTCTTAAAATAAAATAACCCCGTAAAGAGCAATAATTTCCCACTATGAGAGAAACTATTTAAAAGGTAAATTGTCAGAAATTGTGTCATAATTGAATAATTAAACTGGTAAAAATCATTCTGGATATGAATTGAATTGTATATAAATTTTAAATGGGGCTTCCCTGTGGCTCAGCAGTAAAGAATCTACCTGCCAAGCAGGAGATTCAGGTTTGATTCCTGGATCAGGAAGATCTCCTGGAGAATGGAATGGCAACCTGCTCCAGTATTCTTGCCTGGGAAATCCCATGGAGAAAGAAACCCTGCAGGCTACAGCCTACAGTGTCCCAAAGAGTGAAACACGACTTAATGACTCAACAATAAATCTTAAATAAGCCTAACTTTGAACAGAGCATTTCTATGAATACACAGTGCAGAGAGATTCAAACAAGTTCTCCAACCAGCCTCCACAGTCACACCTCCCACAAAATCTCTATCGCATCAAATGTGAAATGGTGGTTGTGTATGATATAATCCTGTTTTGTCTTCTGTATATGCAGATTAATGACTTTTTAAGATTCACTGCCTCCAGGTAAACGACTATAGGCTTCATTAACTCACCTTACTTTATTCAATCAAAATTTGGGGAGGAAGAGAAAATACAAAAACAAAGAGAAAAGAAAACCTGGCAGAAATACTCATGTCTCTCTAATCTGTCTTCCATTTCAACACATCTCCACTTCTTTCTCCTCACTGCAGTTGAGAGATCGTCCTTTTATTTTTTTTTAATTTAATTAAATTAAATTAAAAAAAATTTTTTTGGCTACACCAGGTCTTTGTTGCTTGTTGTTTGGGCTTTCTCTGGTTGTAGTGAGCAGGGGCTCCTCTCTAGTCACAGAGCACAGGCTTCTCTTGTTGCAGTACACAGCCTCTAGAGTGGGGGCTGAATAGTTGTGTTTCACAGGCTTACTTCCCCTCTGGCAGGTGGAATCTTCCTGGACAGGGGATTGAATCTGTGTCCTTTGTATTGATAGGCAGATTCTTATCCACTGTACAACCAGGGATGTCCTAGAGAGATCTTTAAAATAATGCTCATCAGAGTCCACCCACTCCCATTCATCCCCCCCACCATCTTTAATTTTTCATTAACTTTCTATTGCTTTTAGCCTACAGATGAAAAGGTCACACTGTCCCGACTCAGTTTACACTTTCCTCCTCAGAACAGGGTTGGGCTGGTCCCTCCCCACCTTCCTCTATTCAGTTAGGTAAGTGCACCTGGTGTTTCAGATCTACTTTCCTGAGTTCCTTAATGAAGTCTAAACCCCTATCTCAGGCTGCCAAATGCTCCTCCTTTTCAAGCATCATAATTGAATGCCTATTTGCTTGGATTATATATATGTAATATATATACTATGTATATAATACATATTAATATGAGAAAGTTATTTGGCTTTTTGCTTCTTCAATAATTCAGTAGTATTAATTTTAATTATGCTCAAAATTTTTAACTTATTCTAATCCTCTTTATTGTAGGACATAAGGTATCCCCCCCCCCCTTTTTTTTTAGTGGTTGGTGAATTCTTTCAGAATTGTATTTCCCCAAATGGTGGTTGGCCTAAGAATTTCTAAATTGTAATCTCACCACACATTCCATTTATTAACACACAAATTACAGACTGTATCTTGCCCAGGATTAAGTATCTCTTACTTTAGAACTTAGAAACATTACCTTCAGTTACACTGGGAAAATGAAGATGATTCAGAGTTACTCACTCAGTTGTTTCTGACTCTTCACAACCCCATGGACTATAGCCCACCAGGCTCCTCCGTCCATGGGATTCTCCAGGCAAGAATGCTGGAGTGGGTTGCTATTTCCTTCTCCAGGGGATCTTCCCGACCCAGGGATCGAACCCGGGTCTCCCGCATTGGAGGCAGACACTTTAACCTCTGAGCCGTGTCTAACTCCTAAAGTTGGAATTCTAAGCGTTCCCTTGGAATTTTTCTAAAGGAGCTTTCAACTTCCCAGAGTCTTCGTAACCACACCCTCATTGATAATGTTAAAAACTCACAGGAAAGGGCCTTGAATGTTTTCATTCATACAACAGTCACTCGAAAGCAGGCAAGCTTAGCTTTCACATGTTATGGGGGAGGGACAGAGGGGAGGAGAAAAGGGAAAGAGCTTATGGGTGGCGGAAGGAGGAGGAGACTTTTAAAAGAGCAATCTTGGGCCGGAGCCATTTTAGAAGTAAGGAGAGTCTTCATTTTATCAACCTTGACCTTTCTGAGCATGGAGAGCACAAACAAGGAGGTAAGTAAAATCTGAATGGGTTTGCTTTTGTCTTTGTGAATCACTGTCGGGCACACTTAATCTCTCTTTTGAGGAGAAAAGAAGGTGCCTTAAGAATTGTAATTCTAAGAGTTCCCTTAGAATTCCCTCACTTCTTTTTGAGTAGAAAAGAAGCTACCTTGATTCTTAAATTAAGGATTTCCTTCTCTTGTTAAAAAAAGAAACTCCTTGATATGATCGTTGCCTGGTATATTGGATGAGGTCCTTTAGTTTCCTTCTATAGACACAGGTTCAAAACCAAAGTCACTGGATCTGCATTCATTGTTTCCCTGAGTCATTAGGGCCAAGAAATAATCAGAAACCAGACATACAGAGGAGCACTGCAGACAGCAATTAAATTTGGAGAGGTTGTGGGGCTTGTCTAGAAAAATTGAGCTACTCTGCCAGAGAAACTTAAGCATTCTCCAGATCTCTTTCCCAGAACCAGGTCATTTTTGCCCTCCCAATTTTAATTACGACTTTTATAAGCAGGTAAGTTTCTGTCGGTCCAGTGGTTAAGACTCAGCATCCTTCTTGGGGCCAGGGTTTGATCCTTGGTTGGGGAACTAAGATCCCACTAGCCTCTTGGTGTGGCCAAAAAAAAACCCTTTTGTGTAGCCCCAAAGTTAGTAATTTGTGTAAGGGCTATGCAAATGTGAGATTTGAATATGAATGTAAACCTGCTATAGAGATGTAAAATGCCATACAAATGTTAATTTGTCCCATACTTCCATCTTGGAGGTGACAGGATTTAGATTTGGGAACAAAAGTGGGATTTTTAATAATGATTTGTGGTTTAATTTCTATCTTAAATGCTTACCTGTGTGCCCTTAGTTATGTAACCTCTGAGCCTCAACTTCTGCATCTGAAAATTGAAAGAAAGAAAAGGAGTGTTGTCCTGTGGAACAATACCTGATGGAACGTATAGACTCAACAGATGTTAGTTTCTTTGTATCAAACAGTTTTATCCCTACCATTCTCTTGTTTCTTTTGAGTTAACCAGTATTTCTTACAACAAAAGGGAAATGAATTCTACCCTCCTAATCAAATGGAATAACAGGTATGGATCAAATCACACAAGCAAATATAAACCAAGATCAAGTGGCAGGAATGAATCAGTTGATTTGTATTGGTCTATAAAGTAAAAGTTATTAGATGAACTTAACACTTAAAGTGAGCTTCTGAAAGAGGATTAAAGTTTAAGGATATGAATATAAGGGATGGTGGTGTGTGTAGAGTTGAGTGATATCCCTTCCGGCAAAGTAAATAGGTTGGAAAGGAGTTTTGTGACAGTAGCTTGGAGCAACAGTACAGGAGAGGTTTATCTGGTAGCGGTCAAGGAGGGGAATAGGGAAAAAAAAAAAACCTTCCAGGTGAGGGAGAATGGATATGATGAGAGATCTAGGGTTTTCTCCAAGCAGAGACTAGTTTCTTCTATGTCTTTTATCTTTTCTTTCTTTTGGGGGGGAGGGAGCTGTGCTGATTGGCTTGTAGAATCTTAGTTCCCCCACTCCCCAACCAGGGATTGAACTTGGACCCTTGGCAGTGAAAGCAGAGTCCTAACCACTGGACAACCATGGAATTCCCCTTTTCTCATACTTTCAAATCGGCCTTCCATTTCCCCATCGTTGCTTACCTTTCTTATAAACCCGAGTATTAAGATGATGTCCAGAAGGGATTCTACATTGCCAGCACAGTTCAATGGTTGTCTTGGTGACTTGGACGTGAGGTATCTGAAGTCAGGCAGTGGATGCAGTGGGGTGGACCCCAAAACAATGACTAGCTGGTTCCTCTGTCCCCAGAACAACTCCAAAGAGAAATCTGAAGAACATATGAGTTGCAAGCTTACGTCAGTAGAAGCTGAAGAGGGACAGGGAACTTCTGGTGAAGCAGAGAAAGCAAAAAACGCAGTACAGGGGACCAAAAGAAAAAGAGATACAAAAAATAGCACAGGTAAGAGAGCTACAGCCTCAAATCGTGTTTCCTTGGGTCTGAGAAGGCTGAGGGATTTTTTTTTTCTGAAAAAGTAGGAAAGAAATTTTCATCCTGTATTCTGTAAATCCTACACTTTGAACCAGCCTAGCTTAAGTCTCACCTCCTGGTTCTGAGCATTGTTTCTCCTACTCTGCCACTGGGAGATAAGGAGCTCAATGTGTAGTGATCTGAGTACAGATGGGTATAAATTTGAAATCCCACCCTTGAAGCTTCACTTTATGCTAAGTTGGGTCAAGGTCAGGGTGGAGGGTCAGTTGTAATTCACTTAGAATAATTAGGTAAACCACCTACACTTAGTGTCACTATAGTTGTGACTGTTATGGAGGCGTGTCCTTCCAATCCTTCTTGAATGGTAAGAGTATGTGAGGTGCATCAGGAAACCGGAGCGCTGCCCTGGCTGGGGTGGGCTGCAAGAGTTATGGGTACTAGTAGTTGTATAGCATTGCTGAGTGGTTTATTTTGTCTTGTGGTGAGAGGGCAAGATATCACTGAGTATTTATGACCTCAGTTCTAAAAGCTTCTATTATTCCCTCAAAAATTGGAAGTGCACTTTCTAGGTTAACCTTTAGAGAAGTGCAGTCTCTGGGTCAACCTCTTCAGAGTCTGTGGCTTCTTGCTCTAACAAAAGAGCAAGTGTGTGTGAGTAGTGGGGAGTTTTAGGAAGTAAGAAAACTGAGGGATTCCGAAATAGTGTCAGTCTTAGGTTTGAAGTTCTGTCCCTTGAAGTTTGCGACTTTCCAGGTGGCTCAGTGGTAAAGAATCTACCTGCCAGTGCAGGAGATGAGGGTTTGATCCCTGGGTCAGGAAGATCCCCTGGAAGAGGAAATGGCAACCTATTCCAGTATTCTTGCCTGGGAAATCCCATGGACAGAGGACCCTGGCGAGCTACAGTCCATGGGGCCTCGAAGAGTCAGACGTGACTGCACACGTACATCCTTGGAGGTTAGGTAGTCTTTTGGGAATCATTGAATTTACAGTGGGAATTAGACTACTGAGAACTAACAGTGATTGTACTTTTGACATTCGAAAGGTCTACATTAAGGTTAGTTATTGCTCATTCTACCCCATTCCCCTTCAGCTTGCGGTCCAGGAGACACAGCACAATGCTGTGCCGGTGTGAAACCCCCGAAGACACCGACGAGGATCCCCATCCCCCCTCTACCTGCAGTCCTGCCGCCTGTCAACCTGGTCCACAGGGATGTCATTCGTGCGTGGTGCCAGCAGTTAAAACTGAGCACCAAAGGCCCGGTGAGAGTCCAGAGTGGGAATGAGGCTCTTGGGAGGAAGACCATGAACCTTAGTCTGATTAATCACTCACTCTTCTCTTGTCTTAGAAACTAGATGGATATAAACGACTCTGTGAATATGCTTACCCTCATCAAAAAGTGAGTAATTTGTAGGGAATGTGGCTCAGTAGAAGATTTAGTTCTCATCCTAATTACTTATTTTAGCATCAGAAAGTGAGTAGAATAATAGCCTTTCATCTTTAAACCCTCTTTGTAGAACATTCCTGCCACAACACAGGAGGCCAGGATCCTGTCACTATCGAAAAGGATAAAGATAGAAAAAGGGGAATTACCACTGGAATGCTCTGTTGAGAAAACATCTTCTGATGGGGCTGCTCCTCTTGCACCGGGGCCACCTGCCCTTGAGGGAGCTCCTCCGCCTCTTGAGGCAGTTGTATCAACTTCTGCCCCCGACTCAGCAGCTGTGTTTGCCTCCTGGAGCAGAATGACAGCCAGGGCCGTGAAGACGGAGTCAGTAGGATCACAAGAGACCTGTGGTGAGATCGTTATTAAAATATATATATTTATATATTTCTTTGCAGTTGCACTGGGTCTTCATTGCTGAACGTGGGCTTTCTCTAGTCGCAGGCATTGGGCACTACTCTCTAGCTGCAGTGGGTGAGCTTCTCATTACGGAACCTTCTCTTGTGGACCACAGGCTTCTAGGAGAGCCACCTTCAGTAGTTACAGCACTTGGACTCAGGCATTGTGGCACCAGGCTTAGTTGCTCCATGGCATGTAAAATCTTCCCGTACCAAGGCTACAACCCATGTCCGCTGCACTGGCAGGCAGGTTCCTATCCATGGTGCCACCGGGGAAGTCTTAGTAAGCTCATTTTTAAGAACAGGTTCTGGTTCAGGTGGGAAAAGAAGCTTAATTGATATTAGCCACTGACTAACTTCAGCATATTATCAATATCACCTGAAGGCATAGTGATGCCTAAGTCCCAGCCACAGATTTTTCTGATTCAGGTCTTGGTAGGGCCTGGGAATTTACATTTGCAACAATTTCCCAGGCACTGCTAATCTGGGGACCACACTTTGATAAACACTGTTCTAAATTAATGAAGTCATCAGAAGAAGACAGCAATCTGGCTTAATTTTTCCCCCTTCTTTAAAGAATTACAAAGTAAAAGCAGGCTCTAAAATCAACTGCCTGGGCTAAAGTCCTGTATCTCTAGTTTCCAGGTTACTCTGGGTAAAGTAGGTTAATAATAATATACCTATTTCATCATGTTTTTGTAAGAGTTACAGAAGATAAAATTCAGTTCAGTTCAGTTGCTCAGTTGTGTCCAACTCTTTGCGACTCCATGGACTGCAGCACGCCAGGGCTCCCTGTCCATCAGCAACTCCCGGAGTTCACTCCAACTCATGCATATTGAGTCAGTGATGCCATTCAACCATCTTATCCTCTGTTGGCCCCTTCTCCTCCTGCCTTCAATCTTTCCCAGCATCAGGGTTTTTTCAAATGAGTCAGCTCTTAGCATCAGGTGGCCAAAGAATTAGAGTTCAGCCTCAACATCAGTCCTGCCAATGAACACCCAAGACTGATTTCCTTTAGGATGGACTGGTTGGACCTCCTTGCAGTCCAAGGACTCTCAAGAGTCTTCTCCAACACCACAGTTCAAAAGCATCAATTCTTTGGCACTCAGCTTTCTTTATAGTCCAACTCTCACATCCATACATGACCACTGGAAAAACCATAGCCTTGACTAGACAGAGCTTTGTTGGCAAAGTAATGTCTCTGCTTTTTAATATGCTGTCTAGGTTGGTCATAACTTTCCTTCCAAGGAGAAAGCGTCTTTTAATTTCATGGCTACAGTCACCATCTGCAGTGATTTTGGAGCCCAAAAAGTAAAGTCAGCCACTGTTTCCACTGTTTCCCCATCTATCTGACATGAAGTGATGGGACCGGATGCCATGATCTTAGTTTTCTGAATGTTGAGCTTTAAGCCAACTTTTTCACTCTCCTCTTTCACTTTCATCAAGAGGCTCTTTTTTCAAGGAGATAAATTAAGGAAGACCATGTACTAGTTAGTCATTACAATGTCTGTTGAGACCCTTATCCCCTGGTGACCTCCCTTGCCCCTCAGGAGAAAAGCTTGGGAGCATATCCTGTCCACTGTCTTTTGCACACAGTGGGGTGTTATTCCAGGACTTTGCTTCAGATGTGTAAGATACCCCTCTCCATTAAACCATTGATGTTGCTAAAAACTAAACAAAATTTTTAAGATATGAGATCCCTGAACTGATGGCCTTCCCAGACCTAATCTGGCTTAATGTTTCTATTGAAGGAAGCCAAAATGAATGCTCTTTGCCATAAAAATCTTGAGCTGAGGGCAATTAAGAAGCAGCAAACCCAGAAAAGGCTCTCCTTTTCTTGCCTAAAGGCAGGATATCTATGTTCTTTTTGCTGGAGACAGATTTATCCAGAGTAACCTGCAAACATACCTCATCCATTTGTTTCCTCTCATATATTTACCTTCCCACTGTTTGCCACCCTTGGGAGCATAAAACTGCTTCCCTTTGTCCTGTCATTTCTTTACAAATGTATTCTTTGTCGGAAGGTGTTATATAAGATGGAATATTCTAAGCTGCCATTTTAAGCTAGTTTTTTGTTTTTTGTGTTTTTTTTGCTTTTTTTCCACTGAACTGTGTGTGCTGCATGAATTCATCAACTGTTTTTCCTTTGTTAATATTTTTGTCAGAATCCCAGATGGGCAGAGGTAAGGTTTGACCCCACCCCCACCCCAGAACACACTGTCATCTACCCACTTTCCTCTACACATCCAACTGTATTATTTGTTTCTTTTAAAAAATTTTAACAGGAAATTTTTAATTTCTTTAAAAAAATGTAATGTTTTTACATTATTTTCTAAGAGGAACAGAGTGGAATAAGTAGGTGTCCAGTGTTAGTATCTGAGAGCTGGCACTTGAGCAAGACAGTTGAGTCAGAGGCCATGGTGCAGACTCAGACATTAGGACTGGGTCTTGCTGTGCTCATACTTGCCTCTCTGTTTCTTCCCCAGAGGTCCGGTGGTGCGTGGTCCACGGGAGAAGTCTCCCAGCTAACACAGAAGGCTGGGTTCGTTTACAGTTTCATGCTGGGCAGGCATGGGTGCCTGGAAAACGAAGGAAGGTGTCCGCATTCTTCCTGATACCTTCTGGTGATTTTCCACCCCCACACCTGGAGGACAATATGCTGTGCCCTGAGTGTGTACACAGGTAATTACCTGGTACTTTTCTACACACTGAATGTGGGCATCCGGTTTTTAGTTGGAGGGAGAAAAGAGATACATATTTATCTTAATTAGCCCTGCATTTCAAGCACAAGTTGTCAGTAAAGAGTTTCACAAAAATTCTCGCTAGGAAAGTATATTCCTGGGAAAAAGAACATTTTTATGTCAAGGCTTAATGCATCTACCTGGAGACCCATAACTTTGAGGCAGTAACCACTGTATAATTACTATATCCCGGCATATGTACTACACAGAAATAATGACTAGTAAAAAAATCCTTCATTTAAGTGGCCTACAGCATAATGGGGATAACTGCTATGTAAACAACTGTATCACCATGTGATGACTGTGATCAAACAGGAAGTTTTTTAATTTAAAGGAAGAATTATCTAGATGGAAAGGAGGATGTAAGATCATTTTTCAGTATAGGGACCAATGCCAAGGTTGTGAAAAGACTTAGGACAAAGAAGTTGCCAGTAGTGACAGAATGTCATGGAAAATAAGCTTCAGACCATCCCTGGGTGATGGGCCACTGAAAAGTTTTAAGCAAGTAAATTAACTGAGACTTACTCTTTCGAGGAGGGTAGGATACAAGATCTATTAGAAAAATCATGTGGAATAATTCTCATGTTTAAAGGGCCTGGCACCTTCTACAGGTGCGTAAGAAGAAACCTGGCTACTAGATAATTACTTGGTAATTATACTTAAACACTAATAAGGGTAAGAGCTGCACGGGGGCTGAAGACAGCTTCAAGGAACAGCAGTGTCATATCAAATGAAGCTGAAGAAACTACAGATAACATAATAGATTGGAGAAGATTGAAAGCAGTGGAGAATGTAGATGATATGTGTGGGCTGAATAAGGGGAGGAGAGAAGTAGAGGCTGCAATCGGAGGTATTTTCTGAAAGGCACAAATGGAGTAGGAGGATGCTCAGAGGGAATTGTCATGTTTTCTGCTGAAGAGAGCTAAGTGTGCTTCTGGGCTTAGCTTAGGAAAGGGGTCTATGAAGGAGGAGGATGGAAGGAGATCCATCCTTCTGGATAGAGGGGCTGGTTCCGCCCAGACTTGGTTCCCAGGGATCCATCTCCTCATCCCACCGTTGTGCAGGAAACCATTCTGGGCTTCATCCCAAGTTCTCTGTTGGCCTGCTGGGGGCCCACGTTTGGTATCATCATGACTGAACACCAGAGGTCTAGGGCAGTTAGAAAATTGAAGCCTCAGGTGGTGGGGGGAAGAGTCTCCAGCTAGATTCTCCCCATCCACAGCCAGAAGTGTCAGCCTTCAGGCCCCAGCACAAACACCATGTCCCACAGGAGGAAGTATGTGAGTGTGCACTCATCTTTTCCCATTTCAGCTATCCTGTTTCCTGCCACAATCTTTTGTCAAGCAAATTGAATACAATGGAGGTCACTTTGGGTAGCCTTTTAGTAACATTCTTGGGCCACTGGGCAAATAGTTTAAGTTCCCTGCGGGGTCTCTCCTGGCCATGAGCTGCACAGGACAGGAACATATTAGAGAATAATATAACTTGAATATTGTCATTCCTTGATGACATGGCCACATGCTTTCCACACGTGGTCCTAAAGTTTAAGGGAGATTTTATTGGGATTTCGGGGTGGGTTTCTTGGTTCTTTTCAAGAATGCAACTTGCTATTTCCTCTCAATTCTAAAACATTTCATTTACTTTATAGGAATAAAGTATTAACAAAAAGTCTGCAGTGAGATCATATTACCAGTAAAAGGGTACAGCTATGATTATAATTAATGATAGAGAAGTGACTACAATCAACTCCACGGTGAATTTAGACAGCTGAACTCTGGGCCGCTCCACTCTCTCCAGCTTCCTGCTTCCAGGGTGCACAGCCTGCTTACAAGGTTACATGAAAAAAGAAAGCCTATGAACTGATGGGAAACAGAAGCAGAAGTGACTGTCTGTCCAAAGATGCCCAGCCCTAAGAGAGCAGAGGATAAATGAGATGGGGACATTTTAAAAATACTAAGTCACTGACTGGAATTAATTTGCTTGAAAATGCCTCCAGTAAATCTCTGCATTGGACAAGATGGATCTTATAGGCAACAGTTGAAATTTGGTCATGTACACCTTAACCAGATATTCAACCTTATCATCACCAGGCATGGTACAAGCAGAAATGTGTTTCCTGACGTGATACAATGTATCACTGACAATATTCTTGCCCCAAAGAATCTATTCACAGGGAAGCAATCAGTCCTGATTATCCCTCTTGTCTCAGCGTAATTAGGTGAACTTACCTTCCTCTGGGTGTCAGTTACTTAGATGGACCCATCCATATGTAAATATTCACAACCTATGCACTTAAGATGTCTATATTTTATGTGTATGTGAGTTATATATAATTTTTTAAGTGTTCCGGATTAAATGATACATTATAGTGCCTCTAGTAAAAAGGCAGTTAGAAAATTTTAAACTTAAAACTTTTATTTTAAAATAAAATTCTCTAAGCCAGAGCAGGAGTGAGGTTGGACCAGGGCTGAGGCAGCCAACGCCCCTCCTTCTCATATCAGCGGATCCTGCCCAGAGTATGGCTGGCTGCTGTTGCAGGCGAGGGGGCGGAGTATGACTGGGCCGTGCTGGCGCTGAGACAAAGCTGTTTCCAGTACAAAGCAGGGATCGCAGCAAACACACCCGCCACAGAAGCACTATGGCGTTACCTCTCCCGCTTAGCAGCCCCCAAGGAGACTAACTGCCTACTACACAGAAACTAGTGGAGACTCTTGAAGCCCTTTGGGGTTTTTGAAGAGAAAGAGGAACTTCAGTGCAGGATTTTAATTTTCGGAAAATTAACCTGGTAAAAGACTGGATACGAGAAACCAGTGAAAGCAAGAATCTTCCACAATCTGTAACTGAACATGCTGATGGGAAAATGTTTACACCTGGATCTTACAGATTAGGAGTATATACTAAAAAGCTGCCAATATTGATGCATTGTGTGTTGCAACAAGACATGTTGATTGAAGTGAATTTTTCATGATAAGTTGAAATTACAGGGAGAAGTAAAAGATTTAAGAACTGTTGAAGAGGCATTTATTTGTACCAGTTATCAAACTGTTTGATGGGATAGAGATTGATATTTTGTTTGCAAGATTAGCACTGCAGACTATTCCAGGAAACTTGGACTTAAAATATGACAGTCTGCTTAAAAATTTAGATATGTATAAGAAGTCTTAATGATTGCAGGGTTTTGATTTTGTTGCAAATCAATGAAGTGGTTTTACAAGATGTTCTACATCTAGTATCAAACATTGACAACTTCAGGTTAACCCTGAGGGCTGTCAAACTGGGCCAAATGCCACAACATCTACTACAATATATTAGGTTTCCTCAGTGGTATCTCCTGGGATATGCTCGTAGCAGGAACTTGCCAGCTTTTTTCAAATGCAATAGCATCAACTCTTGTACATAAATTTTTCTTGGTATTTTCTAAATGATATGTGTTTAGATTATATTAAAATAAAGTTTGATTATAGACACTGAAAAATAAAATACTCCATTGTGTATGTGAAATGATCCTTCTGAAATATGTTGGATTATGACAATGCTCAAAACCCTCTCTTGGATCCTGTTGATTCAGAGGGAAAACCAAAATCCTTGTAATGACTTTCAAGGCCTTCCTAAAGTGCCTTATACCCCATGCCCCCTTTTCCATAATACTTATCTCCTCTAATTTATAATTTGTTTGTCTTCCCCAATAGTATAAAAAGATTTGTCAATTTGTTTGTGCGTGTGGGTATCACAACAACCTCCTAGAACCGCCAAACATGTAGTCAGTGCTCAATAAATGTTTATTCAATGATGAATGAAAAGGTTTGAAGTGAAGTAGGAAAGAAGACAGATTGCAACTTACTTAGTTAGAAATCTATATTTTAAAATCAACCTCTACCCTGTCTGTCTATATTCTTTTGGAAAGTAATTGCTGTGAGTTACCTCTTGGACAGGAAAAACTCTTTGTGTTGACTCCCAGTGTTCTTCCTCCATAACTTTTTTTCATCATCTACAGTCCACCTACCCAAAGTGGAAAATGACACTTCTCTTTATTCAACTAATGCATAGGGTGGGAGTGGTCATTGCCTGGAAGGGGCAAAGAGAGACTTCTTTGGTGAAGTAAGTATTTTCTGTCTTGACTAGGGAGTTCACTACCATTTTTCAAAACTTATCAAAATAGGACACTTAAGATCTGTGTATTTTACTGTAAATTTTACCTCAAAGAAAAATAATTTGGCGATCAGAGAGGAAATGATGTCTGTTGCATGTCTGTACTCCTAGGATTTGTATACTGAGACCTCAGTATATATTTTATATATATATATATATAATATATTGAGGAGGTTCTCTTTTTTTCTTATGATGGATGACAAGAGGACATGAGGGGAATTTATAACACTGAGGAGGGTTATATAAGGGGCTCGCAGAGACTGGGCAGGATTTTCTCTGTCTCAGGACTCATTAGCGCTAATGAAAATGAACGACAGAACTTCCTTCTGCTCTTCCTCAAAAGCCCTGATTAAATCTTACTTCATTGGTAACATTTTTTGATATATTCTGATTCTCAAAACTACTAAAATTATCTTTTTTATCTATACTGGATTGAAACTCACATCTTATTGTTAAGAAACACAAGTGGGACTTACCTGGTGGTCTAGTGATTAATACCCTGAGCTCCCAATGCAGGGGGAAGGGTTTGATCCCTGGTCAGGGAACTAGATACCCACATTCCTCACCTGAGAGTTCACATGCCACTTTCCACTTGAACTCATGTATAATTGCCAAACCAATGTTCTCATATGCTTCTACTATCATACAGCTGTCACTTTTTATAGGACATCTTCAGATTTCATTGTGGTTTTGAAATTACATTCTCTGAATAAAAAGCTCTTCTGAAAATTTGCATGTTACAACAAAGACCCAGTTCAGCCAAGTGAAATATTTAAAAACTGAAAAAAAAAAAGAAAACAAAACAGAAGAGCTCAAGCTTTGAGGGAAGCTAGATATAAGTTAAATTTCTAGCCTTAGAGCTCAGTGAAGTTAAGAGCTCACCTTTGCTAGGTTGAAAAAAAAATTTTTTTTCAAAAACAAAATTATGTAAGTAAAGTGATAGGCACTCAGGCAAGAGTAATTGTTGTAATATCTACCATGTTTTGTCTCTATCTTCCTTTTCTACACTGAAGTGATCTGTAATTACCAAGCACTTATTAGCCATTTCAAAATTTGTTGGCTTTGGGAATTTAATCTCTCTAGCCTTAGGTTTATTGAACATACAGTTTTATTTACATACAGTTAAATTTACCCATTTTAATGTATGTGTGTGCTAACTCACTTCAGTCATGTCCCACTCTTTATGAACCCATGGACCATAGCCTACTGGATTCCTCAGTCCATGGGATTCTCCAGGCAAGAATACTGGAGTGGATTGACATGCCCTCCTCCAGGGGAATCTTCCAACCAAGGGATCAAACCCAGGTCTCTTACATCTCCTGATTTGGCAGGAGGGTTCTTTGCCACTAGCACCACCTGGGAAGCCCACTTGAGTGTACAGCAGTATCTTAATTGTGGTGTTAATTTACCCTCCATATAGATTCTTGATGGAATAGCTGTTAAAGAATTTTGCTCTTTTAAGGGGTAGGGATTATTTGTTTTCTTATTATTGATTTAAGGAACCCTTTACATATAAATTCAGAATTAGCATGTCACCTTTTGCAACAAAAATCCTGCTGGGATTTTGATAAATTTTCTGGGCCAATGTGTAATGAGAAAAGTAGTATATTGTAGGTCTAGAGTTATGGATTAACTCTAGAAAAATATTTGGTGTTGTGTCATAATGTGGTTAATGATAGCCATGTTTCTTGCAATAAGAATGCATTTAAATATGTTCCTCTGTAAGCAAATATCTGGCCTTAAGGAGAATGCAGTGTATAAGGAGTTATCTAGAGTAAAAGAAGGCAGTAACAGAATGCTGGTGCTGGGGAAGACTCTTGAGAGTCCCTAGGACAAAAAGGAGATCAAACCAGTCAATCCTAAAGGAAATGAACCCTCAAGATTCATTGGAAGGACTGATGCTGAAACTGAAGCTCCAATACTTTGGCCACCTGATGCGAAGAGTCAACTCACTGGGAAAGACCCTGATGCTTGGAAAGATTGAGGGCAAGAAGAGAAGGGGATGACAGAGAGTGAGATGGTTGGATGGCATCACTGACTCAATGGACATGAATTTGAGCAAACTCAGAGTGATAGTAAAAGACAGGGAAGCCTGGAGTGTAGCAGTTCATGGGGTCAGAAAAAGTCAGACACAGCTTAGCAACTGAACAACAACAACAAATGGAATGCAGGTGGGTTGTATGTAGTGTGGAGGGTATTGTGAAATGAAGATAACAATCAACTGTGTTAAATTCGAAGACTTTGTTAATATAACTCAACTAGTATCTAATGCAATGATTTGACCTGTGGATGGGGCCTATAAAACAAAAGAGATGATACACATGTGTGTTTTGCAAAGTGTTAATAACTTGCAAAGACTAAGGAAGTAAGAAGTCTAACACCTAGGTTTGAGACCACATGTGCTATTTTAATAGATGGTTGATATTATCCATTACCTAAATAGTAATGATGATGATATTGGTCTCACAAAATTATAAAAATTTAAAGACATATTAATATATTAACATCTCATATAATTAATGAGAGATGTAATCATGATGATGTGATCACTCATCTAGAGCCAGACATCTTGGAATGTGAAGTCAAGTGGGCCTTAGAAAGCAGCACTACGAACAAAGCTAGTGGAGGTGATGGAATTCCAGTTGATGTTTCAAATCCTGAAAGATGATGCTGTGAAAGTGCTGCACTCAATGTGCCAGCAAATTTAGAAAACTCAGCAGTGGCCACAGGACTGGAAAAGGTCAGTTTTCATTCCAATCCCAAAGAAAGGCAATGCCAAAGAATGCTCAAACTACCACACAATTGCACTCATCTCACACGCTGGTAAAGTAATGCTCAAAATTCTCCAAGCTAGGCTTCAGCAATACGTGAAGGGTGAACTCCCTGATGTTCAAGCTGGTTTTAGAAAAGGCAGAGGAAAAAAAAGAAAAGGCAGAGGAACCAGAGATCAAATTGCCAACATCTGCTGGATCATCAAAAAAGCAAGAGAGTTCCAGAAAAACATCTATTTCTGCTTTATTGACTATGCCAAAGCCTTTGATTGTGTGGATCACAATAAACTGTGGAAAATTCTGAAAGAGATGGGAATACCAGACCACCTAACCTGCCTCCTGAGAAATCTATATGCAGGCCAGGAAGCAACAGTTAGAACTGGACATGGAACAACAGACTGGTTCCAAATAGGAAAAGGAGTATGTCAAGGCTGTATATTGTCACCCTGCTTATTTAACTTATATGCAGAGTACATCATGAGAAACGCTGGACTGGAAGAAACACAAGCTGGAATCAAGATTGCCGGGAGAAATATCAATAACCTCAGATATGCAGATGACACCACCCTTATGGCAGAAAGTGAAGAGGGGCTAAAAAGCCTCTTGATGAAAGTGAAACAGGAGAGTGGAAAAGTTGGCTTAAAGCTCAACACTCAGAAAATGAAGGTCATGGCATCCGGTCCCATCACTTCATGGGAAATAAATGGGGAAACAGTGGAAACAGTGTCACACTTTATTGTTTTGGGCTCCAAAATCACTGCAGATGGTGATTGCAGCCATGAAATTAAAAGACTCTTACTCCTTGGAAGAAAAGTTATGACCAACCTAGATAGTATATTCAAAAGCAGAGACATTACTTTGCCAACTAAAGTCCATCTAGTCAAGGCTATGGTTTTTCCTGTGGTCATGTATGGATGTGAGAGTTGGACTGTGAAGAAGGCTGAGTGCCGAAGAATTGATGCTTTTGAACTGTGTTGTTGGAGAAGACTCTTGAGAGTCCCTTGGACTGCAAGGAGATCCAACCAGTCCATTCTGAAGGAGATCAACCCTGGGATTTCCTTGGAAGGAATGATGCTAAAGCTGAAGCTCCAGTACTTTGGCCACCTCATGCGAAGAGTTGACTCATTGGAAAAGACTCTGATGCTGGGAGGGATTGGGGGCAGGAGGAGAAGGAGACGACCGAGGATGAGATGGCTGGATGGCATGACTGACTCGATGGACGTGAGTCTGAGTGAACTCCAGGAGATGGTGATGGACAGGGAGGCCTGGCGTGCTGCGATTCATGGGGTCACAAAGAGTCGGACACGACTGAGCGACTGAACTGAACCGAACTGTATAATAAATATACTTCATTCATTGAAGGTCTATGCAAATGCTATTTATGACCATTTTATTTCATTGTTTCTTAGCTTCTGCTGCTCCCAAAGAGAATATCAACTATTAAGTTGCTCTAAACAGAATATTTCCCTGGCCAACCAGTCTGCTCCTATGGATGGGCTACCTTGAGACACTTGATGTAGCTGGTGCCAACAATATAATTTGAGTAGTGATAGCAAGGTTAGTAAATTGGGAATTTGTGCTGCTTCGAACAAAGATGAGAATGTGAATTCTTTTATTATCTTTTTATTTCTCTCTTATTCTCTGCAGGAAAGAAAAAGCAATTTTGTGTAAACATACATTATTTTTTAAAGTCACTTTTTAGGAAGGCATTAGTGGTATAAAATCATAATTCTTACACTGAGGCATTTTGCCTAATTTTGGCATAAAGCAAGGCCATAAAGAAAGCAGGCAGATAAAGAAGGGGAGGACATTATTCTTAGTATCTATTTTCATATATTACTCTCTCTACACTCCATGTTGAACTATTGAAATAAACAGCATTCATTAAAAAAAAAATTGGTAGTAGTATCTTACTTTTGGACACTGGTCATGAGAGAGACCTGTTTGCAGAATATGCTCACCTTAGCAGAAAAGGTCCAGAAATTGTCACATTTGAGAAGAGACCTGATACTATCTTGATAAGAATGAAAGAAAAAATATATATAGATACATCAACTAAAAGAACAAAAAAGAGAGAGTTCATCAATGCCTCAGCAATGCCCTATATGAGGGAAGAAGATTAAAGTAGTCACTACCTTTCACATGGGTAAAAGATTTGTGATATATACCTCAGACTAAGAGTCTGTACAGTTATTACATTTGAGAAAAAGATTAAGATGGGAAAACCCTGTTGCAGTTGCCCTAGCTGTTGTTACTGCCACTTCTGAGTTGTGGACCCAGAAAGTCTCTGGTAAGACTGATAATAGTGCTGGTCAGAAAAGGGCAAGAAGCTTAATTTTAATTAGCTTCAAATGGAAATAAAGTGATGCAACAAGGCACTTACCATTTAACAGTTCATAAGTTGGAGAATTGATGCTTTTGAACTGTGGTGTTGGAGAAGACTCTTGAGAGTCCCTTGGACTGCAAGGAGATCCAACAGTCCATTCTGAAGGAGATCAGCCCTGGGATTTCTTTGGAGGGAATGATGCTGAAGCTGAAATTCTAGTACTTTGGCCACCTCATGCGAAGAGTTGACTCATTGGAAAAGACTCTGATGCTGGGAGGGATTGGGGGCAGGAAGAGAAGGGGATGACAGAGGATGAGATGGCTGGATGGCATCACGGACTCGATGGACATGAGTCTGAGTGAACTCTGGGAGTTGGTGATGGACAGGGAGGCCTGGCGTGCTGCGATTCATGGGGTTGCAAAGAGTCAGACACGACTGAGAGACTGAACTGAACTGAAGTTGGAAAATATTTTTCCATAAAGCTTCTCTCCATTGGCTGTAGCTCACTCATTACTGGCAGATGTCAATGCTTTTCCTGAATTGATTTCTAAGCCAAGTGATTTGGCCCATGTTCTTTTCTCATCATTGAGGAGTGTAATTATAATTTCAGAGAAAAGAATAAAGTGTTGATGTGCTCACAACCTGAGTGTACTCTATTTCTCTTCGTCCTTCAAGGGCTTCTAGTAAAGGGAGTATAGCTCTACGGTGTGACACTCAGGCAAATGTGCCTTTCAGCTGTGTACTGCAAGTCACTGGCCCCATCTTGAACACCGCTGCTATAAAGTTCACACCTGCACTGTAACTCCCATCTATTTCTCCCAGCAACTAAGAGTAGCAGGGATTCTAAAGTTGGGGCAGTCTTATGGCTTAGACTCAAGGACTCCTCATCAGGCTTGCTGAAACGTCCTTAGAATGGCCCTGTATTTCAACACTCTTCCTACCCAAACTCCCTTCCTCTCCTTCACATGGGTCATACCTACATCATGGTCTTACAGCTCTCCTAACCTTCTGTCTCCCTTCTTATTTTCTTTTGCAGTTGTTTTGTATAACAAATCTCTTGCACACTCAGTCCCTTCATGCCATCTGCTTCTTGAAAGACATGAACAAATACATTTGGTGCCAGAAGCAGTCAGAAGAAAACAAGTTATGAGATTCTGGAACTGGCTCACTGATCTGCTGGTGAACACAAAAGGACAGCATTCTGAGTACTATACAGAGGATGGATAGTCCCTGGCACACAACAATGGTCCAGTCGCTGAAACTGTCACTGGAGGAGGTCTGGCAAAATGTCACGGTAGAGGGGAATGCCCTCATAAGTGTTATAATTCAGGCATTTGGAAAATAAAGGTGTCAAAGATCCTATAAAGTTAGTGGAATTGGCTGCTTACTGATAAGTTGTATTAATGTCCGTCAATGGGATAATGAGAAACTGAGGGCCATTAATAAGCATTGGAAGACTAAATATGAGATGTGAGAGCCAAAAAGCATCTAGTAATTTACAGAGGCCCACATCTCCTGCTGTTAGATGAATGGACACAGCTGAACAGCAAACAGAAGCTCTAATAGCTAAAGTTGCAGAGCTACAGAGCCTTAAAATTTTAGCCAAGGCAGGTCTAATATGCTAAAGTCAGCAAACTGATTGGGAAAAATCTTGGACCCTGAAACATCGGGTGCGGACATTGGAATGGATACCCCTGAAAGTGTTGGCTCTGTACAGCCCTGTGAATTCTCAGACTTTTCAGAGCTGGTCTGCAGTCCCCTAGTAAGAGCTAACACAACCTGTATGCTGGAGGATGCTGCACAACAGCACCCCTCTCCCCAAAGATAGTCATGACAGGTGCTTCCATCAAAAATGTCTTTCATATTCCTCTCCCAACTACTAGGCCAATAACTGAGAATTACATTCCAGCATAACCCAGCTGAGGACGTGATGGGCCTGGCAAAGGAGGAAAGAGAACATCTACTGAAGGATCTGCAGACATCAGCCAGCATACACTGGCAGGAGTTAGGGAGATAATTCTTTCGCTAGTTTTTAAAAGCAACTGATCAAAAGGGCTGGACTGTGACATTGGAGAAGGTGATGGCACCCCACTCCAGTACTCTTGCCTGGAAAATCCCATGGACGGAGGAGCCTGGTGGGCTACAGTCCATGGGGTCACGAAGAGTTGGACACGACTGAGTGACTTCACTTTCACTTTTCATTTTCATGCATTGGAGAAGGAAATGGCAACCCATTCCAGTGTTCTTGCCTGGAGAATCCCAGGGACGGGGGAACATGTTGGGCTGCCGTCTATGGGGTCGCACAGAGTCAGACACCACTGAAGCGACTTAGCAGCAGCAGCAGAAGCAGCATGACATTAGATAAGCAAGAATTCATTGTGTTGAAGGAATATTTTCTCTTTGCACAGGATTTAAGATCTTAGCAAGGATCCCATAAGATAGGGCAGATTCACTGCTAGGATAGTTCTTAGAGGTCTGGGGAGAGGAGAAAGTGACAGCCAACACCAAGCAAAGTATAAATGCCCAAGCTTCCTTGGCAGAGGGTAGAGGAGGGAATAAAGAGGTGAGCAAAGTGGACCTGCAGGGCAGGAATGTTATGTGAGGCTGGAAACCCACCAGAGGATGTTCCATGGAAGGGCCCAGCTAACCATGGCCATCAGGAATGTGATGGAGAAGAGAGAAGCAGTATGGCTGAGAATGTCAATGGTCCTCTGCAGACCAGGCTGATGGTAGGTGAGGCTGGCACAGAACTGGGCTCGTTAATGTCATTCTTGGGGTGATGGGCCCTGAAGTCAATGAGCCAGATGGTGCCCCTTAACAAGCAGAAACCAGGAGGCTACAATTACCAGGAAGGATGGAGGGCAGCCAAGGGGGCTTGATTCACTGGAGGCTGTGGAGATAGTTAATAGATCACGGTGCCTAGGGTCAATGTAGATGGGCAGCCAACAAGGATGCTTCATTTTTTTTTTTTTTAATGTGGAGGTGAGCAACTACTTTTATTTTAAAAACTTTCAGTTTTATTGAGATGTAATTGACATAAACCACTGTACAAGTCTGAAGTGTATAACAATATTTTGATACACGTGCTGATGTGTACTCAGTCGTGTCTGACTCTTTGTGACCCCATGGGCTATAGCCCACCAGGCTGCCCTGTCCATGGAATTCTCCAGGCAAGAATACCAGAATGGGTTGCCATTTCCTACTCCATTGATACATTTATCACTTATCTCCCTTCATTTGAAAAAAGATGCTTCTTAGCACCTGCAATTAAAGTCAAGAATAGAGGAACAGGAGGACTTCCCTGGAGGTCCCCGGTTGGGGAACTGGGATCCCAGAAGCCACACAGTGTAGGCAAAAAAAAAAAAAAATAGAGGATCAAGAAGCTGAGGGCAGTCACTCTAATAAAAAAAGTCACCATCTCTTGCTTAGCTCCCAGACTTGAACTGAGTTTTAGATCTAGAATCCACTAGCTGATGAGATGGTTGGCTTCCTATGAAGGACTCTATAACCATCATAAAAAATAAAGTATATATTGCTTATGTTTATTCCTCCAGTCTTTCCCCAAAGGGATATATAGCCATTTAACAATGTGACTGTACACTGAAAAGGATAAATAAGACTTTTAAAGACTATTGGACATAGGATCTGTATTGGCTATGATCTCAGATTATCATCATGACCCTCTTCTTCTTAGCTTGGGGGCTTCAAGGAGCTCAGTAGTAGCTGAGTCCTGGCTAACATCTAGCTCAAGGAGGCCCATTGCTTTTTATGAAACCGGGGACTGTTTTTCCAGTCTCTGAATGTAAAAACTGGAATCGATATACTTGTCACATGAAGTAACTGTCATATTGGATCCTTGGCCTGAGGAATAAGAACTATTGCAGCAGGAAGGCCAATACAAAACCTTTCAAACTGCTTCCTATCCCACCTTCTTGTGCATAGATTCTAAATTCCCTAGTCATGAAACTCAGCTCGAGGTAACATATATTGGTATTTCACAGCATCAAGAATGGGTTGAAAAATTCTGTAGAGCAATTATCTTTCAATCAAAAAATTAATAAATTTTAAATCTATATATGCTAAAAAAAGAATGGGTTGAATCTGAAAAAGAATATGCACATATGTATATGTGCATATATATATATATATATACAAAATCAAATCACTTTCCTGTATACTTGAAACTAACCCAACATTGTAAATCAACTGTATTTCAATTAAGAAAAAAGAATAGGTTGGCTGAGAGGTATTATGGTCAGCAAGAAATTTCGTTAAATGATTAGAGATGCTTTAGACAAGAAATAAGACAACGGCAGTAGAATTAGAAGAGAAACAATAGCAAGCAAGTTATGTGTTTGACTCCATAGGACTTAAACCTATTGGAATTTAAGGGAAAGGAGTGTTTTATGTTTTCACCTTTAGATGGCTAAGGAGAAGAAATACCAAAGGTGGTAAAAATTTGGTAGGGATGTCACTGAGTTTATTTATTTATTTTCTTTACTTTAATTTTTTTTCTTTTTTACTCCACCTTGCTGCATATGGGCATGCAGAATTTCTTCAACCAGGGATAGAACCCATGTCCCCTGCAATGGAAGCATGGAGTCTTAACCACTGGATTGCTGGGGCAGTCCACTGAGTTTATTTCTTACTATGTTCGAAAGGCATAAGCAGGATATGCCACAACTTGGGTCAGTAAGGCAGGCAAAAAGACTGGGCTAGAAATATATATATAGGACTCACCAGCATGTAGATGGAAGCTGAAACTGGAAAAATGGATAAAGCTGTTCTACAGAAGCATAAAACGTGATCAAGAATAGATGGACATCAATATTTTAGGAGTGGGAAAGGAGACAGAAAAACAATTAGACAAAGGTGGAAAGGAACTACACAGAGTAAAAAGATGTGTATAAGGCTTCCCTGGTGGGTCAGTAGTTTAGAATTTGCCTTCCAAAGCAGGGGACACTGGTCCAATCCCCAGTCTAGGAAGATCCCACCTTCCACAAAGCAAGTAAGCTCATGCGCTACTACTGCTGAGCCTGTGTGCTGCAGCTACTGAAGCTTACATGCGCTACAGCCTGTGCTCCACAGCAAGAGAAGTCACCACAATGAGAAGCCTGCAACTAGAGAGTAGCCTCCACTCGCCAGCAATGAAGGTCTAGTGCAGCTAAAAGATAAGGTTAAAGAAAAGATACATTCAGAAAGCTGAACTGGGAAAGAACAGACAGAGAGAGAATAGTAATTAAATAAAATGATAGTGTTAAAAGAGCTGAGTGTTTTAAGTAGGATGAAGTTAAACATCTTTGTATGCTAGTAGGATAGAATTTGTAAAGAGTAAGAGGTGGAAAACTCAGGAGGGAACAAATGACTGATAGGGACATAGGAGGAAATAACTTCAGTTTACATTTCTTGGCCTCAGTCCCCATCCTTCCTCACCCACAATCCTCATATAGTGGCAATTGCTTTTGGCACCGATCTTCAGCCACTTGAAGAGAACAACAGGAATTGAGCTTTCCAACTTCAACATGTCTCACAGCTATTCCATGTGTCTCATAGGAGAGTTATCCTGATGAAAATGCAGAATGCATTCAGTATGGAAAGAGGAGGGTGAGACAAGACTTGGTTTGACTGGCCAAGATCACTTGCTGGTGGGGGCTAAATTTGCGACTATTAATGAAGAATCTATAGCTAGATTAACTCCCTGTCCATTCATCAAAAGTTGTCCTTGCTACCTCGTCTCACCTGACTGCCAATGCTCTGTCCTAACCACACCCTCGGAGTTATTACAGAACACAAGATGGCCCTTACTCATTTGGATTCTGAAGTTAAGAGTCTCCTAATTGTGACTGTTGCTTCCTGACAGAGATTTTTTTTTTTCTGTAAAAAAAAGGAAAGAAAAAGAAATCTGCTAATATAGTCTTGATCAGAAGGTGAAGATCTGCAACTAGTGTTCTAAAGTAGAATAAAATTTCAGTAATCCTTGTAAGTGGGAATCCTTGAAATGAAGAATGTAGCAAAGTCAGGAACCCCTTTCAGAGTGCAAGTTATACTTTCCTCCTCGGGAAATAGAAGAACTTAGTAGCTATCCCTTCTGCCTGAGAGGGACATTGTGCCACAGTGTCCAGAACCACTGTTTCTCAGAACCACAGTGTTCTGTGAGCTGTCTTACAGGTTTTTAACTTTCAACCAGAGTTGCTTCAGTTTTTTTCTGTTATATGTTAGAACTGCCTTGCAATGCAGGGGACAAAATTTCCTTCGACTTAAAAGAAAAAAGCTTTTGAAAAACGTTTATCTAAACAAAACAATACAATGCTTTAAATATTTAACTTATGTAGTAAATAAAATATATTTGAAATAGGTAATGCATTTTTAAAAGATTTTAGAAAGGTATTATAATTTTATTTTTGGCGGCAGTGGGTCTCTGTTGCTGCACACCGGCTTCTTCTAGTTTGGTGAGCGGGAGCTACTTGTTGCCTTCTCACTGCAGTGGCATTTTTTGTAGCAGAGTATGGGCTCTAGGTGCACGAGCTTCAATACTTGCAGCACTTGGACTCTAGAGCACAGGCTCAATAGTCGTGGAGTATGGTCTTAGTTGCTCCCTGGGATCTTCTTGGACCAGGGGTCCAACTGGTGTCCCTTGCACTGCAAGGTGGATTCATAACCACTGGACTATCAGGAAAGCCCTAGGTAGTGCATTTTATTTCATAGATCCATATATAACTGTAGTTAACAAAAAGTCCTTTGTCCCTGAATTTGTGAAAGATATGAAGTCTGGTATTTCCTTCAAAATAACCCAAGGAAGGGAGAATAGGTGGCTGCTGCTGCTGCTAAGTCGAGTCCGATTCTGTACGACCCCATAGACAGCAGCCCACCAGGCTCCCCCGTCCCTGAGATTCTCCAGGCAAGAACACTGGAGTGGGTTGCCATTTCCTTCTCCAATGCATGAAAGTGAAAAGTGCAAGTGAAGTCGCTCAGTTGTGTCCGACTCTTCGGGGCCCCATGGACTGCAGCCTACCAGGCCCCTCCATCCCTGGTAGGAAAATCCCTCTGTCCATGGGATTTTCCAGGCAAGAGTACCGGAGTGGGGTGCCATCGCTTTCTCCGGAATAGGTGGCAGTTTAGATTAAATCAGACTGCGTGCGTGCATGCTAAATTGTATCAGTTGTGTCCAATTCTCTTCCCTGTAGCCCAGACGGCAAAGAATCTGCTTGTGAAGCAGGAGACCTGGGTTTGATCCCTGGGTTGGGAAAATGCCCAGGGAATGGCAATCTACTCCAGTATTCTTGCCTGGAGAATCCCAAGGACAGAGGAGCCTGGCGGGCTTCAGTCTGTGGAGTCGCAGAGTTGGACACGACTGAGCGACTAACAGTACTATGGACTGTAGCCGCCAGGCTCCTCTGTCCATGGGATTCCTCAGTTAAGAATATTCTAGTGGGTTGCCATTTCCTTCTCCAGGGGAATTTTCCTGGGAATCCCAGGGATCCGAACTAGGGTCTCCTGCATTGTAGGCAGATTCTCTACCATCTGACCTAATAAGGAAGCCTGAATCAGTTTAGCTGGGGTCAATCGTCATCAAAGCTTGACTACTGATCCATGAGGACTGAAGATATTACTGTCTGTTTTTATATGTTTGAACTTTCCCATAATGTAATGTTTTCAAAAAGCAGGAGAAAAAAAGCCCAAGAAAATAAATAAGATAATTACATTGTAATAAATGCTAAGAAATACAGTAATGAATAGTCTTTCCACTCAAAGTCCTAACTTAACCTAAGGCACTGGACTCATTCTGTACTGGCTACCAGATCAACTCTCTTCTAAATCATCCAGAAAAAGCCTGTCAGGTGGGACCACACCCAAGTGGGGAGATGAAGTGTTTTCTTGACTGAATCTCTATGGGCCAATTCAGTTTCCACCCTGAAAGGGAGGAGCCAGAATTCCAAGCATTGTCTGCTTAATCCAAAGCCATTTGGCCACACCCTGATCTAGCCAATGTTTATAGGCTTTAGGTGCAGGAAGAACTACCCTGAAGGCTTGTTGAAGCACAGATTTCTGGATCTTGTCCTGTGCTCAAGGATTTGATTTTGAGGGTCTGGCTGGAGTTTCATAGTTTATTTTTCCAACCATGCATTTGTGTGTGCTCAGTCATGTCTGATTCTTTTCAACCCTGTGGACTGTAGCCTGCCAGGCTCCACTGTCCATGGGATTCTCCAGGCAAGAATAATGGGGTAGGTTGCCATTTCCTCCTCCAGGGGATCTTCCCCACCCAGGGATTGAACCCAAATGTCCTGCATTGGCAGGCGGATTCTTTACTACTGTACCTCCTAGTTCTTAGTCAAATTGAGGCAGAATCCTTATATTTTGAATACCTTATAGTACTAAGTTAAAGTTACCTGTCAGATATGCAGATGACACCTCCCTTATGGCAGAAAGTGAAGAAGAACTAAAGAGCGTCTTGATGAGAATGAAAGAGGAGAGTGACAAAGTTGGCTTCAAGCTCAACATTCAGAAAACTAAGACCATGGCATCTGGTCCCATCACTTCATGGGAAATAGATGGGGAAACAGTGGAAACAGTGGCTGACTTTATTTTGGGGGGCTCCAAAATCACTGCAGGTGGTGACTGAAGCCATGAAATTAAAAGTCGCTTACTCCTTGGAAGGAAAGTTATAACTAACCTAGACAGCATATTAAAAAGCAGAGACATTACTTTGTCAACAAAGGTCCGTCTAGTCAAGGCTATGATTTTTCCAGTAGTCATGTATGGATGTGAGAGTTGGACTATAAAGAGGGCTGAGTGCCAAAGCACTGATGCTTTTGAACTGTGGTGTTGGAGAAGACTCTTGAGAGTCCCTTGGACTGCAAGGAGATCCAACCAGTCCATCCTAAAGGAGATCCATCCTGGGTGTTTATTGGAAGGACCAATGGTGAAGTTGAAACTCTAGTATTTTGGCCACCTGATGCAAAGAGCTGACTCATTTGAAAAGACCTTGATGTTGGGAAAGATTGAAGGCAAGAGGAGAAGGGGCCGACAGAGGATGAGATGGTTAGATGGCATCACCGACTCAATGGACATGAGTTTGGGTAAACTGTGGGAGTTGGTGATGGACAGGGAGGCCTGGTGTGCTGTGGTTCATGGGGTTGCAAAGAGTCGGACACGACTGAGTGACTGAACTGACTGAAAGTTACCCTGGGTCCTGAGACAGATGGCCTCTGGGCAGAGAAAGCCTGTTATGAGACCAGTGGATGCCAGGGCTGCCATATTGTTTGTGAAGATTTTCCTCTAGAAGCTCTGACTCATTAGAATGGCCTATGAAAACATCTATGACTTCTCCAGCCTCATCTCTTGTCACATCCTGCCCCCAGCACTATCCTCTAGCAGTTCCCAAGAACTGCAGTTGTGCAGTTCCTTCTGCATTTGTTAGCAGATCTCTTGCCTTGGTGTTTTGTCCCTTGCTGTTCTTATTCTGAATAGCTTAACCTTTCCCTTCTACTCAGCTCACCATTATTGTGGGCTTGAAATTTGTGTTTAGAGCTACATCTTGGAGTGATCCTGTTATCCAAACACTACAATCTAAATCTAATCTCCCAGCGAGTAACACACCCTCAGCCATAAATCAGTTACAAAATACCTTTGAACGTCTATTCCTTCCATAAAACATCCTTCAATCTATCATCAATATTATTTACAAATATTGTTCTTTTGTTTGTAACTTAACAACTGTTTGTCATTTTTAATTTTCTGAGTCTCATCTTAAAGGAATAAAACCCACAAATTTTAAAAAAAGATCAGGAGTGATTATTAATTACCCAGTAACTTAACTCTCACCTAATAGACAAGAGTGTGTATAAAGCTGATGAAATTATCATACTGACAGATAACAAGGGAGGGTGGAGAGAGGAGGGAGGAATACAGCTCTTCTGGGAAAGAGGAAGTAGGGGACATTTGCTTACAAAAGGAAAGAGAAACTGGACTAGAAACCCTCTGGTTCAGAGGATTAAACTGCAGAGATTGAACACTGTGGCTCTGCCTTTCTCTGAGCATTACTTGAAATGGCATACTCAAATTACGGGAAGGTAAGTTTGGTTTTAATTTCATTCATTTTCCCACAGATTCATTTTTTAAAGCTTTGCTAGAGCTCACTTCTAGTTCTCTCTTGCCACAAGTCTTAATTTCTGGATGTGAGAAATCTCTGAGAATCTCCTCTTTGCAAGTGAATTATTTTCTTTCATGTGGTTGTGGTATACAGCTTGGGTGAAAGTAAAAGGGAGAAATTAAATATTTCTCTTTCTAGTTCTAAGTAAGATACTTTTTTCATAGAAAAACATGTTGTAGTTGGGCAAGATAAAATGGTAAAGAAATGGCCGGCTGCAGTGAAAAGAGTGAAAAGGGTAATATGCTTCACACAGTGAATTGACTAGTGGTTTCTTCCCTTCAGGGATAAGAAGCAACCCATTCCCAATGGCCTTGCTACAAAACAGGTTTCCTGACTTTGCTTGGATAGTCTTTAACTGCTACTGTTGCTGCTAAGTCACTTCAGTCGTGTCTGACTCTGTGCGACCCCATAGACGGCAGCCCACCAGGCTCCCCAATCCCTGGGATTTTCCAGGCAAGGACACTGGAGTGGGTCGCCATTTCCTTCTCCAATGCGTGAAAGTGAAAAGCGAAAGTGAAGTCACTCAGTCGTGTCCAACTCTTAGCGACCCCATGGACTATAGCCCACCAGGCTCCTCCATCCGTGGGATTTTCCAGGCAAGAGGACTGGAGTGGGGTGCCATTGCCTTCTCTGAGTCTTTAACTAGATGAGAATATAAACTGAGCAGGTTTCATTCACAGGAACCACTGGAGAAGGGAACTGCTACCCACTTCAGTAATTTTTCCCTGGAGAATTCCATGGACAGAAGAGCCTGGTGGGCTACAATCCACGTGGTCCCATAGAGTCGGACACAACTGAGACACACATACACATACACACACACACACACAGGGACCACAATGTGGGTTGAAGGACAGAATTGGCCAATATTAAGTATAGAATTTATGGGCAAGTTATAAAACTGTTTACCTCTTGACTGGAATGATACTTCCCCCATTAATGCCAATTTGTTTTTTTAAGCTGACCAGTAAAATATGTCCCAGACTAAATGAAAAAGTGGCATACAAATGCAAAATCCCTAGTTGCAAGCTGAAGTGTGAAAGCAAGGGGAAATTTTTGAAAAGATTTAAATGGGGAGGGAAGCCTGGTGTGTTGCAGTCCATGGGGTCACAAAGAGTCAGACACAACTTGATGACTGAACAGAGGGAAAGGCTGTCAAATGCAGATGCATCTAGCTGTTCAGAAAAGAGTGTATTACAATTGAGCTGGAATGGAGTTTGTTTGCCCTTGGATTGAGAGGAAAAGTTAAGAAACTTAAGCATATGTGACTCTATGGCATTTAATTTCTGAGCCTCAGTTACTTCCCTGGTGGCTCAGACAATAAAGAGTCCTGCAATGCAGGAGGTTCCGGTTCTGGGTGGGGAAGATTCCCTGGAGGAGGGCATGGCAACAACCCCCTGCAGGATTCTTGCCTGGAGAATTCCCACCGACAGAGTCTGCTGCTAAGTCGCTTTAGTCGTGTCTGACTCTGTGCGACCCCGTAGACAGCAGCCCACCAGGCTCCCTCGTCCTTGGGATTTTCCAGGCAAGAGTACTGGAGTGGGGTGCCATTGCCTTCTCCGAGTCTATAGGGTCACGAAGAGTAGGATATGACTGAGCAAGTAACACTTTCAGTTGCCTAATTTGTAAAATATGAAAACCAGTAAATTACTATAAGTGTGTTATAGGATTAAGTGAGAACTATAGAAGGCTCCTAGCACAGTGCATGCGTACTGTACAAAACCCATGAATATCAGTTCCTTTCTACCTATCCACTTTATCTTTCATTCATGAAATTGTTAAAAGAACACTGAGTGTCCACTGTGTACCCTGTGTTTGCTGTGGAGAGTGAAACAGATACATTTGCTTCCCTCAGGTTCTGGGGGTTAAACAAGGTTGCTATGGCTGAAGCTCGGAAAGCTCAGGGGTCTTAAACTGGAAAGGAAGGCAGGGGCCTTGCTGTTCAAGAATTTACAGGTTGCATGAGGGAATTTTGTCTTTAACGGAAATATTTTATTTTTTTAAAAATATTATTTTAATGATTATTATTTACTTTTAAAAATTGGAGTATAATTGATTTGCAATGTTGTGTTAGATTCTGCTGCTATACGGTGAATCAGCTATGAAAAGCGAAAGTGTGAAAGTGTTAGTCACTCAGTCATGTCCCACTCTGTGACCCCATGAACTGTAGCCCACTAGGCTCCTTTGTACAGGGATTCTCCAGGCAAGAATATCGGAGTGGATGTTTATATATAACCCCCCCATGTTTGAGACTCCCTCCCAGCTAAAGTATTTTAAATAAGCAAGAGAGCAGTCTGTAGAAAGGGGCATAGATGGATTTTGGAAAAATAGAAGATAATTTGCTCCTGCCAATGAGAGTTGATGCTTACTTGAATCACACAATAGAAGATGAGAAGGCAGAAACACCTTCCACATAGGTTTAGGAGATAAAATGAAAATATGTTTTAGCTGATGAAGAGACAGGCTATGAGGGAAATGGTTTCCCCAAACCCAAGATCTATGCTTTAATTTCTTCTTATCGGTCAGTTCAGTTCAGTTGCTCAGTCGTGTCCAACTCTTTGCGACCCCATGGACTGTAGCATGCCAGGCTTCCCTGTCCATTACCAACTCCCAGAGCTTGCTCAAACTCATGTCATTGAGTTGGTGTAAATATACTTTGGCTCATTTCCTCATTGTTTTTCTTATCTAATAAAGGGTCTACTAGGCAATGGCGACCCACTCCAGTACTCTTGCCTGGAAAATCCCATGGACAGAGGAGCCTGGTAGGCTACAGTCCATGGGGTCGCTAAGAGTCAGACACGACTGAGCGACTTCACTTTCACTCTTCACTTTCACGCATTGGAGAAGGAAATGGCAACCCACTCCAGTGTTCTTGCCTGGAGAATCCCAGGGACGGGGGAGCCTGGTGGGCTACTGTCTATGGTGTCGCAGAGTTGGACACGACTGAAGTGACTTAGCAGCAGCAGCAGCAGGGGCTTCTCTGGTGGATCAGATGGTAAAGAATCTACCTGCAATTCAGGAGACCTGCCTTCAATCCCTGGGTTGGGAAGATTCCCCTGAAGAAAGGAATGGCAACCCACTCCAGTATTCTGGCCTGGAGATTTCCATGGACTATCCATGAGGTCGAAAGGAGTTGGAAATGCCTGAGCAACTTTCACTTTCACACTTCACAATAAAAGATCTACTAATCAATATCAAATTCAGGGAATCTCAGTCTTTCCATCCAACTGCTGACTTCTTAGTTTCTTATTCATTAGTTGTGCCATGAAGTTAAACATCTTAGTGTACCTCATTAAATGAGAACAGTAATTGACACTTCCTTTTCCAGAATTTCTTTGAAGGGCCATTAGATGAAGAAAATGTGATTCTTACACTGTATCCGGTTAATGAGGAAATTATTGAAGACCATCAAGTGGAACCAGGTGTTTCCTCAACTTCAGAAGTCAAAGAGGGGGCACTGAATACAAACGATCAAGGTATTAAGATCACAGGGTTAGCTCAGTTTGCGGACCCTCCAACTCTGGGAAGCCCAGGAAAAATAAGTTCCCCTGACATTTAGCTATGTGACACCCAGCTTAATTCTCACCTTGATAACCTGTGGTAAGAGATTTCTCAAACTCTCATACTTCTCATTTGCTCAGCACCCTTACTGTCTTACTTTGAAAAAGACAAAAAAAATAGTCAGTGGAGTGCTTTGAATAGAGCATGATCTTATGCGGCAACTAGATGTGAGCTCAAATTCCCAAACCACGAAGGCTAGCCTTCTTTCATTTTGGTGAATACACTTTCTACATACCTCTTACAGAGACCAGATCATTTTTTTCTGAGTTTTTTGTTGTATATAATTGACACAGAAAACATTGTGTAATTTTAAGGTATATAATGTGATGACTGATGTATGTGTCTATTGCAAAATGATGACCAAATAAGATTAAGAACAATAATAAGAAATTAAGAAATGATGACAAAATAAGAACACATTCATCATCTCGCACAGTTAACTCCCTTCACCATGGTGAGAACATTTTAAGATTTACTCTCTTAATTTTTAAGAATACATTATTGTGTTAACTATAGTTATGTTGATATGCATTAGATCCCTAGAACTTACTCATCTTATAACTGAAAATTTGTACCCTTTGATCCAGGGAAACCCCATTTCCTCTGCCCTCAGTTCCTGGCAACCACCAATATACTCTCTGTGCCTGAATTTAGCTTTTTTAAATTTCACATATAAGATCAGATGGTATTTGGAAGGCTAAATCACTTTGAAAACATCTAATCTTTTGCTTGGTGAGTAATTACTGATAAAATATCTAGTAGACTCTTCGTATCTGTTCTTGGTGCTTCATATAGAGGCATTAAAGACGTATTTTTAGAATGATTTTATTTGGCAGGGGCAAATAACAAGGGCTTCAAGACAGAGCAGAGAGTGACAAGTTAAATCTAAGCAAAGTGATGTGAGACAGGGTAACTTTTCTTTGTTGAGGAAAATGAGGCATGTGGACAGAATGGAAGACTGTTGTTGGATGCGGTGGTTTGAATGATTTCTACGAGGACGGATAGTTTGTGGACCAGCATCTGGACATTTTGGAGAGCAATCCAATGTAATGTTCTATTCAGGAAGTCGGTGATGGCTGTAAAAAAACGGTTTGCTGAATGAAGTATAAAAAAATTAATAATTTCAAAATGTGGATATGAGTGCTAGGTCTGCCATTTTCATGGTGGTGTGATCTTGGGCAAGTCCTTGAATTCTGAATCTATTACCTTCTTTGTAAGATGAGGAAAAAATACTGGATATGTATATGTGCAAACTGAGTTGTGGGGAGTGAGAACTTCATAAAATTAAAAACAATTTTACAAATAGATTAATGTATTGCTGTTTGGGTTCCCTTCTTTCCTCAGTTCCTCTTCCTCAAACAAACGAGCTTGAGGAAGATTGTCCAAGCTCTAGCTTTAGAAGATCAGTTTGTCCCTTGCCTACCACATTGCCTCCGATTAACAATGTGAGTCGAGACACTTTGCGGTACTGGTGCCAACAACTTAAGCTGAGTACCGACGGCCAGGTGAGTGCACTGGTGGCAATCTCTGGTGCTTGGAACAAGCATGGGAGCTCTGCCAGCTTTTAATTTTTATGAGAAGTGAAGTTGCTAAGTCGTGTACGACTCTGTGATCCCATGGACTGTAGCCTACAAGGCTCCTCCATCTGTGGAATTTTCCAGACAAGAGTACTGGAGTTGGTTGCCATTTCCTTCTCCAGGGGATTTTCCTGACCCTGGGATTGAACCCAGGTCTCCTGCATTGCAGGTAGACGCTTTACCCTCTGAGCCACCAGGAAAGCCCTTTAATTTTAATTTTTATTTCCCTTCTTAATTTCCTTAGAAAATAGAAGTTTATCGGAGACTCCAGGAACATGCTTATCCTGAAAAAGATCAGGTGAGTGAGGAATGTGGTGATGTAAGTTCTGTAAATTTTCCCTCTTCTCCACCATCTCTATACCTTGTACCTCGAAGGCAAGGTTTCTCATTCAAGACAATTGGCATCTGGGACCAATTAGTTTCTTTTTCTCCTACAGGTTGTCCCATGCATTTTAGGATGTTTAGTAGGCTAAATATCCCTGGATTCTACCCACAATGTGTCAATGACCTCCCTCCTCCTACACACAGTTTAGCAAACAAAATTTCTCCCAGCTGAGAATCACTACTTTGAGGGAACTGACATTCTTAAACCATTTCTACACTGACAAACACAGGTCAATGCATGAAGAATGATAAAAGCGGCCCAAATGTGCTTAGGGCAGTGGCACCTCACTGTATACTCACTGTGAATTTCATTTGCAGTATATTCCTAAATCATCACGGGAGGCCCGAATGCACTCATGTTCAAGGAAACACAGCATGGTGACCAAGAGGGGAAGTGTACAGAAAAGGAAGATGAGTGAGAGTGAGGAAAGGACTAAAACGGTTGAGGTGGTAACTTCAGCTCAGGTAGCCATGCTGGCAGCATGGTCAAGAATTGCTGCAAGGGCTGTTCAGCCAAAGGCTGTGAATTCACGTGCCCTTCGTACCTCTGAATCCTTTCTGCCACAAGCCTCAGGTAAGATCAACCTTAAACAGTGGTTACCATGCCAGAGAAATAAGGCACTCTTTTTTTAAAAAATTGCTTTATTTTTTGGTTTCACTACATGACATGTGGGATCTTAGTTCCCCACCCAGGAATTGAACCTTTGCCCCCTGCATTGAAAGTGTGAAGTCTTAACCACTGGACCTCCAGGGAAGTCCCAGAAGACACATATTAATGATAGTTACACTGAAAGGGTTAAAATAGCTGCAGATGCAATGTTAGCTTCACAGAGGGCTTATCTTTTGATTGATAGTCAAGTTTTGCCTGAATGGCTCTGAGTCAGGTGATTGAGTTGGGGACACTTTCTCATCACTAAGCAGAAGGTGGAAAGAAAGCATAATCTGATAATGAGGCCAGCCACGGCCAGAGATCTTCCCCTTTCTCTTGGAGAAACCCAAGGTTTCCCAGTGTAAACCCTAGTATCCTGATTTAGAAAACTGAAGATTTCAACTCTTCGACTTCATAGACTGACTGTGAGGCTTATGAGATACAACTTGGCATATTAAAAGTAGGCAATAAATAATTGAAATATTTCTTGAGAAATCTTGAGTGAGCATAACTTAGCTTCATCTTTCTTCAGTTCCGGCTTCTCTATTTGGTATTTCTGTTTTCAATTCCAGAACAACCTACCTCTGGTCAGTACAAAGTCACTGTCTTCTGTGGCTTGAATTCTTTTCCTCCCTCTACCCCATTTCCAGAGGTGTTCTGAATCCTGTTGTTCAGCACTGACTTGTGTGGTGATGCACATTGTTCACTACACAAAGAACCCAGACCAAAAAAAAAAAGAAAAGACTGGGAGCTAAAATTGGCCTGCTGACTGCCCCCAGCCCCCCCGGCTGTACTTCCTTCTGTGAAGAGAAATGAGCACCTTTTACTAATTTTCAAAAGCAGTATCCAGCCACAAAGCTGTCTTGGAGACCTGCTTCCCCAACGATGACACTTCTTTCCCCAAAATTTTCCTTAATGTGCCATATGAGCGACTGGCACCCCAGACTTACTCACCCTTTTAGTTTCTCTTCACCCAGCAGTTATCAAGCACCTAGTAGGATACAGGAGAGTGCCTAGCCACCATGTATATTGTGCCGTAGTATCTTTACTCTTTTTAAATTTATTTCTTTAAAATGTATTATATTGAAGTCACAGTTGATTTGCAAAATTGTATTAATTTATATTGTATAGCAAAGTGATTCAGTTATATATACACACACATTCTTTTTCCTATTCTTTTCCATTATGACATCACAGGATATTGAATATAGATCCTTGTGTCCATTCTATATATAATAGCTTGCATTTGTTAATCTCAAACTTACAATCCATCCTTCCCACACCCTTCCTTCTTGGCATCCACAAGTCTTCATCCTCTGTGTCTGAATCTGTTTCCACTTTGTAGATAAGTTCATTTGTGTCCATATTTTAGATTCCACATGTAAGTGATATCATATGGGATTTGTCTTTCTCTTTCTGACTTACTTTACTTAGTATGATGATCTCCAGGTCCATCCATGTTGCTGCTGCAAATGGCATTGTTTCATTCTTTTTTATGGCTGAGTAATGGGAATACCAGACCACCTGACCTGCCTCTTGAGAAACCTGTATGCAGGTCAGGAAGCAACACTTAGAACTGGACATGGAACAACAGACTGGTTCCAAATAGGAAAACGAATATGTCAAGGCTGTATATTGTCACCCTGCTTATTTAACTTATATACATCATGAGAAACGCTGAGCTGGAAGAAGCACAAGCTGGAATCAAGATTGCCAGGAGAAATATCAATAACCTCAGATATGCAGATGACACCACCCTTATGGCAGAAAGTAAAGAGGAACTAAAAAGCCTCTTGATGAAAGTGAAAGAGGAGAGTGAAAAAGTTGGCTTAAAGTTCACCATTCAGAAAACGAAGATCATGGCATCTGGTCCCATCACTTCATGGGAAATAGGTGAGGAAACAGTGGAAACAGCATCAGACTTTATTTTTTTGTGTTCCAAAATCACTGCAGATGGTGACTGCAGCCATGAAATTAAAAGACACTTACTCCTAGGAAGGAAAGTTATGACCAACCTAGATAGCATATTCAAAAGCAGAGACGTTACTTTGCCAACAAAGGTCCATCTAGTCAAGGCTATGGTTTTTCCAGTGGTCATGTATGGATGTGAGAATTGGACTGTGAAGAAAGCTGAGCACCAAAGAATTGATGCTTTTGAACTGTGGTGTTGGAGAAGACTCTTGAGAGTCCCTTGGACTGCAAGGAGATCCAACCAGTCCATCCTAAAGGAGATCAGTCCTGGGTGTTCTTTGGAAGGAATGATGCTAAAGCTGAAACTCCAATACTTTGGCAACCTCATGTGAAGAATTGACTCATTGAAAAAGACTCTGATGCTGGGAGGTATTGGGGGCAGGAAGAAAAGGGGACGACAGAGGATGAGACGGGTGGATGGCATCACCGACTTGATGGACGTGAGTTTGAGTGAACTCTGGGAGTTGGAGTTGGTGACGGACAGGAAGGCCTGGCGTGCTGCAATTCATGGGGTCGCAAAGAGTCGGACACGACTGAGTGACTAAACTGAACTGAATATTCCATCGAGGCTTCCCAGATGGCACAGTGGTAAAGAATCCACCTGCCAGTACAGGAGATATGGGCTTGATCCTTGGGTCAGGAAGATCCCCTGAAGGAAAGGGCAACCTGTTCCAATATTCTTGCCTGGGAAATTCTTGCCTGGTGGGCTACAGTCCGTGGGGTTGCAAAGAGTTGGACATGACTGAGTGAGTGAGCACAATGTTCTATTCCATTCCATTCCATCTTCTTTATCCATTTGTTGATGGACATTTAGATTTTTTTCCCATGTTTTGGCTATTGTAAATAGTGCTGCTATGAACACTGGGGTGCATGTATGTTTTTGAATTATATTTTTGTCTGAATATATGCCCAGTAGACGGATGGCTGGATTATATGGAAATTTCTACTTTTATGGTGTCATGTCTTATATTTAAATCTTTAAGCCATTTTGAGTTAGTTATTGTATGTGGCATAAGAATGTATTCTAGCTTGATTGATTTACATGCAGTTGTAACTTTCCCAACACCATTTGCTAAGAGACTGTCTTTTCTCCATTGTACACTCTTGCTTCCTTTGTCAAAGATTAGTTGAGCCAAGTGTGTGGGTTCATTTCTGGGCTCTATTTTCCGTTCCATTGGCCCAAATGTCTGTTTTTTTGCCAATACCATGCTGTTTTCATTAATGTACTTTGTAGTATTATCTGAAGTCTGAGAGGGTTATGCTCCTACTTTGCTCTTTTTCCTCAGGATTGTTTGGTAATTCAGGCTCTTATGGTTCCATATCAATTTTAGGATTACTTGTTCTAGTTTTGTGAAAAATCTCATGGTGATTTGATAGGAATCACATTAAGTCTGTAGATTGCTTTGGGTGGTATAGCCATTTAAACAATATTAGTTCTACTGTCCAAGAGCATGGTAATCTCTACTCTTGTTTTAGAGTGTGGGGAGATTTTATAGATACTTAAGCCTACATTGATTGATCCTTTGTCTAAATTTCAGACACTGGATATCTACTCCCAGTATATAGGACTTCCTCTGTTGTCTCTCAAATATCCCATCTCCCCAGTTAGATTGTTTCTTAGACTTTTAAACAAAGATCTTTCTGCCTGTTTTCTGTGGTTGAGGTAGTACAGTGTAGGGGTTAGGCAAATGGACCATGAGTCTACAATACCTATATCCTTATTTTGGTTTTGGGAAAATTACGTTCTTTTCACACTGTAAACTTCATTTACCTCACCTGTAAATTAAAGCAAATACTCATAAAGTTCTTAAGAATAAATATATTAATACATATAAATCACTTAGCAAAATCCTAGACATAAAGCAAGGTTTCCCAAAAGTTGATTGTTAGTGACCCTTGTGCTATGTAGTTTGTGAATCAGATTATGGTGTCTTTTGGTCTACATTTTTTATGCTTCTTATTCAGTTGATTCATCAACAGAATATAAGAGTGAAATTAAGAGGGACTCACTGAGGGGTTGAATTGGGGTGCTGTTATCTGATCTTAGCAGTTTATATTTGCTTGTTCTTCCCCGTCTAGGTGTCCGGTGGTGTGTGGTCCATGGTAGACCGCTCTTGGCAGACACAGAAGGTTGGGTTCGCCTGCAGTTCCAAGCAGGTCAAACTTGGGTGCCTGACACCCCCAGGAGGATGACCTCCCTTTTCATGTTACCTGCCTGCACTTTTGCACCCCCAGACATGGAAGATAACCTGTTATGCCCTGAATGTGCTAAGAGGTACCCCTTAAGTATATTTTTAAGTATGGCACACAGATGGCTAGATGGATTTCTGAATAATTTGGTGGGAGAAGGCAGAGGGGAAGCATGCTGTTTCATTAATTTGCCATATGGATAAAGAATCTATATGCCATATATCCAGAAAGCCATATAGAATTCGCCTGCAATGCAGGAGACCCTGGTTTGATTCCTGGGTTGGGAAGATCCACTAGAGGAGGGATAGGCTACCCACTCCAGTATTCTTGGGCTTCCCTTGTGGCTCAGCTGGCAAAGAATCCACCTGCAATGTGGGAGGCCTGGGTTTGATCCCTGGGTTTGGAAGATCTCCTGGAGAAGGGAAAGGTACCCACTCCAGTATCCTGGCCTGGAGAATTTCATGGACTGTATAGTCCCTGGGGTCACAAAGAGTTGTACATGATTGAGCGACTGTCACTTTCAGGGAAATAGGAAGCAAATATAATTTAGTGGTAGATTAGAACTCAGATAAGTACGGCTTCTTCTTAGCAACCTTAACAAAGTATCTGACAAGTTGGACCTTAACTGTCTCAATTTTAGAGAGATCTATTCTTTTTGTTGTTGTTTCTTGGTTGTGCTGGATCTTCTTTGCTGCATGTGGGCTTTCTCTAGTTGCATCGAGCAGGGGCTACCCTTCATTGCAGTGCATGGGCTTCTTCTTGTGGTGGCTTCTCTTGTTGTGGGACACAGGCTCTAGGCACAGGCTTCTGTATTTGTGGTGCATGGGCTTAGCTGCTTCTCGATATGCGGAATCTTCTCAGACCAGGGATTGAAACCTCATCCCCTGCATTGGCAGTTGGATTCTTATCCACTTAACCACAAGGGAAGTCCGAGAGATCTGTTTTAAGAAAGAAAAAATTCTTACTATACGTCAAATACTTAGCTGGGGATACAAAAATTAATAAGACAAAACCCATTTAGCATGCCAGGATGAAAATGACTAAGAGATGCTATGAAAATATATGGGTAGTACTTATATTGGAGTGACTTAGGGAAATTTTAGAAGATTATACATGTACTGAGGAAGAGCTCACCAGTTAGAAATTAACAATTTGGGCATTTTGGTAGTGAAAACAACTCATACCAATACCTGAAAGTGGAAGAATATGACCTACTTACAGACTGCACATAAGCCAATAAATTGAAGCTTATTGATGAGTAAGTCTGTAAAGGGGAGGAGCAGACTACTGGTTTTATATCTATATTAAAGGTCTCTTATATTATCCTGCAGGTCATAGTCTCTCAGTCACTTTTGGGACATAAGACTTCTTTGAGAAAATGATAATAATGACATATCCTCCATCCAAGAAAATACACATTAGGAATACACACAAGCAGTGCTTTAGGTTTTATGTAGACACATAATTCCCAATGGTCATCCATGAATACAAAATCCAGGTTATGGTAATAGAATTGGCTGGAGGTGATACAAGATTGGTGTGATGGGAAATTATAGTTTTTTTTTTTTTTTTTTTTTTGGATGATAGACTGAAATCTTGCTACAGAGACTAGATTGGAAGGTAAGAGATTATTGTAATTCTGGAAATATGTAATTTATGAACTTTACAAAGAACTTAAAGAGAAATGTAAGAGTTGCAGGAGTGTAGAGAACAGGATGCCATCTTATTAGAGGACAGGTATTAACAGAAATTCAGTTCGATCACCAAAAATTATATGTGGTATATGCCTGACATGTGTCCAGTGTCCAGAAAGCATGGGTTAGAGAGAAACATCTTTGGGAATTAGAAAGGACTGCAGAAGAATCTTAAAGAGAATCAGCTTATTGATGGCAAGTGAGCAATGAAAACTGGAAAAGTGCAGCTAGAGGTTGGGAGAGAAGTGAGAAAGCCAAGGGTAGAGAGTTTCAGAAGGAAATGGTTGGCAGTAAGACAGCCACGTAAGATGATGGTTAATGCAGTGCTGTTGCGAATGTCAGTTTGGGACACTACTGGTGGTCTTTTTGAGAGTCGGCTGAGAGGTCAGGTGATAGTTGGAGTAGAGCATGTGAAGAATAGGAACAGGTCATGTTGGTCTCTACTACTTGAACTGAGCAAGAGGAGATAGCAGTTGACACAGTAATATCAAGGGAGCTTGTTTGTGTGTCTCTCTCTCCTTCCTCCCTTCCTTTTCCTGTTTTGTTTTTACAGGGAACACCAAGAGCTTTGTGAACAGAGAGGGCATTTGGAGAGAAGCTGTGAGGAGGAAAGGGAAGGTGTAAAGATAAAGGTGGCAGAACCAATTGTGGTATACAGAATAGGAGCCCTGATATTAAGTGGACAATCTTTCTTTTGTTTACCACATAAAATCTTTTTAATTTTAAAATCCTTTAGGTGGTACTCAGACTCCAGAAGTATAGTCCTTATTTTATTGATCATTTTCAAGGATTTGGTATGGAATAATCTATCTTATTCTAAACATTTTTCAAAATTCTTTTCTGATTTGTTTTATAGGAATAAGAAGATTATGAAAAGATTAATCGCAATGGGGAGGAGGAAGAAACCTGGTTTGGATACATCAACATCATTGCTTTCAAATGGGCCACATCTTAAAAAAGAATAAGTGACTACCAGTGGGGAAGGAATGGGAGGTGGGGAAATGGGTGAAGGGGGTAATTTTATGGTAATCATGGTAACTAGATTTTTGTAGTATCAAATATTGAATTACTATGTTGTCTGTCTGTAGTGGGTGTGTGTGTGTGTGTCTGCTCAATTGCTCAGTCGTTCAGTTGTGCTCGATTCTTTGGGAACTCATGGACTTCAGTCTGCCAGGCTTTGCTGTCCATGGAATTTTCCAGGCAAGAATATTGGTGGAGGACTTGCCATTTCCTTCTCCAGGGGAAACTTCCTGACCCAGGGATCAAACCTGCATCTCCTGCACTGGCAGGAGGATTCTTTACCACTGTGCCATCTGGGAAGCCCTGTACATCTGTAACGTAATGTTTTATATGGTTTTACCTCAATTTTTAAAAAAGGTAGAATTCACCACTGAAGTCATCTGGTCTTGGACTTTTGCCTGATGAGAAGTTTTTGATTACTGATTCAATCTCCTTACTAGAAATCAGGAGAAAATGGATAAATGGTGGAGAGCCCACAGTTAAAGTGATTCACATCCCAGTGACTGCTATACTCTGTTCTCACCATCCTCAGTCTGGCCTGATGCCTTAAGTACAGATGGGAATGTCTGTATTCTGTACTTAAGGTTTACCTGAAAGTGACTGTTACTAGCTATGTATTGATAGAATGTAATTTGGTTTTGTTTTAGTTAATACATTTTTTTTTTAGCAGTTTTTGACTTAATGCTGAATACTCCATTGTCTGGATGTACCATAATATATCCATTCATATCTTGAAGGCCACCTTGGTTATTTCCAAGTTTTGGCAATTATGAATAAAGCTGCTATAAACATTTGTGTGTAGGTTTTTGTGTGAACACACAGTTTTCAACTCTTTTGGGTAAATATCAAGGAGCGTCGTTTCTGAATCATAAATGTCTGTTTAGTTTTGTAAGAAACTGCCAAACTGTCTTCCGAAGTGACTCTCCTGTTTTGTATTCCCACCAGCAATGAATGAGACTTCCTTCTGCTCCACATCCTTACTAGCGTTTGGGGTTGTTTGTTAGTGCTTTGGATCTTGGTCATTCTTAAAGGTGTGCAGTAGTACAATTTTAATTTGCAATTCCCTAGTGATATATGATTAGAACATCTTTTCATGTATTTTGTTAGATCAATTAAGAATAAGAAAAAAGATTTTTAGGTTATTTTATTTCTTCTCTAGAAATCTTCCTTTCTTTGGAGCTGAGTTTCTGACCTATATTACATTTTTTCTAAAGCTTTTTTTAAAAAAAGAACCCAGCTCTATTAAGCCAGACATGAATTTGCAAGAGGTTTGTAAAACAATGTAACTCTTCTGTCTAAATTTCTTTTCAGTTCAGTTCAGTTCGGTGGCTCAGTTGTGTCCTACTCTTTGAGACCCCATGAACTGCAGCACACCAGGCCTCCCTGTCTATCACCAACTCCTGAAGTTCACTCAAACTCTTCTCCATCGAGTCAGTGATGCCATCCAGCCATCTTATCCTCTGTCGTCCCCTTCTCCTCCTGCCCCCAATCCCTCCCAGCATCAGAGTCTTTTCCAATGAGTCAACTCATTGGAGGTGGCCAAAGTATTGGAGTTTCAGCTTTAGCATCAGTCCTTCCAATGAACACCCAGGACTGATCTGCTTTAGAATGGACTGGTTGGACCTCCTTGCAGTCCAGGGGACTCTCAAGAGTCTTCTCCAACAACACAGTTCAAAAGCATCAATTCTTCGGCACTCAGCTTTCTTCACAGTCCAATTCTCACATCCATACATGACCAATGGAAAAACCATAGCCTTGACTAGATGGACCTTAGTTGGCAAAGTAATGTCTCTGCTTTTTAATATGCTGTCTAGGTTGGTCATAACTTTCCTTCCAAGGAGTAAGCGTCTTTTAATTTCATGGCTGCAATCACCATCTGCATTGATTTTGGAGCCCCAAAAAATAAAGTCTGACACTGTTTCCACTGTTTCCCCATCTATTTGCCATGAAATGATGGGACTAGATGCCATGATCTTCGTTTTGTGAATGTTGAGCTTTAAGCCAACTTTTTCACTCTCCTCTTTCACTTTCATCAAGAGGCTTTTTAGTTCCTCTTCACTTTCTGCCATAAGGGTGGTGTCATCTGCATATCTGAGGTTATTGATATTTCTCCTGGCAATCTTGATTCCAGCTTGTGCTTCTTCCAGTCCAGCGTTTCTCATGATGTACCCTGCATAGAAGTTAAATAAGCAGGATGACAATATACAGCCTTGATGCGTACTCCTTTTCCTATTTGGAACCAGTCTGTTGTTCCATGTCCAGTTCTAACTGTTGCTTCCTGACCTGCATGCAGGTTTCTCAAGAGGCAAGTCAGGTGGTCTGGTATTCCCATCTCTTTCAGAATTTTCCACAGTTTATTGTGATCCACATAGTCAAAGGCTTTGGAATAGTCAATTCAATAAAACAGAAATAGATGTTTTTCTGGAACTCTCTTGCTTTTTCCATGATCCAGCGGATGTTGGCAATTTGATCTCTGGTTCCTCTGCCTTTTCTACAACCAGCTTGAACATCTGGAAGTTCACGGTTCATGTATTGCTGAAACCTAGCTTGGAGAATTTAGAGCATTACTTTACTAGATTGTGAGATGAGTGCAATTGTGCCATAGTTAGAGCATTCTTTGGCATTGCCTTTCTTTTAGAGAAATATATTATGTTTCATAAAGATATTTAAGTAATAGGTTTATTGTTACTTTTAATGAACAAATATTTTAGAAAAATTTCTCTGTTTTAATGTCTCATCTGGCAACTACTGATAGACAGCAAAATCTCAACAATTCTCAATTTTTAAGAGTGCAAAGTAGCTACAAGAATCATTGAGCTAGTCCAACCCTCTCTCTTGTTCCCTCAATTTTTAGAGGCTTAGAGTGAGAAGAGGCCCAGGGAGATCGTGGCTCTGGTCCTCACATTCTTATTTGGTGTAAACCTTTGAAAACAGTTGTATCTGGAACACCTCCTTGCCAGTGTATTCAGTGTCTCTCGTCACTGAATCCTTATCTGGCTTTAAACATCTATGAGCTTTCTAAAAAAAAGGCCTGTCCCTCCCTCCACATGTACCTCCCTCCACATTACAACTGCTAGGTCCTTGTACCAGACATTGTTCACACTCACATTCTTAATTTCTCATCTTCCACTCATTCAATATATATTTATTGAAAGCCAACTACATACTGTATATAGTTCTAGATGCTGATAACTCAGCAATGAGTTAAACAAAATCCTTGCTCTTTTAAATCTTACAGTGTAGATAGGCATACAGAAAATATTGCCCAGAACTTATAAATGGGCAGAAAAGGATTGCTCAGTGTCTTTCATTTCAGTGCTGGGTATGCATGTGTGCAAGCTCAGTCATGTCCTACTCTTTGCAACCCCATGGATTGTAGCATGCCAGGCTCCTCTGTCCATAGGATTTTCCAGGCAAGAATACTCTAGTGGTTTGCCATTTTCTTCTTCACCTGGGGGTATATCTCTGACCTTATGTTGAATAAGCTGTCTTAGAACTTTATAAGAGTAGAGGCCAACTTGGCAGAAAACTGATAGAAATGCAAATAATTCTTGTCTGCTGCTGCTAAGTCGCTTCAGTCGTGTCCGACTCTGTGCAACCCCATAGACGGCAGCCCACTAGGCTTCCCCGTCCCTGGGATTTTCCAGGCAAGAACACTGGAGTGGGTTGCCATTTCCTTCTCCAATGCATGAAAGTGAAAAGTGAAAGTGAAGTCGCTCAGTCCTGTCTGACTCTTAGTGAGCCCATGGACTGCAGCCCACCAGGCTCCTCCACACATGGGATTTTCCAGGCAAGAGGACTGGAGTGGGGTGCCATTGCCTTCTCCGATTCTTGTCTGAGAGCAACATAAATAATTCTTATCCCTAGTAATACAAATGGATTTTGTTAGTAGAGATGGAGTTATTTCCATCTGGTAGTAGAAATAGCTCCTGACATTACAGTTCATTGCTTAATAGGATATTAGTGTTTTTGCAACTATTTGCAAATTTATATCAGCTTCCCTTTGGCTGATAATCTAAATCTCTGATACAAATTCTCATTTGAACAAGTCTTACCTACCATATTACTAGTTCCCTCATTATTTAAGATAATAATGGATGAATAGTTTATTATGATGAGTAAAATCTTTGTCATGTGTTCATTTTATACTTTTTTGAGACATTTGTTTTCAACCTTTTGAAAATTACTATTACTATAAGAAGCAGGGTAAGATCACAGCTCTTAACTGGTGGCATAGTGAAAGCGAAAGTCAATCAGTTGTGTCTGACTCTTTGTGATCCCGTGGATTGTATAGTCCATGGAATTCTCCAGGCCAGAATATTGGAGTGGATAGCCTTTCCCTTCTCCAGGGTATCTTCCCAACCCCAGGATCAAACCCAGGTCTCCTACATTGCGGGCAGATTCTTTACCAGCTGAGCCACAAGGGAAGCCTGATGGCATAGTAGGTACTGTTTTATTTATAGATAGGGTCAGTAAGTGAACAAGTCCTGCACTTCTCTCTCTTAACTGTATATGAAATCCATCTTCTTCTCTCCATCTTCACTGCAACCGCAGTAATCCAGACCACTGTCTTGATTCTCATCTGACGTCGCCACTTTACTCCTGCCTACTCCAATCATCACCTATCAGATGATCATTCTTATAAACAATTAACTGATCATGTTCCTCTTTTCCACTGGCTCCCTATGTGGACTCATTTTGTGAGGTCTAAACCTTACACAATTCTAGAGTTCCTCTTTGAGAAAAATAATGCAAAACTTGGTACCAAGCCTTGAAAGTAGTGCAAATGACAGGTTCTGAAACTTCAGCTTCATTAGCTTCACTATAAATCCGCCTCTGCCTACAAATCTAGCTCCGCTTTTTTTCTACCTCAAGACCTTTCACCATCAATTTCTGCCCAGAAGGCTCTTCCCATTCCTCTTTGCCTAGATCACTCTTTCAGTAGTCAGCTCCCGATCCTCCCTGAAACCCCAATTGGATTAGGGACCTTTATAGAGTCAAGGCTGTATATTGTCACCCTGCTTATTTAACTTCTATGCAGAGTACATCATGAGAAACGTTGGACTGGAAGAAACACAAGTTGGAATCAAGATTGCCAGGAGAAATATCAATAACCTCAGACATGCAGATGACACCACCCTTGTGGCAGAAAGTGAAGAGGAGCTAAAAAACCTCTTGATGAAAGTGAAAGAGGAGAGTGAAAAAGTTGGCTTAAAGCTCAACATTCAGAAAACGAAGATCATGGCATCTGATCCCATCACTTCATGGGAAATAGATGGGGAAACAGTGGAAACAGTGTCAGACTTTATTTTTTTTGTGCTCCAAAATCACTGCAGATGGTGACTGCAGCCATGAAATTAAAAGACGCTTACTCCTTGGAAGAAAAGTTATGACCAACCTAGATAGTATATTCAAAAGCAGAGACATTACTTTGCTGACTAAGGTCTGTCTAGTCAAGGCTATGGTTTTTCCTGTAGTCATGTATGGATGTGTGAGTTGGACTGTGAAGAAGGCTGAGTGCTGAAGAATTGATGCTTTTGAACTGTGGTGTTGGCGAAGACTCTTGAGGGTCCCTTGGACTGCAAGGAGATCCAACCAGTCCATTCTGAAGGAGATCAGCCCTGGGATTTCTTTGGAAGGACTGATGCTAAAGCTGAAGCTCCAGTACTATGGCCACCTCATGAGAAGAGTTGACTCATTGGAAAAGACTCTGATGCTGGGAGGGATTGGGGGCAGGAGGAGAAGGGGACGACAGAGGATGAGATGGCTGGATGGCATGACTGACTCAATGGACATGAGTCTGAGTGAACTCCGGGAGATGGTGATGGACAGGGAGGCCTGGCGTGCTGCGATTCATGGGGTCGCAAAGAGTCGGACACGACTGAGCGACTGAACTGAACTGAACTGATAGAGTCTCTCCCAAGCTCCCCTCAGAGTTCCCTTTCTGTGAGACATTGCTCTTTCAGCACCTTCAAAAGATCCCTGGCTGGGCGGGGTTTGCTCCTGAAATGTATCAGTGGGCGGGGCCCCAGGAGAGAGGGAACCGGAGTCCGCTCTCTTCTTTCATCCAGAGGCGTGAGCCACCTTTCCGGAACCTGCCACATCTCCACTTGTGGCTCCGGTCGGAATTAACCCAGCGGCACACGGAGACTGGGCTGCACAGGTACTCGGGTTGTGCATCTTGTGGACTTCGCCGCGCTGAAACACCGACATCAGAAACTGGTAAGGTCCAGTAATGGCCAGCCTCTTCCACCACCCTTCGGAAAACTTTTTTCAGCCTTTCCACTCTTTCCGCACCCTCCTCTGAAAAATTTCTAATTATTCTTTGGAGACCGATCTACCCCGACCAGGTCCCCGTTTTTGTCTGAGAAAGTATTTCTCCTTCACTTTTGAAGGATAATTTTGCCAAACACAAAATTCTATTTTTCCCCCCCTTGGGTACTTTAAATATCACTTCACTCTTTTTCTTACTTGCATATTTCCTGAAGAGAAGTCGTGTTGTTGTCCAGTTGGTAAGTCGTGTCCCACTTTTTGTGACCCCATGGACTGAAGCCTGCAAGGCTTCCCTGCCCTTCACTATGTCCAGGAGTTTGCTTAAATCATGTCAGTGATGAGTCCATGACATCTCATCCTCTGCTGTCCTCTTCTTTTGCCTTCAACCTTTCCCAGCATCAGGGTTTTTTCCAATGAGTTGGCTCTTCAACTCAGGTGGCCAAAGAAAGTATCCGGGCATCAGCCTCTGCATCAGTTCTTCCAATGAATAGTCAGAGTTGGTTTCCTTTAGGATTGACTGGTTTGATCTCTTTGCAGTCCAAGGGACTCCCAAGAGTTTTTTTCAGCACCACAAGTTGAAAGCATCAATTATGTGCTCAGCCCAACCTTCTTTATGGTCCAACTCTCACATCCATTCATAACTACTGGAAAAACCATAGCTTTGTCTATATAGACCTTTGTCCGCAAAGTGATGTCTTTGCTTTTGTTTTTCCAGTAGTCATTTATGGGGCAAGCCCCTTCACCAGGACAAGGCTGTGATACATTAATGGGAGAGGTCATAGATTTCCACTTTCTTCTCCAGACATTCATTATGAAACTGTATATGAAACTGTGAACAGTATATTCCTAATTATTTCTCTTTCCATCCCTGATAACTTAGTTGGTAAAGAATCTACCTGCAAGGCAGGAGACCCCGGTTTGATTCTTGGGTGGGGAAGATCTGCTGGAGAAGGGATAGGCTAACCCACTCCAGTATCCTTGGGCTTCCCTTATGGCTCAGCTGGTAATGAATCCGCCTGCGATGCAGGGGACCTGGGTTCAATCCCTGGGTTCAGAAGATCCCCTGGAGAAGGGAAAGGCTACCTACTCCAGTATTCTGACCTGGAGAATTCCATGGACTGTATAGTACATGGGGTCACAAAGAGTTGGGCACAGCTGAGCGAATTTCACTTCACTTCATTATGAAAACACTAAAATACATAGAATTGAAAAAACAATATGGTGAATACCTATATTCCCTCCACCTAAATTTAATGTGTTAATATTTTTCTATATTTGGTATGTATTATTTTAGCATATACAAATTTTTACTAAATTATTTAAAACTTGTAGAAAGAATGATATTTTACCAAAAAAGTCTGCATGTAATTCTTAAGAAAAAGATAATCGTTACATGAGCATAGTACCATTATCATCTTGGTGAAAATAATACACATCCATAATCTCTAGTAACCAGAGTATTTCATTTTCACGTTTGTTCAAAATGTTTCTAAGCAAAATCCAGTCAATGTTTACACATTATATTGTTATTAAATCTTTTTCAGAATCAATTTCCCCATTATTTTCATTATATTCTTTTTTTTTTTTTTTTGGCCCTCACTATGTGACTTGCAGAAGCTTTGTTCCCCTACCAGGGATTGAACTGTGTGCCCTGAGCAGTGAAAGTGTGGGGTCCCAACCACTCTATTGCCAGGAAATTCCCATTTACAGTGTTTTTTGAAGAGTCTAGTCAGTTGTTTTGCAGAAGATCCTACTTTTTTTTAAAGTATAGTTGATGTATAATATTTCACGTATATAGCAAAGTGGTTCAGTTATAGGTATACATATTTGTTGTTGTTGTTTAGTTGCTAAGTCATGTCCAACCATGTCCAACTCTTTTGTGACCCCAAGGACTATAGCCCACCAGGTGTCCATGGGATTTCCCAGGCAAGAATGCTGGAGTGGGTTGCCATCTCCTTCTCCAGGGAATTTTCCTGACCCAGGGATTGAACCCATGTCTCCTGCTTGGCAGGTGGATTCTTTTACCACTGAGCCATGGGGAAGCCCAGGTATACATATACATACACACATACATAAGTATACTTTTCAGATTATTTTCCATTATACATTATTACAAGATATAAAATATTCCTTGTGCTATACAGTAGGCCTCTATCTGTTTTATATATAGTAGTGTGTACTCATTAATCCAAAATTCTCAGTTTATTCCTCCTCCCTCTTCCTCTTTGGTAACCTTAAATTTGTTTTCTACTTCTGTGATTCTATTTCTGTTTTGTAAATAAGTTCATTTGTGTCATTATTTTTTAGATTCCACATATGAGTGATATTTGCTTTTGTGTGATATATTCCATTTAGTAGATTCATCTATGTTGCTGCAAATGGCATTATTTCATTATTTTTTATTGCTGAGTAATATTCCATTGGTATGTATTCCAATGCACACACACCACATTTTCTTTATCCATTCATCTGTTGTTGGACATTTGGATTGCTTCCACATCTTGGCTATTGTAAATAGTGCTACTATGAACATTGGGGTGTATGTATTTTTTCCAGCTAGTTTTTGTCTTTTCTGGGTATATGTCCAAGAATAAGATTGCTGAACCATATGCCAACTCTGTTTTTAGTTTTCTAAGCAACCTGCATACTGTTCTCCATGGTGGTTGTACCAGTTTATGTTTCCACCAACAATATAAAAGGGTTCCCTTTCCTCCACACTGTCTCCAGAATTTATTATTTGTAGACTATTTTTTTCCCCACTGGGCTGCTGGCCTTGCAGGGTCTTAGTTCTCTGACTAAGAATCAAACTTGGGCACCCAGCAGTGAACTCACTGTCTAACTACTGGACCACTGGGGAATTCCCTGTTTATAGACTTTGATGATGGGCATTCTGACCACTGTAAGGTGTTACCTCATTGTAGTTTTGATTGATATTTCTCTAATAATTAGTGATGTTGAACATCTTTTCATGTGCCTTTTGGCCATCTACATGTCTTCTTTGGAGAAGTATCAATATAACATACCCATTAACAGAATGAAGGAAGAAAAAAACACATCTCAATTGATGCAGAAAAAGCATTTAACAAAATCTAGGAAGATTCCCTGGAGGAGCGCATGGCAACCCACTCCAGTATTCTTGCCTAAAGAATCCTATAGACAGAGAAACCTGGCTGGCAGGCCACAGTCTATACAGTAGCAAAGAGTCTGACAAGACTGAAGTGGCTTCACATGCACGCATGCACAGAACACTATTCCATGATGAAAACATTGAATAATCAAGGAATAGAATGGAACTAATTCTAATTCACAGCTAATCTCATACTCAGAGGCGAAAAGCTGAAAGTTTTCCTCCTAAAATCAGGAACAAGGCAAGAACGCCCATTTTTTACCACTCCTGTTCAACATGGTGCTGGAAGTTCTAACCAGAGAAGTTAGGCAAGAAAACAAAAAACAAAAACATTATCTTACTTGGAAAGGCAGAAATGAATTTATGTCTGTACACACACAACATGATATTACATATAGAAAACTCTAAATCATCCACCAAAAACTATCAGAGCTAATTAGATTTGCAGAGTATAAGACTCAACACGTGGAAAAGTCAGTTGTATTGCTTTATACTAGCACTGATGATCTGAAAAGGAAATTAAAATGATTCAATTTACCGTAGCATCAAATAGGACATAAAATACTAAAGAATAAACTAAGAAGGCATAAGACTTGTACACAGAAAACTATAAAGCATTACTGAAAGAAATTACTTTTTCCCCTTAGTTAATTAGTGTGATAAAAACAAAACAAAAACCCCAAACTGATCAATTTCAAATGTTGAAACACACTTGTATTTTTTTATACTGCTAGCGTATCATGATTCATTTTGTTATTATATTTTGTATTTTTTATTTGAAAAATTTGAACCAAAGAAAAGTTGAGAGTACAGAAATAATTTACCATTTGTTAACATTTTGGCCATATTTGATTAACCTCATTTTCTATTTGTTGTTGATTCCCTGCCAAATAGAGTAAGCAGACACATTCTTGGCCCCTCAATACATCTTCTAAGAATAAGGACATTCTTCTCCATAATCATGCTATCATTATGAAACCTAAGAAATAAATAGCTATTCCATAATAGAATCTAATGTCTAGTTCATATTCAAATATGCTTAATTGTCCCCAGAATATGTTCTGTAGTTTTCTTTTAAAAATCTAGGCTTGAATAGAGTCTTAGGCATTCTATTTGATTCTTATATCTTTTTAGTTCCTTTTAATGAAAAAAGATCTTGTGTTTCTTTTTGTTTGTTTTTAATGACACTGACCTTTTGAAGAGAAAAGGTCCGTTTTCTTGTACAGTAGACTATATTCTGGTTTGTTTTTCTCCTTATAGTGTTGTTTGACTAATTTTCTATGTTTTCTGTAACCTAGAAATTAAGCCTGAAGCTTGATTAGACTCAGATAAAACATTTTTGACAAGAATACTTCATGCATGAGATTGAGGACTTTATACTGCATTATGTGAGAAGGTACACAATTCAGATTGTCTCATCATTATATTAAAAATATTAACACTAAAGTGGTAACCACCAGATTTCTCCAAAGTCTAGATGCAGATTTCATTTTGGAATTTGCAACTACTCTTTAAGGTGATACTTTGATACTATGTGACTGCCTTGCCTCTTCCCAACAAACCTTTCCTTAATGAGTTTTAGCAACCAACAGTCATCCATATTTGAATCAATAATTACAGAAGGTGGCGAAATCTTATCAGTCTTTATTCAATTTTTAGCTGACATTCTACTGTAAAGAACTTTTCTTTCCCTCTTTCCTTTTTGAGTACCATTATGGCCTCATGATTAAAAATATTTTAAAAATTTATTCATGTTTTAATTAGAATTATTTTTATATTTAACTTTTGATTATGTGCTATGACCAATTAATATTACAATGCATTAAAAACTCTTAGATTCAATTAGCTCATATTTTATTTGAAACTTTTGCTTTACATGAGTGATTAGCTTGATAATATATTTTACATACCAATTTTTTAAGAACGTAGATTATATGGGTTCATTTACAGAATTTGGAAATATCTCTTTCTAGTTTGGAACAATTTGTATAATAAGGGAATTGTTTAGTGGTTGAAAGCTTGTGATTCACGTGTGAAAACATCTAGGCATGATTTGTATTGAGGGAAATAGGTGATGATCATTTCAGTTTCTTAAATCATTATTGGTTTATTTAAGTTTCCTATTTTTATGCTACTTATTTCATATTTTTGCAAAAATTTGTTTCTTGCAGGTTTTCAAAGTTATCACTGTAGATTTATTTTTCTGCTCTGTTGGTTGATTTTTGTTAGATTCTATGTTTTGTTTATTTGATTTTTCTCTTGTTTTCTTATTCAGCCTTTTTAAAGGTTTATTCATGTATTAATTTTTCCAAAGACCAATGTCCAGGTAGGGTTCTTCAGGAAGTAGACTCTGAAGAACCTCTGGCACCAGTTGTGGTGCTAAAATGTCATTTCAGTTAAGTCCAGTTCACTCGCTCAGTCGTGTCCGACTCTTTGCAACCCCATGAATCTCAGCATGCCATCATGCTGTCCCTGTCCATCACCAGCTCCCGGAGTTCACTCAGACTCCCGTCCATTGAGTCACTGATGCCATCCAGCCATCTCATCCTCTGTCGTCCCCTTCTCCTCCTGCCCCCAATCCCTCCCAGCATCAAAGTCTTTTCCAATGAGTCAATACTTCGCATGAGGTGGCCAAAGTACTGAAGTTTCAGCTTTAGCATCATTCCTTCCAAAGAAATCCCAGGGCTGATCTCCTTCAGAATGGACTGGTTGGATCTCCTTGCAGTCCAAGGGACCCTCAAGAGTCTTCTCCAACACCACAGTTCAAAAGCATCAATTCTTCGGCACTCAGCCTTCTTCACAGTCCAACTCTCACATCCATACATGACTACTGGAAAAACCGTAGCCTTGACTAGACGGACCTTAGTCGGCAAAGTAATGTCTCTACTTTTGAATATACTATCTAGGTTGGTCATAACTTTTCTTCCAAGGAGTAAGCGTCTTTTAATTTCATGGCTGCAGTCACCATCTGCAGTGATTTTGGAGCACAAAAAAAATAAAGTCTGACACTGTTTCCACTGTTTCCCCGTCTATTTCCCATGAAGTGATGGGACCAGATGCCATGATCTTCGTTTTCTGAATGTTGAGCTTTAAGCTAACTTTTTCACTCTCCTCTTTCACTTTCATCAAGAGGTTTTTTAGTTCCTCTACACTTTCTGCCATAAGGGTGGTGTCATCTGCATATCTGAGGTTATTGATAATTCTCCCGGCAATCTTGATTCCAGCTTGTGTTTCTTCCAGCCCAGCGTTTCTCATGATGTACTCTGCATATAAGTTAAATAAGCAGGGTGACAATATACAGCCTTGACGTACTCCTTTTCCTATTTGGAACCAGTCTGTTGTTCTATGTGCAGTTCTAACTGTTGCTTCCTGGCCTGCATACAGATTTCTCAAGAGGCAAGTCAGGTGGCCTGGGATTCCCATCTCTTTCAGAATTTTCCACAGTTTATTGTGATCCACACAGTCAAAGGCTTTGGCATAGTCAATGAAGCAGAAATAGATGTTTTTCTGGAACTCTCTTGCTTTTTCCATGATCCAGCGGATGTTGGCAATTTGATCTCTGGTTTCTCTGCCTTTCCTAAAACCAGCTTGAACATCTGAAGTTCATGGTTCACATACTGCTGAAGCGTGGCTTGGAGGACTTTGAGCATTAATTTACTAGTGTGTGAGATGAGTGCAATCTTGCGGTAGTTTGAGCATTCTCTGGGATTGGAATGAAAACTGACCTTTTCCAGTCCTGTGGCCACTGCTGAGTTTTCCAAATTTGTTGGCATATTGTGTGCAGCACTTTCACAGCATCATCTTTCAGGATTTGAAACAGCTCTACTGGAATTCCATCACCTCCACTAGCTTTGTTCGTAGTGATGCTTTCTAAGGCCCACTTGACTTCACATTCCAGGAGCCCACGTTAAATCAAGTGTTTCTGCCCTATGTCCTAGCCAAGTTACTGAGTTGTGGGCTGCTCAGGGAAGGGTATGACCTTAGGCAAGGGCATTTGCCTGCAGCTAAAGGATTCTTCCAGGGGCTGACATTGGAGACTGTCTTCTGACAACACCCTCTTTCATTGAAGAGGAATCTGCACAACTCATGTCCAAGTCCATTATAGTTGATTTCTGCTTTTGATCACTCTCTGTATACTGTTTTGTTGTCTATTTCCTTAATTTCTGTTATTATCTTTATTTTTTCCTTCCTCTATGGTTCCCTGATGGTTCAGTGGGTAAAAAGTCTGCCTGCAGTGCAGGAGACATAGGAGACATGAGTTCAGTCCCTGGGTCAGGAAGATCCAGGAGAAAATGGCAACCCATTTTAGTATTCTTGCCTGAAAAATCCCATGGCAGAGGAGCCTGGTGGGTTGCAGTTCATGGGGTCACAAAGAGTTGTATACAACTGGATGACTAAGCACACATGGTTCTTTGAATTTATTCAATGGCTCTTTTTCTAGCTTGAGTTGTAATTTCTCTTGAGTTAAATCATTGGCCCACTTATATTCAATCCATTTTCTGATCAGTATTATTATTTGTATCTTATAACCTTGAAATGGACAAACTCTATTCTTTTGTCTACTGGGCCAACGTAATCTCTTTTTCCAGGGATTGAACCTGAGCCACAGCAGTGAAAGTGTTGAGTCCTAACCTTGGTAAGACATCTGCCAGATGGAAGGAGTCTAGACTAAGGAGTTTCTAGATTCTTCCTTTTCTCTCTGTTTGCCCAGAGTAAATTTATGCTACTGTAAAAGGCAGTAGATCTGCTCCTCAGCAAGCCAGCAAGATCCCACCATCTCCAGGGTCAGCTCAGGATCAAAGTGGGAGGAAAGCCTACCTATGCCACTGTTACTTTTGTCCCAGCCAGTTGCCAAATGCTCTTCCTTTCTATTAATGTTTATGTCTGATCCTTCACCCAAACAATCAGCTTTTGGTTATTGTACTCTCTCCATATGCTTCTATTTCATAACTATGTTTTTAAAGCTAGCTAGCTATAATTTGTCCTCTGCTCTGTGGGGATAAAAGGCGGGCAAAGAAGGGTTAGTCTATGGTCTAAAGTACTTGCACCTTTTACACTTTTATTGTTTACAGTCACAACTCTGTAGGCTTGAGAATATGAGTGTGTATGATTTGCAATGTATTTTTTAAGACTAAGGTGAGAACATCACTTAGTGATGTAAAGCATCATTACGCACAAAGCTAGTGGAGGTGATGGAATTCCAGTTGAGCTCTTTCAAATCCTGAAAGATGATGCTATGAAAGTGCTGCACACAATATGCCAGCAAATTTGGAAAATTCAGCAGTGGCCACAGGACTGGAAAAGGTGAGTTTTCATTCCAATCCCAAAGAAAGACAATGCCAAAGAATGCTCAAACTACCACACAATTGCCCTCATCTCACATGCTAGTAAAGTAATGCTCAAAGTTCTCCAAGCCAGGCTTCAGCAGTATGTGAACTGTGAACTTCCAGATGCTCAAGCTGGTTTTAGAAAAGGCAGAGGAACCAGAGATCAAATTGCCAACATCCACTGAATCATTGAAAAAGCAAGAGAGTTCCAGAAAAACATCTATTTCTGCTTCATTGACTATGCCAAAGCCTTTGACTGTGTGGATCACAATAAACTGTGGAAAATACTGAAAGAGATGGGAATCCCAGACCACCTGACCTGGCTCTTGAGAAACCTATATGCAGGCCAGGAAGCAACAGTTAGAACTGCACATAGAACAACAGACTGGTTCCAAATAGGAAAAGGAGTACATCAAGGCTGTATATTGTCACCCTGCTTATTTAACTTATATGCAGAGTACATCATGAGAAACGCTGAGCTGGAAGAAGCACAAGCTGGAATCAAGATTGCCAGGAGAAATATCAATAACCTCAGATATGCAGATGCCATACCCTTATGGCAGAAAGTAAAGAAGAACGAAAGAGCCTCTTGATGAACGTGAAAGAGGAGAGTGAAAAAGTTGGCCTAAAGCTCAACATTCAGAAAACCAAGATCATGGCATCTGGTCCCATCACTTCATGGCAAATAGATGAGGAAACAGTGGAAACAGTGGCTGACTATTTTTCTGGGTTCCAAAATCACTGCAGATGGAGATTGCAGTCATGAAAATTAAAAGACGCTTACTCTATGGAAGGAAAGTTATGACCAACCTAGATAGCATATTAAAAAGCAGAGACATTACTTTGCCAACAAAGTTCCATCTAGTCAAGGCTATGGTTTAACCAGTGGTCATGTATGGATATGAGAGTTGGACTGTGAAGAAAGCTGAGCACTGAAGAATTGATGCTTTTGAGCTGTGGTGTTGGAGAAGACTCTTGAGAGTCCCTGGGACTGCAAGGAGACCCAACCAGTCCGTCTTAAAGATCAGTCCTGAGTTTTCATGGTAAGGACTGATGTTGAAGCTGGAACTCCAATACTTTGGCCACCTGATGTGAAGAACTGACTCATTTGAAAATACCCTGATGCTGGGAAAGATTGAAGGCAGGAGGAAAAGGGGACAACAGAGGATGAGATGGTTGGATAGCATCACCAACACAATGGACATGGGTTTGGGTAGACTCCAGGAGTTGGTGATGGACAGGGAGGCCTGGCGTGCTGTGGTTTATGGGGTCACAAAGAGTCGGACATGACTGAGTGACTGAACTGAACTGAACTGACTCCAAAATCATAGCTGCTATTTAATGACTCAGTAGCTCCCCAGAGGGTGAACTTCTCAAGGGCAGGGGCTACATTTCTATCACTCTTTCTTAAATCTAACACATAATTGGCACTTAAATAAATTCGCTTGAAATACTGAGCTTTTATAGGAAAAAGAGTAGAACATTAAAGGCATTATAACAGTCATTTTCAAAAGGAGGGAGAGGCTTGCTTTCAAATCTTTGACAAACAAACTAGACAACTTGGGTTGCCAAGGCAATAAAGGAGCGTGTTGGTGAAAGAGAATTAGGAATAAATATTAACATCATTAGGGTTATGTTTGGAAAGAATGTATTCATAAAGCAACCCTAAAGATAAACAGTGAGAAAAGATCAAAATAAAATTAATGATGATAAATTTTTGTAATGAACTGCTTCTTTTAAATATTGATCTCTTTTTTACTGAAATATAGTTGATGTATAATATTTTATGTTACAGGTGTACAATATGATGATTCACAGTTTTTGAGGGTTATACTCCATTTATAGTAATTTATAAATTGGCTATATTCCTTATGTTGTACAATATATCATGGTAGTTTATTTTATACATAATAGTTTGTACCTCTTATCCCCCTACCCCTATATTGCCTCTCCCCACTTTCCTCTCCTGATAACCACTAACTTATTCTCTGAATTTATGAGTCTGTCTTTTTTGTTGTTGTTGTTATATTCACTAGTTTGTGGTATTTTTTAGGTTCCACATGTCAGTGACATCATACAGTATTTGTCTTTCTCTGTCTGACTTATTTCATTTTCATAATACCCTCCACGTTCATCCATGTTGCTTCAAATGACAAAATCCCATGAGTCTTTTTTATGATAAATTCCTTTAAATGGAATTGCTAAGGGAAGAGATACTAACTGAAAATGCATTGCCAGATTGCCCTCCATAAAGAAGTGTATGCTTCTACTCACCTCATAATGTATAAAGACACCTGTTTCTTTACACTTTCACCAAAGAAGTATAAAATAAAATTTTAAGCATTGCCAATCTAATAACTGAAAATGGCATATCTGTACAGAATGCTTTATTTTAACATAAAATTTATTTTTTATTGTAGTTTTAGATCTACAGAAAAATTGTGAAGATAGTTTTCATATACCCCCTGCCCAATTTCCCTTATTATTAATTAATATCTTACATTGGCACAGTACATTTATTACAATTAATGAAGCAGTGTTGATACATTATTATTAACTCAATTCCATACTTTATTCAGACATCCTTAGGTTTTTCTGAAGCCCTTTTCCTGTTCCTGGATTCCATCCAGGATACCACTTCACATTTAAATTTCATATCTCCTTAGGCTTATCTTGACTATGACAGGTTTTCAGACTTCCCTTATTTTTGATCATCTTGACTGTTTTGAGGAATATTGGTTAGGTATTTTGTTTAAAATGTCCCTCTATTCAATTTTGTCTATTTTTCTCATGATTAGATTGGTCTTGAAGACCCTTTGGGGAGGAAGAACACAGAGATAAATTACTATTTACTATTCTCATCACATCATATCAAGAGTGCATACTATCAACACACACACATAAAGAGTACATACTGTCAGCACCATATTACTATTGACATTGACCTTGGTCACCTGATTAAATTAGTGTTTGTAAGGTCTCTGCACTGTTAAGTTTAGGTTTCCCCTGCCTCTTATCCAAATCGTACTGTTTGAGAGAAGTTACCATGTACAGTTACTATGTACAGCCTGTCCTTAAGGGATGGGGAATCCTGCTCCATCTCCTTAAAGAATGAGTATCAGAATATATTATTTGGAATTTTCTGCATGGGAAATTATCTGTACAGTTTTAGTTGATTACTATTGAGACTGAGCATTTTTTCATAAACTAAAGAGTCATTTTTATTTCCTTTCTCCTTAAACTATTTGTTCAAATTTGTTGTCTGTTTTTTCCATCAGGTTATTTGGGCATTTTGTTTTGTTTGCTATGCCATACCATTTTGTTTTTATGTATTTTAGTTTATCTATTCTTTTTTCTGAATGATTTCTGGATTTCTTCTTACTTAGAAGAATGCTTTTCCTCATTCCTAGATATTACATGTGTGCATATAAATAGACAAATTTTTGAGATTTATTTTGATTACATTTAGAGATTTGTTTCAAATATTTAAGTTTTTATATCTACTTGGAATTATATATGGTGTAAGGTGTGAGCTATGGACTCACCATTTTCACTCTGAATTGAAATGCTACCTTTATATTTGTTGTTGAAAAGCAATATATAAATGCATCTGTGTATGTGAGTCTATATCTGGGCTTTGTATTTTGATCTGTTGATTCATAAGAATATTCATAGGTTAGCATTTTAAATAATCATTTATTTTCATTTTGGGTTGCATTGGGTCTTCATTGCTGTGCGTGGGCTTAGTGAGCAGGGCCTGCTCCTTCCTCATTCCAGCATTGTGGTGTATGGGCTTCTCATCGCAATGGCTTTTCTTACTGCAGAACGCAGGCTCTAGGGGCGCCTGTCTCAGTAGCTGCAGTGTGGGGGCCCTAGGGTGCACAGGCTTTGGTAGTTGTGGCACACGGGCTTAATTGCGCCACGGCATGTGGAATCTTCCTGGACCAGGGACTGAACCTGCATCCCCTGCATTGGCAGGTGGAGTCTGAACCAATGGACCACCAGGGAAGTCATAGGTTGGTATTTTTTAAATGTAGATTTATAATTAATATAGTAGGAGAGAAAAAAAAAAACCCTCAATCTACCTTTCTGAGTTCTTGACTGAGACTCCTGTAATAAGGGATAGATTAAAAAGATAAAAACAAACAAGTTTATTAACATATATCTCATGTACGCATGCGTGCTAAGTCACTTCAGTTGTGTTCGACTCTCTACGACCCTGTGGGCTGCCAGGCTCTTCTGCCGTGGAATCCTCCAGGCAACAATACTGGAGTGGGTTGCCATTTCCTCCTCCAAGGGATCTTCCCAGCACAGGGATAGAACCTGAATCTCTTACATTTTCTGCATTGGTGGGCAGGTTCTTTACCACTAGTGCCACCTGGGAAGCCCAATATTTCATGTATACGTGGGAGATATCCACAAACAAATGAGTAACTCAAGTAAGTGGCTTAGAATTTCGGTTTAAATATCTTAATAAGGCAAAGGGAGGGGAGATGTAGGCCTCTGAGGGGAAAGTAAGTGATTTTTAGAAAAGATGAATGGGCCCTTGGAAGAATAGATGGGAGGTTTTTCCAGTAGTCATATATGGATGTGAGAGTTGGACTATAAAGAAAGCTGAGCGCTGAAGAATTGATGCTTTTGAACTGTGGTGTTAGAGAAGACTCTTGAGAGTCCCTTGGACTGCAAGGAGATCCAACCAGTCCATCCTAAAGGAAATCAGTCCTGAATATTCACTGGAGGGACTGAGGTTGAGGCTGAAACTCCAATACTTTGGCCACCTGATGTGAAAAGCTGACTCATTTGAAAAGACCCTGATGCTGGGAAAGATTGAAGGTGGGAGAAGAGGATGATAGAGGATGAGATGGTTGGATGGCATCACTGACTCAATGGACATGAGTTTGAGTAAACTCCGGGAGTTGGTGATGGGTAGGGAGGCCTGGCGTGCTGCAGTCTACAGGTTTGCAGAGTCGGACATGACTGAGTGACTGAGCTGAACTGAACTGATGATAAGTTTATGACTGAGTTTGGTGTTGGCTTCTAGTCTCCTCTCTAGTGATGAGTCAGTTTTCTCTGATTGATAAAATTCCTGGGTAGGGCATTTATGACAGCTGAGCTCTTTAGGCAGATATTAGGAGTTCAGAGAAAGCCTCTGCCTGTGTTTATTGTTTTGCAGCAATAATGAAAACTCAAAATCATATATCAAAGCTGCATATTTTGGAGTGGCATATTCTCCTACCTTTATTTAATTTTTTTTCCTAAGCTATCATTTATTTTTATATATAAACTTTAAAATTGTTTAGCTCCTAGAAGAAAAAAATGTCTCTTCTTAGAGTTTTTATTGGAATGATATCAAATTTATAGGTGAATTAAACAAGGCTTGACTTTTTAAAAGAAATTTATTTTGTTGAAGTATGTGTGTGTGTGTTAGTTGCTCATTCATGTCCGACTCTTTGTGACCCCATAGACCTGCCAGGTTTTTCTGTCCATGGGATTCTCCAGGCAAGAATACTGGAGTGAAGAATTCCTTTCTCGAGGATATCTTCCTGACCCTGGGATCAAACCTCTGTCTCCTATATTGCAAGAAGATTCTTTATCGAAGTATAATTGATTTTAAAGTGTTAATTTCTGCTGTGCAGCAAAGCTATTCAGTTTTATATATATGTAAACGTTCTTTCTCTTATTATTAGCAGAGGTCTTCTTAGTCAATTAAAAATTTTGTCTAAAACAAAGAAGCAAATCCTCAGATCCCCTCCCTTTAATGCACATCTGTCCTAATCCAATATCTTGATTCCTAAAGTCTTGTCATTCCTTATCCCCACCCATATCCCTTTTTAAAATCCCCCTTCAATGCTTTTCCATTGTTCTTAGCCAGTAAGAACTCCCTTATAAAGCACTTTTGAATCCTCCTCTTCCTGTATCTTCTATATGTCATATCCTCTCTTCCTTGCTCTCTAGAGCCTTCAGTTGATCTGATTTTCTTTTCATTCCTTTATGAAAGAAAAGCCACCTCCAATGGCTGAATACTCTTCCTGAACTTCTGCCTCATTAAAAGCTACTTATAGTTCAGATTCTAAATCAATCATTAATTTCTCAGAACAGGGCCATAGTCTACCACTTTTCTTAGTTAATTCATTCTTCATATACTTCTACCTCTTCCAAGAGGTCAAGAGGGCTAAGATAGATTGCTTTTGAGTAGGCATAAGTAGTCAAGAAAGAGTGTTTGATTAAATTACTAATCAATAGTGGCTACTTCAGTCGTGCAGTCATGTCCGACTCTTTGCCACCCCATGAATTGCAGCACGCCAGGCCTCCCTGTCCATCACTAACTCCTGGAGTTCACTCAAACACATGTCCATCGAGTCGGGGATGCCATCCAGCCATCTCATCCTCTGTCATCCCCTTCTCCTCCTGCCCCCAATCCCTCCCAGCATCAGAGTCTTTTCCAATGAGTCAGCTCTTTGCATGAGGTGCCCAAAGTATTGGAGGTTCAGCTTCAGCATCAGTCCTTCCAATGAACATCCAGGACTGATCTCCTTTAGGGTGGACTGGTTGGATCTCCCTGCAGTCCAAGGGACTCTCAAGAGTCTTCTCCAACACCACAGTTCAAAAGCATCAATTCTTTCGTGCTCAGCTTTCTTCACAGTCCAACTCTCACATCCATACATGACCACTAGAAAAACCATAGCCTTGACTAGATGGACCTTAGTTGGCAAAGTAATATCTCTACTTTTTAATATGCTGTCTAGGTTGGTCATAGCTTTCCTTCCAAGGAGTAAGCATCTTTTAATTTCATGACTGCAGTCACCATCTGCAGTGATTTTGGAGCCCAAAAAAATAAAGTCAGTCACTGTTTCCACTGTTTCCTCATCTATTTGCCATGAAGTGATGGGATCAGATGCCATGATCTTCGCTTTCTGATTGTTGAGCTTTAAGACAACTTTTTCACTCTCCTCTTTCACTTTCATCAAGAGGCTTTTTAGTTCCTCTTCATTTTCTTCCATAAGGATGGTGTCATCTGCATATCTGAGGTTATTGATATTTCTCCTGGCAATCTTGATTCCAGCAAGTGCTTCTTCCAGCTCAGAGTTTCTCATGATGTACTCTGCATATAAGTTAAATAAGCAGGGGGACAATATACAGCCTTGATGTACTCCTTTTCCTATTTGGAACCAGTCTGTTGTTCCATGTCCAGTTCTAACTGTTGCTTCCTGACCTGCATATAGGTTTCTCAAGAGGCAGGTCAGGTGGTCTGGTATGCCCATCTCTTTCAGAATTTTCCACAGTTTATTGTGATCCACACAAATAAAGGCTTTGGCATAGTCAATAAAGCAGAAATAGATGTTTTCCTGGAACTCTCTTGCTTTTTCAATGATTCAGTGGATGTTGGAAATTTGATCTCTGGTTCCTCTGCCTTTTCTACAACCAGCTTGAACACCTGGAAGTTCACAGTTCATATATTTTTGAAGCCTGGCTTGGAGAATTTTGAGCATTACTTTACTAGCGTGTGAGATGAGGGCAATTGTGCAGTAGTTTGAGTATTCTTTGGCATTGCCTTTCTTTGTGATTCGAATGAACACTGACGTTTTCCAGTCCTGTGGCCACTGCTGAGTTTTCCAAATTTGCTGGCACATTGAGTGCAGCACTTTCACAGCATCACCTTCAGGATTTGAAAGAGCTCAAGTGGAATTCTATCACCTCCACTAGCTTTGTTCGTAGTGAAGCTTCCTAAGACCCACTTGACTTCACATTCCAGGATGTCTGGCTCTAGGTGAGTCACCACACCATCATGATTATCTGGGTCGTGAAGCTCTTTTTTGTACAGTTCTTCTGTGTATTCTTGCCACCTCTTTTTAATATCTTCTGCTTCTGTTAGGTCCCTACCATTTCTGTCCTTTATTGTGCCCATCTTTGCATGAAATGTTCCCTTTGTATCTCTAATTTTCTTGAAGAGATCTCTAGTCTTTCCCATTCTGTTGTTTTCCTCTATTTCTTTGCATTGATCACTAAGGAAGTCTTTCTTATCTCTCCTTGCTATTCTTTGGAACTCTGCATTCAGATGCTTATATCTTTGCTTTTCTCATTTGCTTTTCACTTCTCTTCTGTTCACAGCTATTTTTAAGGCCTCCCCAGACAGCCATTTTGCTTTTTTGCATTTCTTTTCCATGGGGATGGTCTTGATCCCTGTCTCCTGTACAGTGTCATGAACCTCATTCCATAGTTCATCAGGCACTCTATCTATCAGATCTAGTCCCATAAATCTATTTCTCACTTTCACTGTATAATCATAAAGGATGTGATTTAGGTCATACCTGAATGGTCTAGTGAATCAGCAAACTAAAATGGACTGGATTGGGTGAATTTAACTCAGATGACCATTATGTCTACTACTGTGGGCAGGAATGCCTTAGAAGAAATGGAGTAGCTATCATCGTCAACAAAAGAATCCGAAATGCAGTACTTGGATGCAATCTCAAAAACGACAGAATGATCTCTGTTCATTTCCAAGGCAAACCATTCAATATCGTGGTGATCCAAGCCTATGCTCCAACCAGTAACGCTGAAAAAGCTGAAGTTGAATGATTCTATGAAGACCTACAAGACCTTTTAGAACTAACACCCCTTTCATTATAGGGGACTGGAATGCAAAAGTAGGAAGTCAAGAAACACCTGGAGCAACAGGCAAATTTGGCCTTGGAGTATGGAATGAAGCAGGGCGAAGGCTAATAGAGTTTGCCAAGAGAACACACTGGTCATAGCAAACACCCTCTTCCAACAACACAAGAGAAGACTCTACATATGGACATCACCAGATGGTCAACACTGAAATCAGATTGATTATATTCTTTGCAGCCAAAGATGGAGAAGCTCTATACTGTCAGCAAAAACAAGACCAGGAGCTGACTGTGGCTCAGATCATGAACTCCTTATTGCTAAATTCAGACTTAAATTGAAGAAAGTGGCTAGTTAGCTTAGGCATAAAATGAGTAACCAACATGGTCAGGACTTCAACCACACTTAGCTCTAGAGAGAAATTCTTCTAGGAAAAGTTTATTTATTCTAAACTCAGTACTAGGATCTAGAATACACAGATTACCAAGTTCACCAGTTTCTTTTTATTTTATTGAAGTATAATTAACTTACAACATTGTGTTAGTTTCAGGTAAATAGCCTAGTGATTTGATATATTTATACATTGCAAAATGACCAATATAGTCTGGCTGTCATTTGTCACCATACAATGTTATTACACTATGATTGGCTGTACATTATCAAGTGTACTAGTTTCTTTGTGCTGCTGTCATTAATTACTGCAAATTTAGCAGCTTAGAATAAATTATCTTACAGTTCTAGAGTTCAAAAGTCTTAAAAATCAAAATGTCAGCAGGACTGCATTCCTTGCTTTTTGAGGCTTTGAAAGGGAATATGTCCTAGCCTGCCCCTTGCCTTTTTAGGCTGAATGCAAGACACTATCTGCCTTCCTTGTCTTATGAACCCCTCTGTCTGATTACTCCAACCTCTGCTTCCATTGTTACATCTCCTTTTCCGACTCTGACCCACCTCTATTTCTCATATAAGGACCACATGATTGCATTGTATAAACCAGGATGACTTCCCTATCTTAGAATCCTCAACTGAATCACTTTTGCCAAGTCCCTGTTGCCATGTAAGCTAACATATTCACTGGTTTTAGGGAATAGGGTATCTTTGGGAATGTGTTATTCCACCTTTCACACCAAGATAAAATCCTTGTCTTCCAGCAACTCGGTCTCAAAGGACAGAATGTATGTATATTCATATATAATATACATAATATGGGAGCCACAGGTGTTATGAGAATTCACAGAAGGTACCTAACTGTACATTTCTTTTTAGAGTAAGAAAGGATATCTTCCAGAAGGGAGGTATCAATCCAAATTAGGTATTCGAACCAAGCAGTGTTTGGGGTAGAAAGAGAAATTAAAGACATTTTGATACAGGGAACAGTGCACACAAAGCAGGAATGTGATTTAAAAAATACCATAAGTTGTTCCCCGCCACCCCCCCCACAGTGGGCCAATTTTTAAATTACCTCTGGGACCTCATCTCCTGATAATCTTGTAAAATGTATACACCTTCTTGTCAGAAAAATGCAAATACACACTGTTGTATAAAATTTCAACTTCTAAATAGATATGTATATAACATCTTCTTTATTTATTTGTTGATAAACACTTAGGTTGCTTCCATAGCTGGCTATTGTAAATGAACATTGGGGTGCATGTATCTTTTCAAAATGGTGTTTTCATTTTCCTCAGATGTATATACAGTGGCAGAATTTCTAGATCATATGGTAGTTCTATTTTTAGGTTTTTGAAGAACCTCTGTACTGTCTTCCATAGTGGCTACACCTAATTAAATTCCCACCACAGTGTGTAAGGCTTCTCTTTTCTCCACATCCTTGCCAACGTTTTGTTATTTTTAGACTTTCTGATGGTAGCCCTTTTGACAAGTGTGAGGTGTTATGTCATTGTGGTTTCGATTTGCATTTCTCTGATGATTAGCAGTGTCTGTTTGTTGGTCATCTGTATATCTTCTTGGAAAGATGTCTATTCAGGCCTTCTGCCCAAAATGGGCTTGTTAAAATCAGACAACTATACTTGATTTAGGTGGATTTCATATATGACTCTTTTTGAAGAGAATTTCTGCTACCTACCGGTTTGAAAAAACTAATCTAAACAAAATAAAATGCATTTATAAATATTTGGCTTTATTTTAATTAAATATAAAGTATAGAAGTGAAGCACCTAATTTTCTTCAAGATATGTTATTTAAATTTCATACAAATAAATATGTTATGGATCTTTTTAATATAAAGCAAGAGTGAGACTAAAAAAATAAAATTTCTTTTCAACATAGGTGATCAACCTATAAATTCTGTCTCAAAACTAATAAACTTCACATCCTCAGCTGAAGAAATAGTGACATGTGGATGAATCATCAGATATTGTCTTTCTTGTTTAACAAACAGGGAAACAAATTGATAACATTGGTGTGGGTGAATTTTTCAGAGAATAATACCTGTTTTAACTACTGTAGCTATCATAAGACACAGTGGCTAGAATTTGGCTATTTGATGGAATCCTGAGTCTTTTCAAGAATTTTTATTTATTTATTTGTCTGTGCTGGGTCTTAATTGTAGCACGCGGAATCTTTAGTTGAGGCATGTGGAATCTAATTCTCTGACCAGGGATCAAACCTGGTCCCCCAGCATTGGGAGAGCCAAATCTTAGCCACTAGACCACTGGATAAGTCCTGGAATTCTGAGTCTTTAAGTCATCTTGAATGTATGTCTATTTCAGGAAAGATGGAGAGTAACTTTGGGGTGAAATGTAGAATGAAAAGTGTAATGTTGAGATTTATGAGGAAACAAATTTTAATATGTTAACTGAAGAGATAGAAGTGTTCCTGAGGAATGTGAGGACTATGTTGCTTGTGAATGTGATCCAAAAATTCAGACATAATTGATCCTACTGTAGAATTAGCAGTGAGTTAATCATTGTTAATGCCCCATTATTATCCTGGAAAGAATTTAATTTGGATTGTTGTCAGTTAAGGTGAATTTTATACAATATATATCAAGTAGTGAATGCTAAATCATGTTACCATGGAATATAATGGGGCTGTTAAAAATAATGATGTAATTTTACTGATATGAAAGCTATCTGATACATATTAAGTAAAAGAGAAACTTCTAAAATAGCTCCAAGATTTACTTCACTCTATTTTCTCATTGAATCTTAATGTATATTATAGACTTTATCAGTTAGCTTTTGCATTTAAATAAACCATCCCCCAAAAGAGACATTGAAAACTGTCAATAGGTAGTTTTTTGGGGCTGGGCTGTTTAGCTTCAGGACATCTCACTTATGCTCTGGAGAGAATAGGCTACTTGGTTTAGGGAGACTCCTGCTTGTAAATGTGGAAGTCAGTTCCATGGCAGCTGGGCAGTGACCTCCGAAGTTTCACCATCTCACAGACTGGCAGAAGCTCCTTCCCATAATAGTTAGAGGGTTCCCTGTTGGAAGTCTCAATACATAAGCTCTTTTTAACCCTTTGCCTAAGTCACATTTTCCATTTTCCAGCTGGCCGAAGCTAGTCACATAGTGAAGCACTATACGAGAGAGGGAGAGGTCTTCCCAAAGGAGGAATGTAGATAGATGTAAGCTAATCAGGGTCATTATCACTAATCCTACCACAGGAACTCATGTGCATTAATACAAAGTTGAAAATACCCCAGTTTTTACTTCCATTGGTTAAAATTTGAGAAAAAAAAATTTTTTTTGAGAAACTGCATTGTTGCGAACTACAGTTCTTCTTTTGCATAATTAAAATGAGACTCTTTGAATCTCCGCAAAGGAAACTTAGAGCCACTGTGGTCCCAAGTCAAAGTCCATTTGAGTAGAAGTCCAGTCTGGAAGTGAGAGTAGGTACAACAAATGTGATTCTTTAACCTTCATTTTAATTTTTTGAACAGAAAATTCATTCACATAGTTCAACATCCAAGATACCAGAGTGAAAAGCCTGTCTTCTATCCACTGGGTTCTTTTCCCAGAGAGAATCAATGTTTGAGTCTCTTAAATGACCGTCTAGAGATGTCTTGGGTATATGTATGGGAACATTTATATATATTCCCTTTCAAATATGATTTAGAACCCTTAGTCTAGCTCCCAGTCAGACTTTCAGGAAACCAGGAGAAAGAAGGCAAAGTGCCATGTGTTCTGTCTTTTGTAAAGTATTACAAGTGAATTAACAAGTAATTGACAATGAGTGTGGCATTAGAGTTTCAATGTTATTAATCTATTGTTTAGTCACCTAAGTCGTGTCTGACTCTTTTGCGACCGCATGGACTGTAGCCTGCCGAACTCCTCTGCTGATGGGATCTCCAAGGCAAGAATACTGGAATCGGTTGCAGTTTCCTTCTCCAGGGCATCTTCCCGACTTAGGAATTGAACCCCGTGGTGGATTCATGTCAATGTATGGCAAAACCAATACAGAATTGTAAAGTAAAAAAAAAAAAAAAAAGTTAATGCAGGATTGTCAAATCCAAAAAGAAAAAAGGAATTGAACCCTCATCTCCTGTGTTGCCATGCGGATTCTTTACCACTGAGCCACGAGGGAAGTCCGTTATTAATCTATAATACTAAGCATTCACTAGTTAGGGAAAGAGATTAGCAACTTGGTGCAAATACACCTGACATTCTGCTATTTATCATCTACTATATGAAGGTATATTAGTGAATATATGACCAAAGTTAGAAATTGTCTAACATTAAAGTGACCTTAAATTTAAAGAAAGAGGAGGCTTTCTAAAAAGCCCACACTTTCATATTAGCAAAATGTACCTTCTGAAACTCTAAGTATATGAAGTAATTGTTCCATAGAGTTAAAGTTTATTCCTGTTTTTTTAAAAGTGATCTTGTCCTTCAAGTTAGATGGCGGTGTATGAGTAATGAAATGCTCAATTGTCTATTTGTTGTGTATAAATGTGTGATACTGAGACAACTCAAGGATCTTTTCCACCTTTGCTATTGGATTATGATTCCCCATGCCTAATAGATAGTAGATATTAAATAATTATGTCTTTAATGTGTGAAGGAGTAGCTTATACATAAAAAAATCAAGTGATATTTAAGCACGCTAGTTTTCACAGTTTTTACTTTTTTCCCCACTAGATATGACTAACAGCAAAAGAGAGAGGTATCATGAAGATGTTTAACCATGAAATGTGGTCATTCATAGAATTCCCACAGGTTGCTAATTTCAGAAAGACAAAGCATTTATCTGTAGTCTTCTTCAGCTTCCGTTAATTTTAAAGGCATAGTAAAAAGTCAGAACTCCTGGAGTGTGAAGTCAAGTGTCCCTTAGGAAGCATCACAACAACAACAAAAAAAAACCAAGTGGAAATGACAGAATACCAGCTGGACTACTTCAGATCCTAAAAGATGATGCTGTTGAAGTGCTGCACTCAGTATGTCAGTAAATTTAGAAAACTCAGCAGTAGCCACAGGACTGGAAAAGTTCAGTTTTCATTCCTCTCCCGAAGAAGAGCAATGCCAAATAATGTTCAAACCACCATACAATTGCCCTCATTTCACATGCTAGCAAAGTAATGCTCAAAATCCTTCAAGCTAGGCTTCAGCAGTATATGAAACAAGAACTTCCAGATGTACAAGGTGGGTTTACAAAAGAGGAACTAGAGATAAAATTGCCAACAGTCACTGGATCAAGGAGAAAGCAGGGAGTTCCAGAAAAACTTCTACTTCTGCTCCATTGATTACGTTAAAACCTTTGACTGTGTGGATCACTACAAACTATGGAAAATTCTTAGAGTTAGGAATACCAGACCACTCTTCCAGTCTCCTGAGAAACCTGCATGCATGTGAAGAAACAACAGTTAGAATTGGACATGGAACAATGGACTGGCTCCAAATTGGGAAAGGGGTGTGATAAGGCTGTATATTGTCACCCTGGTTGTTTAACTTCCATGCAGAGTACATCATGGGAAATGCTGGGCTGGATGAATCACAAGCTGCAATCAAGATTACCAGAAGAAATATCAAGAACCTCAGATGATACCACCAGATGCAGATGATACGACTCTAATGGCAGAAAGTAAAGAGGAACTAAAGAGCCTCTTGATGAGGGTGAAAGAGCAGAGTGAAAAAGCTGGCTTGAAACTCAGCATTCAAAAAACAGACTGTGGTATCTGGTCCCATCTCTTCATGTCAAATAGAAGGGGAGAAAGTGGAAACAATGGCAGATTTTCTTCTCTTGGGCTCCAGAATCACTGTTGACGGCGACTGCAGCCATGAAATTAAAAGATGCTTGCTCCTTGGAAGGAAAACTATGATAAACCTAGACAGTGTATTAGAAAGCAGAGACATCACCTTGCCAACAAAGGTCTGCATAGTCAAAGCTATGGTTTTTCCAGTATTCGGATGTGAGAGTTGGACCATAAAGAAGGCTGAGTGGAGAAGAATTGATACTTTCAAATTGTGGTGCTGAAGAAGACTCGAGAGTCCCTTGGAAGCAAGGAGATCAAACCAGTCAAACCTGAAGAAAATAAACCCTGAATATAATTGAAAGGACTGATGCTGAAGCTGAAGCTTCAAAACTTTGGCCACCTGATGTGAAGAGCCAGTCACTGGAAAAGACCCTGATGCTGGTAAAGATCGAAGGCAAAAGGAGAAGAGGGTGGCAGAAGATGAGATGGTTAGATAGCATCACCAACTTAATGGACTTGAATTTGAGCAAGCTCCAGGAGATAGTGGAGGATAGAGGAGCCTGACTTGCTGTAGTCCATTAGGTTGCAAAGAATCAGACAGGACTTAGTGACTAAACAACAAGAATAAAAGAATATTGATGTTGAAGTTAAACAGTGCAGTGATCAGATTCTGGTTTCACCACTTAACAGCTGTGAAGAAATGGCGTGCTCCTTACCCTTCCTCATCAGTAAAAGGACCCTTATGTTTCCTTTTTTTTTTTTAATCGGAGGATAATTACTATACAGTATTGTATTGTCTTCTGCCATACAGCAGTGTGAATCAGTCACAGGTAGAACACTGATGTTTCTTACCAGGCTGGGTTTTGCTTTGTGAGAGAATGTCTGTAAAAAAATAACTTGCAGAAAACAAATCCTAAATAGTAAATATTAGCTATTATTGTTATTCTTAGTAGACAGGAGAGAAGGTGTGGAAAAGGAAGGAGAGCAGACACCAGTATCAGGCAGGAACCTTGGAAAATGATGAAGAATTTATAGCAGGAACTGAGATAGCACTTTGTTACCTCCAGTAGCAGTTTTCTCCACAATGTCCTGACTGTCAAATAAGTAATTTTAAGCTTTTTCCCTTATTTCACTCTCCAGCTTGAAATCTCTTTATCTCCCTCTGCTACTATCTTAATAGGAAGTTCATGTCTGTTCATAATCTGCCTTTTTTTTTTTCTTTTTTTTTTCCGAATTTCCCAGGGTGAAGCCTCTACTGCTGCTGCCTGGCACTGCAAATGCTCTTTTCTTTGGCTACTTCTTGGCTGGAGTCCCACCTTGTCCTGTCATCTCCACTCCTGTTTCCCAGTAGCCCCCCTACGAAACCCCCACCGCCTCATCGAACAGCAGTGCCCTCCCACATTAAGAGTTGAGAGCTGCTTTTCATGTTTTCTGAAATTATTTTCTGTAATTTAACTTTGCATTAGCAGTATCACTTGTCTTTTCAATAAGTGTTTCCTCAAGGTAGTGATTGTTCTATTTCTTGGTGTCCAACTGAGATGCTAATATCTGTAATTTATGTTTCTTAGAGAATTCTGAAAAAGAAGTCTGCCGGTCCAATTACCCCTTTACTGATAATTTTGATAATGCATCTAAGGAATTAGGACTTTTTAAATCTAAAAACCACATGGGTCTGAGGTTCCTTCACCTATGACTGCCTTAAGTACTGTTTTCTCCAAGTGATTATTCCACCGTCATATTCTATCAGTATTTCAGGAGCGCCCCCTACTGGGCAAATGGCTTTTGGAGGACATCTGTTAACCTGAAATTTACGAAGAGTAATTTCTCTGTACCGAAGCTTCAGTCTACAAGCAAAGACAGGATGCTTAAAGCAATGAGGCAACACCAGTGTAAATTAGTAGTGTTTTTTTCCTTCCTAATCCCTGTCCCTTGGCTCTTGATGACTTTTTAAACGGAACAGTATTAAAATAATGTCTTTGAAGCACATGGATTCCTATCCTTGTTTAATTGTCTTGGCTTCAAAAGTTTACTCAAGTAAATCCAGGGTTCCATTCTTACATTGCGCTTTTAGCCCCCTAGGATTATGTAGGCAATTAAGCTATCCTTCCAAGAGTTCTGAATACTCATTAACATTATTAATCATTTTTAACATACCAAGTTCTGATATCCTCTGGGAAATGCTGTATACTGCATTAGAGTGTCTTATGTCAACTCTCCTGCAAGGACAGGGCATATATTTCAGCTCTGTTGTCAGATATGCCAAGGCTAAAACTTTGCTATTGTTGGGATAATGACTTTGGGTTTTAGGTACACTTTCATGGCTTCATAAACTACCTAAGACCCACTCTGGATATGGTTCTCTTTTAAATGAAATTACTTTAAGCATAACTGAGCATAAAAATGTTCAGTGACTAGAATCAGATTAAATTGGAAAATTAGATTAAATCATATACCACTGCTAATAGCAGCAGATACTCTTATGGTCCTTCACACCACAGCCCTCCTCCCCTTCATTTACTGATAAGAAGCTGAAGCTCAGAAAAGTTCAGTTCAGTCGCTCAGTCGTGTCTGACTCTTTGTGACCCCATGAACCACAGCACGCCAGGCCTCCCCTTCCATCACCAACTCCCGGAGTTCACTCAGACTCACGTCCATCGAGTCAGTCATGCCATCCAGCCATCTCATCCTCTGTCGTCCCCTTCTCTTCCTGCCCTGAGTCCCTCCCAGCATCAGAGTCTTTTCCAATCAGTCAACTCTTTGCATGAGGTGGTCAAAGTACTGGAGTTTCAGCTTTAGCATCATTCCTTCCAAAGAACACCCAGGGCTGATCTCCTTTAGGATGGACTGGTTGGATCTCCTTGCAGTCCAAGGGACTCTCAAGAGTCTTCTCCAACAACACAGTTCAAAAGCATCAATTCTTCGATGCTCAGCCTTCTTCACAGTCCAACTCTCACATCCATACATGACCACTGGAAAAACCATAGCCTTGACTAGACAGACCTTTGTTGGCAAAGTAATGTCTCTGCTTTTGAATATGCTATCTAGGTTGGTCATAACTTTCCTTCCAAGGAGTAAGTGTCTTTTAATTTCATGGCTGCAGTCACCATCTGCAGTAACTTTGAAGCCCCCCAAAATAAAGTCTGACACTGTTTCCACTGTTTCCCCATCTATTTGCCACAAAGTTATGGAACCAGATGCCATGATCTTCGTTTTCTGAATGTCAGAAAAGTTAAGTATAATAATTTATCGTAGGTCACCCAACCATAAATGGTAGAACCACAATTCAAACCCCAGGAGGCTGTGAAACCAGTTATTTCTGTTAAAAAATGTTTTAGAAGAGAGCATATCTGTTTGTGTGATAAGTTACTGAAATTAAGATACCTCTATAGTTTCAAATGTATTATACAAAGTTAATAGGGAGGCTGCTGGTCACCTTATCTTTTAAGCAGAGACCGTAAGCAGTTATTCCTCTAATGAAATTAATTAAAAATCTCTTTTGTTCATGGGCTTGGTTATAAAATCGCTGCAAATAAACACATTTGAATGTGCTGGCTGACCATGCTAGGTGTTAAGCGTTTATTACATGCACTTAACTAGCGGTGAGGTTGAACAGTTGCACAACTCTTCCACACTCAGTGTCACATTAGCACAGGTCTTGCTACTGCTTATCTAATGCTATAATTCAGATCTTAGGGCATGCAGAGTTTTATAGATAACTTGCTTTTTAAAACACTCAACTTCCGTATTTATTTCGTTATTTTAGGAGATTATGGGAACTAAAGTAACATTTTGTCATTCATGTCTTGTGTAACGAGAATAGTTAAAAAATTGTATCACCTCATTGTTTTGTAATATCATGCAGCCAGTAAAAACGACTGAACTGTAGGCACTACCTGCCACCAGCACTACCATCTCCACCTCCACGGCTACCGTTACTAGGAGCAAACATTTGCTTGGCATTTGGTTTGACTTAGGCAGTGGTTTGGCCTTCCTGGTGGCTCAGACGTTAAAGCTTCTGCCTGCAATGTAGGACACCTGGTGGGTTCAGTCCCTGAGTCGGAAAGATCCCCTGGAGAAGGAAATGGCAACCCACTCCGGTACTCTTGCCTGGAAAATTCCATGGACAGAGGAGCCTGGTAGGCTACAGTCCATGGGGTCACAAAGAGATGGACATGGCTGAACGACTTCACTTTTCACTTCAGGCAATGTTCTAAGCTCATCAGCTACGTGAACTCATTTAATCTATCTCTGAAAGGATATGTAGGAAACTGATCATTATGGTTCCTCTGGAAAGGGAGTCAGAGCAACTAGAGTCTGACCTAGAGATTTAGTTTCCATTGAATCCCTTTTTATTGGTTTGAAATTAACTACACATTGAATTGAAGATTAATTTTAATGTAATCATAACTTCATTAGTATTAAAGTAATATGAAAGTAAAAATTGAATATAAGTAGAAAAACAGCAAGTAGCTCATATTCACTATGGCTGCAAATGGTTGTTTTTAAGAAATATTTTATTGTTGTTGTTGTTCAGTTGCTCAGTTGGGTCCAACTCTTTGCGACCCCGTGACTGCACACCAGGCTTCCCTGTCCTTCACTACCTCCTGGAGCTTGCTCAAATTCATGTCCACTGAATCAGTGATGCCGTCCAACCATCTCATCCTCTGTCACTCCCTTCTCCTCCTGCCTTCAGTCTTTCCCAGCATCAGAGTCTTTTCCAGTGAGTCAACTCTTCACATCTGGTGGCCAAAATATTGGAGCTTCAGCATCAATCCTTCCAGTGGATACTCAGGGTTGATTTCCTTTAGGATTGACTAGTTTGATCTCCTTGCTGTCCAAGGGACTCTCAAGAGTCTACTTCAGCACCACAGTTCGAAGACATCAGTTCTTCAGTGCTCAGCCTTTTTTATTGTCCAGCTCTCACATCCGTACATGACTGCTGGAAAAACCATAGCTTTGACTATACGGCCCTTTGTAGGCAAAGTAATGTCTCTGCTTTTTAATACACTGTCTAGGTTTGTCATAGCTTTGCTTTCAAGAAGCAAGCATCTTTTAATTTCAAGGCTGCGGTCACCATCCACAGTGATTTTGGAGCCCCCAAAAATAAAGTCTGTCACTCTTTCCATTTTTTCCCCATCTAAATTTAGCTCTCCACTTTCTTCCTATTTCCACTGTGCATAAGCACCTTCCACATCTTCCAGTGTTTTTAATAACACTGTATCATAATATCAGATAAATAGGTAATATTCACATTATTATGAATATAAAAATGCCATTCACAGCACAACCATATAGAAAATTATAATTACTTTTCTTTATGCCATTTTCTGTTTTTTCCTGGAGTCGATTTTTCTTTTTTTTTTTAAACTGGTGGCATTTCTGTACCCTTGGAAAACTAGTATGGAATAAGAGTTACACAAAAGTCTCTGGAGTCAGATTGCCTGGGATTCAGCCCCAGTGCTGCTCCTTACTAGCTGTGTTGACCAACTTAGTTAATTGGCTTTGCCTTCTTTTTCTTATCTGTAAAATAGGGGCAATACATACATACATACATTGCATAAGGTTCAGATACAGTATGCTTGGAAGAGTGTCTGCCCATAGAAAGCATTCCATAAATGTTATCTGTTATTAATTGCTAATTCAAATTTGACACTCTGGATTTGTATGTTTCTTAATATACAGGCTCACAGCAGTGAGTCTGTCAGTTTCATCTTTGGGGAAATGTCTCCCAGATTCTTCCAACCTGCCCCACAAAGGAGTATTCATCCAAGCTAGGACAGTGCAAATTCTTATTCAGGATTTCCTCTGATAAAATTCACATTTTATTGCAAGACAAGACGGATGTAACCTAAAATTTTTCTTTGTTTGGGCCTCCTCCCTTCCCTTTAGTGTGTATTGTGCATTAAGCAGACCTCCTTAGGGATAACTTTCCTAAACTTCCTTTTTTATCTCATTAAGGATCCCACCTCCCGGGGAGATAAACCTTTCTTCTTAGTCTTGTAAGGGGCCACGAGTGACCTATGAGCCACTCCTCACTTTCTACCTGTAGATCTGGATTGTATAAACTGTGCTTATGTACAGCGCTCTGTCTCAGAAATTTAGGTAACTGTGCTTTGACTTCTAATGAGCGGAAGAGTTCTCAGAGGTTTCTGAGAGGTTGCTCCCAGGTTATAACCCTCAGTTTGAATAGAATAAGATTTTCCTTTTTCTTTTTTTTTTTTTAGTTTTTTAAAATTATTTTTAAAATAAGTTTATTTATTTAATTGGAGGCTAATTGCTTTACAATATTGTACTGGTTTTGCCATACATCAACATGAATCCACCACGGGTATACATGTGTTCCCCATCCTGAACCCCTATCCCACCTCCATTTCTCTCTTAATCAGCTGGTTAGTTTTTTGTCACCATATTTTACCTTCACCTTTCTTCTTTTTTTTTTTTAATTTGGAAATAATAATTTATTTCTTTTCCTCCCAAAACTATGAAAATTTACCAAAAAAAAAAAAAATCAAAGTTTACACACTGCTCAGTTCAGACTGAGAGTGCAAGAGGTGAGAGCCTGGACCACGATGGCCACTGGGTCTTCATCTGCAGGTATACACTGACACCTGAAAGACGCTCCCCCAGCTTTGTGCTCCTGCCTTCAGAGATGCTGTGGTTCTTCCCATGCCATCTCACACCACACTCGGGTCATTAGGTCACCAGAATGATACAGAAGTTTTTGGGGTTTGGGCATTGTGGATTTTTTTCTTTTTCTTTTCTTTTTTTGCCCTCCTGCTAGAAAACGAAAATTTCAGTTCATTTCTAAGAAATAAATTGGTCAATAAATTCATTTTGTTCTGCATCTCCTTTCCACAAAGCTTCATATGCAATGCGATACCCTTCTGGCTGCATTCTTTTCTGCTGTTAGTGCCTGGAGTTGCTGCTATTGGTCTTCTCTCTATCTTGCTGTAGATCTCAGCAAGTTCTGAGCACCAGTGGCCTTCATCATTTCATTTTCTGCTTATTTTGCAAGTTGGTCAACAAGCTCAATTAAACCACCAGTTATTTTCTAAAATTGGCCCATTTTGTCCACAAAGTCCTTGTGCTCTTCCTTGAGCTCTCTGGTCTGCTGGGTAACCTCTGGGTCCAATACCTGCAGCTTGTTTAGCTCATCAGAGTGCAGCCCTGCTTCACCCAGGATGTCCTTGGCTCGCCCTCCAGTCAGGCAGCCAGCGCCCTGCCTGGCAACCTCAGCCACTGCTGTGGCTATAGGACCTGCTTACTCCCCTGCTTTTTGGCTTTGGTCTCTTGTGTTCTGGACTCCATTTTTTCCTCTTTGTTGGCCTATGACTGTTTTTTAATGAAGCATATCTTACAGCTTCTTGAGAAGGAGTTTTGGGGGAGTAATTTTTTTTAAAGGAAATTGCATGTCAGAAGATGTCCATTTTCTATCCTAATGCTAAGTAATAGTTTTGTTGAATATGTAATTCTAAAAGAAAAGTAATTTCTCTTCAGATTTGTGAAGGCATTTTTTCATTGTCTTCTTGTTTCCAGTTTTGCTGTTGAGAGGTCTAAAGCTATTCTAATACCTATCCTTAAATATGACTCTCCCCCTCCTTTTCTAGAATATAGGTTCTTCACTTTGACTCCAATTTTAAAAAATTTTACAGTGATATGTAATTTTTAATTTTTTTCTGAAATATAGTTGCTTTACTACAGTGATATATAATTAAAATGTAAAAGAAATGTGTGGATTCTTCTTTTCCATAAAATATAACTCACTTTATATACCATTCTGCTCTGTGCTTTTTTTTTCACTAAATGTATCCTCAGATCTCAGAGTATCAGCTTTCCAGTCCGTACTGGAAAGCCTGTCTTATAAAGGATGTCAATGTACTCTTAGAGCAAGCTCCGGCCTGAGTGATGGTGGGGTTATATCAGTTAGTTCAGTCGCTCAGTCATGTCCAACTCTTTGCGACCCCATGGACTGCAGCACGCAAGGCTTCCCTGTCCATCACCAACTCGCAAAGCTTGCTCAGACTCATGTCCATCAAGTCGGTGATGCCATCCAACCATCTCATCCTCTTCTCCTCTTGCCTCCAATCTTTCCAAGCATCAGAGTCTTTTCTTCGAATTAGGTGGCCAAAGTATTGGAGCTTCAATCTCAGCATCAGTCCTTCCAATGAACATTGAGGACTGATCTCCTTTAGGATGGACTGGTTGTATCTCCAGGACCCTCAAGAGTCTTCTCCAGCACCACAGTTCCAAAGCATCAGTTCTTCAGTGTTCAGCTTTCTTCACAGTCCAACTCTCACATCCATACATGACTACTGGAAAAACCATAGCTTTGACTAGGGGTTATATGGGTACCTTTAAATAATTTTTAAATGTTTAATACATTTAGTAGAAAAAAGGATGAACAAATTGTACACAATAAATATGTGCAGTTATTTGCCTATCAATAATAGCTCTATAAAGCTTTAAAAATAATGTAGGAATTTGGAACTGACTTCAGGTCAGACTTGATTTTATTGCCACTGCTTTTGCCTTGAATATAACTAAGAGCCTCCATAAGGATATAAATGCCTGTGGTGGTTTAGTTGCTAATTAGTGTCCAACTCTTGCAACCCCATAGACTGTAGCCTGCCAGGCTCCTCTGTCCATGGGATTCTCCAGGCAAGGATACTGGAGTAATCAAACCTGAGTCTCCTGCATTGCAGGCAGATTCTTTACTGACTGAGCTATGAGGGAAGCCCCATATAAATGCCTGTTTTGCCTTTTTTTCTTTTTTTTAACTTTTTCTTTTTTGCCATTGCTTTCCTTGTATATCCCTTGAAGGAATCTTTTAAAATTGTTTAATCATTTAATTACAGTCACTTAAAGGCACACATTGGAGAAGGAAATGGCAACCCACTCCAGTACTCTTGCCTGGAGAATCCCATGGATGGAGAAGCCTGGTGGGCTACAGTCCATGGGGTCGCAAAGAGTCGGACACAACTGAGCGACTTCACTTCACTTCACTAAAGGCACACATAAACTGCAGAAAATTTCAGTAGGCTGAGAGCACTGCTGCTGATCTCACAAACTGGCATACTGAGCATAGGTAAAAATGCCAACCTGAATATTGAGGTGCTAGTGGTAAATAGTGGTAAAGAATCTGCCTGCCAGTGCAGGAAACATAAGAGACTTGGGTTCAATTCCTGGGTCGGGAAGATCCCCTGGAGAAGGGAATGGCAACACACTCCAGTATTCTTTCCTGGAGAATTCCATGGATAAAGGAGCCCGGCAGGCTATGTTCCATAGAGTCGCAAAGAGCTGGACATAACTGAAACAATTTAGCATGGACACATGGATAGCTCCTTTTAAAAATAAAAATTCTAAAATTTTATGCTTATACCTGGTTGGACTGTTTTGCACACATTCAGAGGCAAACATCTTACTCTGAAGAAAGATCCTGTAGAATACCCTATTCTTTTGGCATATAATTATGGCAGGTTCCCCCCCAAAAGTATAATATTCCTGGTATATGCATGCTTTTTATCTTTCTATCTCAAACTGTTTTCACATATTTCCTCTCTCAGACCTTCACACCTGGTATTTTTAACAGGTTATGAAGCCTTTGTTTTTTGAAAGTAATTAACACATGTATTGAATCTTAAGGTATATAAGGCTAGTATTGTGGGTAGTGCTGAGTTGCTTCAGTCATGTCTGAGTCTTTGCAACCCTATGGACTGTAGCCCACCAGGCTCCTCTGTCCATGGGATTTCCTCCATGAGCTCTTCCAGGGGACCTTCCCAACCCAGGGACTGAACCCGAGTTTCTTACGACTCCTCCCTTGAGAGGTGGATTCTTTACCACTAGCCCCACTCGGGAAGCCTTATGCTAGTACCATAATGTTTCTTAAATTTTAATGTACATTGAAATCACCTGGATTTTTTTTAGTACTGATTCTGATTCAGTATGTCTGGGATGAGGGCTATGGTTCTGCATTTCTAATAAGTTCCCAGGTGATGGTAATGATGTTGGTCTATGAAGCACACAGACTTCTACAGTCGGAATGTAAAGAGGTATATAATCTGATCTCCACCTTTAAAGGATTTATAATGTAGCCAGGGATGAGTATGGACATGAATAGAACACCCAGGATTTATGTAATTGTGATATAGCTCTTCTTTTTTAGTGTCTTTTTTGTCCTGTTCTCAAGTCACCTAATTTTACCTACCCTCTTGGATGGTAGCAGCAGGTGCCATGTGTTCAAAACTCACCTGCATTCTCTTAATGTACCCTCTCTGAGATTTTCCCTTTGAGAATTAACATTAATCTATTATTTAAAAATATGTTAGCATATATTAATGTCTAATCCTTCTCAGATATTATATGGAAATTTGTACCAGGTTGTCTTATGACATAAGCCAGAAGTTTATATGGTAGAAGATAGTATGAGGACTATGCACATGCTGGAAAATAGACTGTGAGATAGTCCTTGGAGCTGGGAGAAATCTGCCATGAAGTTCTGTGATTAAATACTCAGGATCTGTGGGCTTTCCTGATGGCTCAGCTGGTAAAGAATCCTCCTGCAATGCGGGAGACCTGAGTTCAATCCCTGGGTTGGGAAGATCTCCTGGAGAAGGGAATGGCTACCCACTCCAGTATTCTGGCCTGGAGAATTCCATGGACTGTATAGTTCATGGCATCACAAAGAGTCGGACATGACTGAGCGACTTTCATTTCAGTTATATACATAGTATGGTCCCAGAAAGTAAACATTTGCTGAATGAGTGGTATGGTGGGACTGATAGACAGGGAACAAGAATGCAATAAAGGAGCTCTGTTAACCTCGAAATGGACTCATGAAAGGATTAATCATCAGTGATAAATGTTCCTGATCCCCAAAGAGCTGAATGTGTTGTGCTATTCTGAGCAAATTTCATCTATCACTGTTGAGCCATAATAGCTATCCATCTATTATGCTGACTGGTGAAGCTCTGCACCCGTCGAGGTCAGCTTTATGACTTACTCAGCTCCAGATTGCCACAGTGGCTGTTGTACCATCACTATCACCAAGCATCCTTCTCTTCATCGTAATTGCCAAAATGCAAACAAACGCACTCACTGCTTCTTCATGCGAAATGAAAAAGAGAAATATGGTGGCACAGTTCTTTCTCTCCAGGTTTGTCTGCCAAATTTAACTGAGCAATTGAACGTAGGTTTTCAAGTCTAATCAATTATTGAATACTGATTGAGTACCAACTTTTTGAAAGCACTTTGTTGGGTCCCTGGGAAACATGAAGATTAGTAAGACCTGGCTCCCACCTTCACACAGCTTACATTATAATTGTTTTGATAATACACATAACTTTTTGAAAAATCTGTTGTGAGCAATTGACCAAGTTATTTTTTCACCTTTGTGTTTCCCTACCTAGGAAAAAGTGAAAGTTAGTCTCACAGTCATGTCCAACTCTTTGGGATCCCATGGACTGTAGCCTGCCCACCTCCTCTGTCCATGGTGTTCTCCAGGCAATAATACTGGAGTGAGTAGCCATTTCCTTCTCCAGGGGATCTCCCTGAACCAGGGCTCAAACCCAGGTCTCCTGGATTATAATCAGATTCTTTACCAACTGAGCCACTGGGGAAGTCCGGGAAAAGTGACTGGTAAACAGAGATTGCAAAAATGTTACTGAAGAATGGTAATTAAATGATGAAATTAAGCAACAGTTTTGGGCAACTATGAAGTACTGTCACAGGACATGATACAACTAACTTTAAAATGAGCTTTGTGTACAGTGATATAGGAATAATGTTTCTCAAACTGGATCCACAGCTTTGCTTCAAGAATATTTTCTTTTCTGTAGATACATGAGAGATACACATGAATAATTTATATTCCGCTTTCATGTTTATATGTATTTGACGATATAATTAAGTGATTTAAAGTAATGTTAGGGGCCCTCAGAAATGTTATTCTTTTAATCAAATATTATTCAATGTCATGTATGGATCTTATTTGAATTCTTTTTCAGATAAGCTGTAAAGTATTTTAAAAATTATGGAAGTGTTGAAAATGTTAGTTGCTCAGTCGTGTCTGACTCTGTACCCTCATTCAACTGTAACCCACCAGGCTCCTCTGTCCATGAAATTCTCCAGGCTAGAGTACTGGAGTGGGTTGCCATTCCCTTCTCCAGGGGATCTTCCCAACCCAGGGATTGAACTCGGGTCTCTTGCATTGCAGGAGGATTCTTTATTGGCTGAGCCACCAGGGAAGCCCAATTTAAATAATGACTGGATAGTTAATGATCCTAAGAAATCATTGTTATTATTTTTTGGTGTGATTGTTTTCTTTTTAAAAACATTACTTATTTGGCTGCGTCAGGTCTCTAGTTGCAGCATGCAGGTTCTTTCATTGCTGTGCAGATTCTCCAGTTGTGGAGCTTGGGCTTAGTTGCTGCTCCGCAGGTGGGATCTTAGTTCCCCACCAGGGATCAAACCCATGTCCCCTGCATCGCAAGGTGAATTCTTAACCACTGGACTGCCAGAAAAGTCCAGATTGTTTCTTTTAAAAAAGGATTCTTATCTTTTAAAAATACATACTGAAATAGCTATGAATGAGATGGTGTGATATCTGGGATCTTCTCTGAAATAATCCAGGGGGTAAATTGATAGTGGGGCTTCTCTGGTGGCTCAGTGATAAAGAATTCGCTTGCCAAGCAGGAGATTTTGATTTTCCATGGATCAGAAAGATCCCCTGGAGAAGGAAATGGCAACCCACTCCAATATTCTTGCCTAGGAAATCCCATTGACAGAGGAGCCTGATGGGTTACAGTCCAGGGGGTCCCAAAGAGTCAAACACAATTTAGCGACTAAACAACAATGAAAAGTTGATAGTATGTGGAAGTACAGATTGTGATAGGTAAAATGGTGGTTTCCCAAAGATGTCTATGTCCTAATCTCCAGAAGTTAAGATAGTAGATGGAATTAAGGTTGCTAATCAGTTGACCTTAAGATTCTCCTGGATTAACCATTTGGACTCAGTGTAATCACAAGAGTTCTTAGATGTGGAAGAGAGAGGTAGAGTCAGAGTCAGACTGATGCAATGTGATGAAGAATTGACTGGTCATTACTAACTTGAAGATGGAAGTGAACCATACACCAAGGAAGGTGAGCAGCCTCTAGAGTCTGGAGCGGGTGAGTAGATTCTCATACAGTGTCTCAGGGAAGGAACTCAGTCTGGTGACAGCACCATGATTTTAACCCTGTGAGACTCATTTTGGGTTTCTCACTTCCTGAACTGTAAGATAATAAATTTGTCTTGTTTTAAGGCTGGCATAACCCTGATAGCAAAGTTAGAGTGTTTCCTCCTATCACCACTTTGCTTTGAATTTTTGTTTTTGCTTTTTAGTCATAAATGGTTGCTAAATTTGGTCAACTGTTTTTTTTTTTTTTTTCTGTATTTGTTGAGATGATAATTTTTATCTCTCTTTTTTTTTGATTTTCAACTGTTAAACCTTCCTTGTATTATTAGAATAACTCCAATTAGATTATGATATAGAATCCTTTTTTATATATTGCTGATTATAATTTGCTTTTCTTTTTTGTAATTTGATTTTCTTTTATTAAGGATTTTTATATGTATGTTTGTGAGAGCACTATGCTGGTCTTATAAAATGACTTGGGACACATTCAATCTTTCTCTGTTATTCAGAAACAGTGTGTAATATTAGTATGTATCTTACCATATAGTTGTTCAGTATGGTTTGGGGGAAGGTACAAGTGCTAGAAATTCCTGTGTTGTTGTTGTTTAGTCACTAAGTCCTGTCTGACTCTTTGTGACCCCATAACTGCCGCACGCCAGGCACTGTCTCCAGGAATTTTCTCAAACTCATGTCCATTAAATCGGTGATGCCATCCAACCATCTCATCCTCTGTCTCTTCCTTCTCCTCCTGCCCTCAATCTTTCCCAGCATCAGGAGAAAGATTCCAATTTCTCATTTTGGCTCTTGCCATCAGATGGCCAAAGTATTGGAGCTTCAGTTTCAGCATCAGTCCTTCCATTGAATATTCAGGATTGATTTCCTTCAGGATTGACTGGTTTGATCCCCTTGCTGTCCAAGGGACTCTCAGGAGTCTTCTCCAGAACCACAATTCAAAAGCATCAAATCTTCAGCACTCTGTCTTCTTTATGGCCCAACTCTAACATCCATGCTGCTGCTGCTGCTAAGTCACTTCAGTCATGTCCGACTCTGTGTGACCCCATAGATGGCAGCCCACCAGGCTCCTCTGTCTACAAGATTCTCTAGGCAAGAATACTGGAGTGGGTTGCCATTTCCTCCTCCATCTAACATCCATAGCTTTGACCATATGGACTTTTGTTGGCAAGTGATGTCTCAGCTTTTTAATATGCTGTCTAGGTTCTTGCCTGGAGAATCCCAGGGAAAGTGGAGCCTGGTGGGCTGCCATCTATGGGGTTGCACAGAGTCGGACATGACTGAAGCAACTTAGCAGCAGCAGCAGGTTGGTCATAGCTTTCTTTCCAAGAAGCAAGCACCTTTTAATTTCATGGCTACAGACACCATCTGCAGTGATTTTGGAGCCCAATCAAAATAAAATCTTTCACTGTTTGCACTTTTCCCCCTTCTATTTGCCATGAAGTGATGGGACCGGATGCCATGATCTTTGCTTTTTTGATGCTGAATTTCAAGCCAGCTTTTTCAGTTCCTTCTTTCATTCTCATCAAGAGGCTTTTTAGTTCCTCTTCATTTTTTGCCATAAGATTGGTATTGTTTGCATATCCAAGGTTGTTAATATTTCTCCTTGCAGTCTTGTTTCCAGCTTGTCATTTATCCAGTCCAGCATTTCACATGGTGTACTCTGCATACAAGCTAAGGAAAAGATTCTTGAGAGTCCCTTGGACAGCATGGAGATCAAACCAGTCAATCCTTAAGGAAATCAACCCTGAATATTATTCATTGAAAAGACTGATGCTGAAGCTGAAGCTTCAATACTTTGGCCATTTGATGCAAAGAGCTGACTCATTGGAGAAGAACCTGATGCTGGGAAAGATTGATGGCAGGAGGAGAAGGGGAGAAAGAAGATGAGATGGTTGGATGGCATCACCAACTTAGGTGGAGCAAACTCTGGGAGATAGTGAAGGACAGGGAAGCCTGGCATGCTGCGGTCCATGAAATTGCAAAGAGTCAGACTTGACTGAGCAACTGAACAACAACAACAACAAAGTAGGGTGACAATATACAGCCTGTCATACTCCTTTCCCAATTTGGAACCAGTCCATTGTTCCATGTCCAGTTCTAACTATTGCTTCTTGACTTGCATACAGGTTTCTCAGGAGACAGGTAAGATGGTCTGGTATTTCCATCTCTTTAAGAATTTTCCACAGTTTGTTGTGACCCACACAGTCAAAGCCTTTAGCGTAATCAGTGAAGCAGAAGTAGATGTTTTCCTGGAATTCCCTTACTTTCTCTGTGAGCCAATGCATGTCGTCAATTTGATCTTTGGTTCCTCTGCCTTTTCAAAATCCAGCTTGTACACCTGGAAGTTCTTGGCTTACGTACTGCTCCCGTCCTTGACTCTTTGTGACCCCATGGACTGTAGCCTGCCTGGCGCCTCTGCCCATGGGGTTTCCCAGGGAAGAACACTGAGGTGGATTGCTGTTTCTTACTCCAGGGGATCTTCTTGACCCAAGGATTGAACCTGCGTCTCCTGTGTCTCCGGCTTTGGCAGGAGGATCTTTTATCAACAGTGCCACTTGGGAAGCCCAGAAATTCGTACAGTGCCATCTTTTCACTATTGGCTTTTTAAATACTTATTTATATTTTAGTAGTTAATTAGGGTTTAATTATGCATCTATAACTTGTCCCAGTCTACCTTGAATTAATACATAACTTAAGTTATGTGTAATGTCAGAATCATATAACCCTAAAGTACTACTTACTTCACTTATTCTTTGTAGTGTTATTGTCACATATTTTAAAGCTATTTATATTGTAATCCTCCAAATACAGTATTATAATATTTATATTAAACTCTCCATCATCTTTTAAAAAATAGCATTTCCAGTACTCTTCGTTTTTCTTCCTTCAGAACTAAGTTTCTATCTGGTGTCATTTGCCCTTTTGTCTCAAACAGTTTCATCAGCATTTACTGTATAACAGTTCTGCTTATGAAGAATTCTCCTAGTTTTTTTTTTTTTTTGCTATTATTTATTCTCCAAGAATATACTGAGCACAAAATATGAGGAAGGCACTAAGTAATTGTCTAATGTATTCTACATAAGAAAATTCATTTGTTTTGATACTATTTTCAGATCCTTTGTTCAAATACTTTGCTTTTGGTATAGACTGAAGAATAGACAGTAAAAACAAGTCAGGATCGACTAAAACTAAAAGCCACTAAGAAAGTGAAATTCAAGTAATTTCATGGAAAAAGAATGGTGATTCATTCAAAGAAATGTAATAGGAAAAAGCCTACTTAAGTTATTAACATTATCACTATCTCTGTACTTACATTTTATGATTTGGAATTATGGCAGTCTTTTATTCGTTCATTTGTTTTCTGTTTTTGTTTTGTTTTGTTTGAGCTGCTCCTCATGGCTTGCAGGATCTTAGTTCCCTGACCTGGGATTGAACCTGTGCCCTTGGTAGTGAAAGCGCTATGTCCTAACCACTGGATCAGGAGGGAATTCCCATATAATAATTGTTTTACAAAGTTATTTACAAAGGGAAGCAGTAAGTAGCTATATGTTTATGGCCAGAGTGGCAATTAAAATTTTTCTAAAATAGGTTTATGCAAATAAAGGATAAACTGAAATTTCAAATTGTGTGTATGTGTGTGTGTGTCTGTGTGTGTAAGAAAGAGGGAAGATAGACTTCTCAAAAATGAGTGGGTCAGAAAATATTCCTATGGCACCTTATTTCTAGGTTAAGAAAGTTGTGCTGTTGTTTTTAGTAAATGGATTTTTGCAAATGTATGCCTTTTGTCCCCAGCTTCCCTTGTGACTCAGCTGGTAAAGACTCCAGCTGCAATGAGGGAGACCTGGGTTCAATCCCTGGGTTGGGAAGATCCCCTGGAGAAGGGAAAGGCTACCCACTCCAGTATTCTGGCCTGGAGAATTCCATGGACTATGGGGTCGCAAAGAGTCGGACATGACTGAGCGACTTTCATTTTCACTTTCAGTCACTGTAGAAAATGAACAAGCGTATAAGAATTACAGCAATTGCTATCAATCTTTTTGTCCTAATTAATTCTTTCTTAGGCATAAAGCTAAACCTGACACTATTTGTTATTTTATCTTGTCATATATATTCCAGTTTGATGTGAAATGTAAAGATTTATGTCGCAAAAGTTTTATAATACATCATCCCAAGAATGCTGACTGCTTGCCATTACAGAAAATATTAGGGATGAGAAGAAACTGGCCTAAAATTATGGCTAATGAACTTACAACCTAGATTTATCAGCATCCAAAAGTTATAGACACATGTTTATTCATTTATTTATAGCAGAGTCTGTATTTTTAGAAGTACCTTTGAAATTTCTTTCTTCTCTACTTTTATGATTTACCCAAAATTATCCATTCTAATCTTATATTTAGGGTAAATATCTTAAAATACTAGCTTAATTTATGTATAAAGACTGCTTCTAAGTATGCAGATGGAAGTGCCCTCTGACATGGGGATACATTATGCCACATAGTGACTGAAAATAGAACTAACGCAGAAAGTGATTTTGACATAAGACCTCATTGTTTTCCAAAGGTTATTTCAATCCCAGACTTTGGGGATGAGTCAAAACAACTCAGAATGGGAGAGGTAGGGGAGCAATTTCATACTGAGTAAATTCTGCAGTATCCAGGCAGATCAGTTGTTAGCAAGAACTTCTGAGAAATCAGGGCATGATTATCAATCAACAGAACTTAATGAGCATGTCCTTTTTGCCGGACACTGTTATAATACTGTGGGAAATATAAATATCTGAAGACAAATAGAAGATCTACAGTTATGCTGGAGAAATAATGCAATTGTTAAGAAAAAGTAAATGCTAAATTTTATGTGCTCAATCGCTTAGTTGTGTCCGATTCTTTGTAACCCCATGGACTGTAGCCCACCAGGCTCCTCTGCCCATGGGATTCTCCAGGCAGGAATACTGCCTGTATTCCTTTGGGTTGTCATGCCCTCCTCCAGGGGATCTTCCTGATTCGATCAAACCCTCATCGCTGACATCTCCTGCATTGGCAAGTGGGTTCTTTACCACTAGCGCCACACTGGGAAGCTGCTGAATTTTATAGTAATATGCAAAAGTAGGTTCAATAAAAACTGAACAAAAATCCTCTCTGTATTGAACCTACTTTTTTACATTGCTAAATTTTATAGTAATATACAGAAGTAGATTGTATAAAGAGAAAATTTTTGTGGATTTGAATAATTAATAAGGTTTTACCAAAGGAAATGGGGAATCAGCTGGATGTTTATTCATCTTGTTTCTGTTCTGGGTGGAATGATTATGAAGTGAAATAAATAAACCACCAATCAGCCGTATTTTTTGGAAGAAATGACTTACAGTGATCTACTTAGGGTCAGTGTAAGCCTTCCAGGAATTGACCAAAAAAGTTACAAGATAAATTTCAGGAAGACTTGATTTCTATCTCATTGAGATAAATAAGAAGAGGTGTTCAATAGATGAAATTCTGGGCTGTGCTAAGCTGTTATATTAATCTGTTGCTACATAACAAATCACCAAAAATGTAGCAGCTTAAGATAGCACATATGTACTACCTTACAGTTTCTCTGGGTCAAGAGAAACTATGAGCCCAGCTCAACTGGGTCCTTTGCTTAGAGCTTTGAAAGGCGGCAACAAAGGAGGCAAGCCATGTTGACCAGGCTGCATCTGGAGGTACAAGGGGGGAAAATGCGCTCCCAGCCTCATTTAGGCTATTGGCAGAATTCTGATTCTTTGGCTATGGGACTGAGGACCCCAGCTTTTTATTGGATGTTGGCTGGAGGCTGCCTTTTGTCCCTAGAGGACATTCATAATTTCCTACTACATGAACCTTTCCACAAACAGTTACAGTGTGGCAGTCTGTTTTTTCTGGACCAGCAGGCCTCAGACATAATCTGCTAAGTCATGTATATATGATTTTAGGTGATATATTCATCTATCTAATCTATATCTATGCCACAGGTTTCCTAAAATATAGATAGAAAGAATAACCTAATTATGAGAGTGACATCCTGTAAGCTTTGGCATATTCATTTGGTTAAAACCAAGTCACAGGTTCTTCCTGCAAAGAGAGGAGATTAACTCATGAGGTGCCACCTTAGGATGTGTCCACCTGACTATCAAATATTAAATAATATATTTCTACCATATTTTATTGTACTAATTAGCAACTCAGCACTTTAGTGGGTGATTTTAAATAATCTTTTTTCTCACTAAATCTCAGTATTGGGATCCAATTGTCTATGTGTCTTGCACATTTTTGCACATCTTCTGAGCAAGAGGCATTAACTTCTTTGTTATGTTTGTACAGATGTTTGTATAGACAATGTCTCCTTCCAGGGCAGATGACAGATTTGTTTCCAGATCATAGCGATAAAGATAGGTTTTCCTTCCTGGAAAACATTAGGCAGGTTTGCTAGCATCCTCCTTCTAAAATTGAGGGTTTCCTAAACTCAAAATTCCTCAACTGTGACACAGATACTCTGCATGTCCAGCATCCACCTGGGTTCATATCTTCATACCCTCATGGAACTTGGGGAGCAGTGGGAATTGACTTGAACATGAAGTTCTTGTTGCCTGCTGTGCCTGGGCACCAATGTCCTTTGTCTTTGACTTGGGTCTCCTGTCTTCTGCCACATCTATGAAACTGTGAGCAGACTAAGCAGGGCAACATCTCAGGGCCTCCACAGTTTGTTGACACTCAATTTTCCTCCATGTAATTTAAGAGATTAGAATGAGATTATTTTTACATTCATTTAATGTTTCATCATTGATATTCTGATACTCTAACTGGCTTTGTCATTTTCATCATTGGTATAGAAGAACTCAACCATTTTTTGTACTCTTCTTTAAAGGGTGTTTAAAGACTCCACAGTAGTCTAGAAATAACAAAGATTATTTAAAACGACCTTTTGCAAATAAGGAAACTAAACTTATTTTAATCTGCTTGTTATGCTAATGTGAGGCATTTACCGTTTGGAAAACAAATCTATTAGGATACTGGTTTGACTGGAGGTCAGATCCTCATCCCTTAGCTCATGTTGTTGTGGTAGTTTTATGCTTTATGGCAACATTGTAAAATTTCATTCTTTGAATATCTTTGTGTTTAAATATCAGTCTGATATATTCTACATCCTGTGTTCTGTTCAAACTATTCCTTTCCCATATTTGCAAACATTAACTTATCTGTGACTGTTAATTAGCATTTCTTAATTGATCTTTTTGTTTATTGTGAAAAAGTGAAGTGCTTTGGAAGGGGATAAATTGCGGTGAACCAATGAATGGGGTTGGAGTCTGAGACAGAATCTTGAAACAAACTCATACAGGCAGGCAAAGAGCACAGATATAATAAGTAGGTTTTCCACAAAGTCAGCGAAGGACCCACAACTGCAGGTGAGATTAGCCTGGTTTTTGCTATTTTGCTATTTTGTTATTTTCTTCAGCTATGATTGAAAGTAATGTACTCACAGTTTAATTTTTTACTGAATATGCAAATTTTATAGACTTCTCTAAAAATAGAAGTGGATAAAAATAGAAACAGCTAATATATATTTTTCATTATATTTAGCTTTTTGTTGTTGTTTAGTTGCTTATTCATGTCCAACTCTTTTGTGACCCCATGGACTGTAGCCTGCCAGTCTCCTCTGTCCATGAAAGGATTTCCCAGGCAGGAATACTGGAGTGAGTTGCCATTTCCTTCTCTGAGGGATCTTTCAGACCCAGGGATTGAACCTGTGTCTCCTGCATTGGCAGGGAGGTTCTTTACCACCAAGCCACCAAGGAAGTTCCTATTTGGCTTGATATGTACCATAAAAAAGCTAACATTCTAACATCAGAGTTTGTACCACACATGAGCATCCTATGAGTGTGAGTGTGAGCGTGCATGGATTTGTGTTTGTGTGGAGGTTAAACCTCCCTTTCTTTGTAACATCATCCTTGATTGACTGGCCTCCTTTCTCACTCATCTTTCTTTCTCAGTTTCTTTTCTTGGCCTCTGCTGAGTGAACAAACTTGATTTAAGTTCTCTTAAATGAATGTTTGAAATGAATGAATGAGTGAAATGAAGATGTTCTATTCATCTGTGTGCCTATCCCAGCACCTGGCTCATGAGAGCACTCAATCAGTATTTGCTGGATGTGTGAATGAAGAAGTGAATGGATAGATAAATGAATAATAGATGAAGTGTTATGGAAAGGCATAGGTAGGAGAGCTTCATTTTACTGGAGTCAGTCAGAAAAGTTTTTCTAAAGAAGGTGAAAATTGACCTGTCTTGAGAGATGTGTCAAGACTTATCTTGAGCAAATAAAGTTTTCATTTCCAGAAAGTTTCTACAAAATTAACTTACAGGGTACCATTTCTTAGGAAGCTATGGGGAAAAGGAAGAGAAAAACGTGAGATCCAGGAGAGCCAACACAAGTGAGAACAAAAGGAAATCTCTTGGAAGACAGATAAGGGAGATGCTATGATGATGACTAGGCAGCGGGCCCAGAGGTGAGCAGTCCAGAGTAGATGAGGAGGGCAGAGCGCTGCAAGGAGATTCATCTGACGGCATGTACTTCTACCAAGGAAAATGAGTCTGATAGGTGCACAGGAAGTGAAAGGGAAAATGTTAGTCACTCAGTGGTATCCAACTGTTGTGACTCCGTGGACTGCAGGCCGCCAGGCTCCTCTGTCCTTGGAATTCTCCAGGCAAGAATACTGAGGAGGGTAGCCATTTCCTTCTCCAGGGGATCTTCCCAACCCAGAAACTGAACCCTTGTCTCCCGCATTGCAGGCAGATTCTTTACTGTCTGAGATACCAGGGAAGCCTGCACACAGAAATCCAGGTTAATTAAAAAGGGATCGTTATTAAATATCGATAAAATTAAAAGTTATTTTAAAAAGAGCTTCATGGCTCAGCTATAGATGTTGTTTACGCAGTCATAATAATACAAATAGTGCTTGTTTAATTAAATTTGGTTAACTCTCCTGGAAGGATTAAAGAAAGGGAAAAGTCTGTGCTTTGGGAAGGGATAAGTATGAGAGGGAACTAAATTCTTATGTTCTACATGGGAGAAACATTTAAAAATGGCTGAAACTGAAAATATTATTAAATGGCATTATAAATGTATTATTTAGAGATAAGAAGAAATGCTAAAAGAAAAAGCCAAAATAGTTGGGAATGGTTGCCTCTATGGAAGATAATGGAGGGATCAAGTGATTACTTATTTTCATAATAAACCATATAGAAGTATTTGGAATCAGAATGTACATTAAAAAAAAAGTAGGTAGATGAGAGGTTAAACAATGTCAGTAAAATAAACAATTTAGTCCTCAACACTGGTTTCTCAGTGCTGATGCAAAAAACCCTTGCTTCAATGTGGGAAAGCTTTAAAAAGAATTGGTGAAAAGTTTGAGAGTTTTGTATTTAATTAATCTTTATAAAAATAAGTATCTGTCAGTTGACATAGTCTCAGAGGGTGATGATGTGACCGTAGGCAGATCTAACTGGAAGAATAGGTTACCTGGGCCGTAAGAAAATGCAGCTGGTAAATATTATAGCTTTCAGGGCTATTTGCAGCTGTGTGGTGGTAAACTCAGAGACCAGTCAGTGACTGCATTCCTTTGTTTTTTTTTTGGCAGCCCAGCATGGCTTGTGGGATCTTAGCTTCCTGACCAGGGATTGAACCTGGTCCTGGCATAAAAGCACCCAGTCCTAACCACTGGACTGCCAGGGAATTCCCCAGAGATCAGATCCTTAATATAATTTTCTTCCTAATAAATATGTATTGTGGGTTATAGTCAGGCTTGTTGTAGGAAAATGTATTCTCTTCTATGAAAGCCTTTTGAGGAAAATCATTCTTTCTCTAAAGAACTCTGTAATTCCATAGCTTTTAAGTAACAGAATTTAATTTTAATAAGAAAAAACCAGTCACACATCAGAGGTGACCTATTAAATAAAGTTATAATGTACCTAGAAAACTGTGTCTAGTGATAATACAGAAGTGTTTCACAGGATGATAGTAACACAGATCCAAGACTATCAACCCACAGACTTAGATTTAAGCAATTGCCCTCAGATTCAGGTTTGAGAACTTTAGTGTAAAAAATTCCTTCTGTTAAAAGATGAAAGAGTGACATCAGACAGTTTGCATTTGGGCAGAGGATAATTTTCCTATAGCCCATTTATGTCTGTGGGGCTTAGCTGTGGAAGCGAAATAATTTTGGAGAGAGAAGTTATTTTATGGAATAAAGAATCTTGCCTGGTTGAGTTTCTGCAGAAATGAGCCTGAGAGGGGCTAGGGCATCCTTTTCTGAAATGGTTCTGTTTCTTTGTCACATCCTAGGAGCCTTCTAGTTTTTCCCTTAAGAGCCTTAAAACATGATTTTTTAAAAAAAGAAATTTAAACTTTTTATTTTGTATTGAGGTATAGTAAATTAGCAATGTTGTGATAGTTTCAGGTGAACAGCAAAGGGACTCGGCTATACACATATATGTATCCGTATCCATTCCCCGCACCCCTAAACTCCCCTCCCATCCAGGTTACCACATAAGATTGAGCAGAGTTCCATGTGCTGTACAGTAGGCCCTTGTTGGTTATCTAGTTTAAATATAGCAGGGTGTACATGTCCATCCCTAAGTGTCCCTTCCCCCTACAGCCATAAGTTCATTCTCTAAGTCTGTTAAAAAATGATTTTTGAAGAAAAGCCCTTGCTTCCCAGCCAGTCTTATTAATTCTTTCTTGTGGGGAGGGAAGGCAACAAAAGAAGTTGTGGTGGGTTGAATCATGTACCTCTGAAAGATATGGCCACTTGGGACTTGTCAATATGATCTTATTTGGGGGGAAAAAAAGTTCTTTGGAGAGGTAAGTTAAGGAGCTTGAGATGAGATCATCTCGGATTTGAGTGGGCCTGATGCTTTTGAACTGTGGTGTTGGAGAAGACTCTTGAGAGTCCCTTGCAAGGAGATCCAACCAGTCCATTCTAAAGGAGATCAGCCCTGGGTGTTCCTTGGAAAGAATGATGCTAAAGCTGACACTCCAATACTTTGGCCACCTCATGTGAAGAGTTGAGTCATTGGAAAAGACTCTGAAGCTGGGAGGGATTGGGGGCAGGAGGAAAAGGGGATGACAGAGGTTGAGATGGCTGGATGGCATCACCGACTCGACGGACATGAGTTTGAGTGAACTCCGGGAGTTGGTGATGGACAGAGAGGCCTGGCGTGCTGCAATTCATGGGGTCGCAAAGAGTCGGACACAACTGAGCTACTGAACTAACTAACTACATTTAGTGTCCTTACAAGAGAAGAGAAGGAGCGGAGACACTCAGGGGAGGTCATGTGGAGACGGAGCACCTGGAGCAATGCACACACAAGCCAGGAAACCGAGATTGCCAGCAACCCCTGGAAGCTAGCGGGGAGTCGTGGTGCTATTCTCTCAAGTGCTTCCAGAAGGAATGGGCCCAGCTGAGATGCTGATTTCAGACTTCTGCCTTCCTGAACTGTGAAAAAAAAAATCTATTATTTTAAGACACCCAGTCTGTGATAATTTCTTGCAGTAGTCGAAGAAAAGGATACACAGCTGTTCCAATATGTCTTTTCAGCAGAGCCCTCACCCAGCTGGGTCTGCCCTCTTGTTGCCCCCTATCCAGTTCTCCTCAGGAGGGAGTTTGTGTAGTCAGTTGATTAGCAACATTTTTCTAAATATATTTGCTACAAAAACACTTTATATTTTCTTAACCTTTCCTCCCAATTTAACAGGTTTATTAATTTAACAGATATCTGTTAGATGACTTCATCCAAGGAAAAAGCCAAGGAAGTTGCAGCAAGACACTGGAAGTCTAAAGTCATAGGAAGATCAGTGTCACTCAACTAATATTTACCTTGGATCTAAGATGAACCAGACACTATGGGATATCAAGAGGTTAAGTCAGATGTTAGTCCTTGCCTTTAGGGATATTAAGTCCTAAAAGGATAAAAGACACAATTTTAGGGAACAAAGGAATTGGTGTTATCAAAGCCGAATAAGGTCCCATGCTCCTTCTAGCAAGGTGCCAATTTCTGCCTTAGGATGGCCTCAAGGCTCACTAGAATGGAATTTTCTATGCAGTTTTCTAAAGGTAAATTTAAAGAAATGTACATGGGAAGCAGGAAATAGGAGTCAGTTAATGAGTTACTTGAAGTCCAAGATTGAATGAAGTCAAGCACATGATTCTTGCCTTTAAAGTTGGAGACAAAATTTAGGCACCTATATCATTTAAGAGTGTTTTCACTTAAAAGTATCAGAACACAGAGTGGCTTAGCCAGTTATCATCTTTTGTAATCAGCAATCTACAATCTTATGTAATCAGCAATCTGCAGGTAGGTAGTTTACAGTGAGGAGAAAGCAGCAGGTAAGGAACCATCCGGAAATTAACACCAGAAATCAAATTGGCCAGCAAAACTCTGAGGAAAATAAATTTTTGTTGTTTCAGCCACCTAGCCTATGGGTTTTGTTATGGTAGCCCACGCTATTACAGGAAGAAAATTTTTCTTAGAAACCTCCTTGTGAATTTTGCTTTAAATTTAATTGCTGGGAAAAAGTCACATGGCCACCACTAGCCTCATGGGAACTTGGGAAAGTATATGAAAAAATGCAATGAATGGCAAAACCAATACAGAATTGTAAAGTAAAATAAAAATAATAAATAAATAAATAAATAAAATAATAATAAAAAAAAAGAAAAAATGCAATGAGACCAGCACTATTGGCTTCCGTCAGTCACAGCTGACCATGTGTGACTGGATGCATCATCAACCCTAACAAGATAGATGTTCTGTTAACGGGAGGAGGGTAAAGGCTTCAGATGGGCAAATGACCTTTCTGCCATAGAGCCTGGGACAGTTAGAGAACTGTGCTCAGGAATTATATCCAAGTAGACATTACTCCCACTTCTATCACTTGAATGTCTACTTGGCTATGATTCCATTGCCCTCCTCCTCTCTCAATAGAGCGTCTGTTTTGTTAGGGATGACTTCAATACAGTCTCTGTGCTATAGCCGGTGCATGGCATGGAGCTGATCATTTCCTACTTACCGTCTTTTCCCATCATTTCTGAATAAGACCCATTGCTCCTTATGTTCTAATTCAGTCTGTTTTCCTTGTCTCATATCCTATTCCATCACTCTGTCTAGCCATGTGAATGTGCTGACAGTTGCCTTAGTATATCCAGTATTCTCACTTTCTATCCTTAGCTCAAGCAGTTCTCTCTCCACACTGAATGCAGTCGTCCAGCTTCTTTACTTGGTAGACATAGAAAAGCAAAACACAAACTATTTTCTCCAGGCATAGCAAGGCTTGTCCTAGGCAAACAGTGGTTTTCCTGTCTTTGCTTTGAGGTTTTAAATCCATCTTATTTAATCCACACAGCCTGCACTGTAAGAATTATTGCAGACAAATTCCATTTAGCAGAGAGCTATTCCATTTCATGGAAAGGATAACTGAATCTGGACTATATGAGGGCTGTACAGCAAAGGGCCATAGGAATGTTTTTCCTTATCTCATCTACTGGCAATCACCATTTGCTTCTTTTCAAATCAGAAATTGTAACATATACTCACTCATACTTTCTGCAAACTACTATTCAAACAACTGTTGGTCACTTCCCCCTAAGCTATTTAAATTGATCTTCATGTGTCAAAAGGCCTCCATCAATCCCTGATTGACTTCTGGATTCTACCATTACTTGGTTACTTCCATCAGTCTTTTTGACAGTGCTCATTTATCATAGGAGAAGGCAATGGCACCCCACTCCAGTCCTCTTGCCTGGAAAATCCCATGGATGGAGGAGCCTGGTAGGCTGCAGTCCATGGGGTCGCACAGAGTCGGACACGACTGAGTGACTTCACTTTCACTTTTCACTTTCCTGCACTGGAGAAGGAAATGGCAACCCACTCCAGTGTTCTTGCCTGGAGAATCCCAGGGATGGGGGAGCCTGGTGGGCTGCCGTCTATGGGGTCGCACAGAGTCGGACACAACTGAAGCGACTTAACAGCAGCAGCAGCAACATTTATCATAAAATGTGCATTTTCACATCTGTTGTGAACTCTGCCATAGCATCTTGCAACATCTCCAACATTATCCATTTGTTTGCTATTCGTCAACCATTAAGAGGTCACACTGATCAACAAAACATGAAATAATGGAAGACAAAAGATCACATCAGAGTAAACAGATTGACTGGGAGCATATGATATTGCTTACTCTATATGTTGATTGATGGGTCATGAAGAAAATATATATTTTAACTGATCAGTAGAGTAATAAAAAATCCATTCTTAAAAAATATAAAGCTATTTCTGAGACAGTCTAGAACAAGCTAGTACCATGTAGGTCAGAACTAAATGAGGAATGTCATGCTTACAGGAGATGTCAGTGAGGCAGCGATGGAGAAATGGCTCAAGGCCACTTTCCTAAGATCAGAGCCAAGATTGGAACCCAAGTCTGGTGGCTCAGATGGTAAAGAATCTGCTTGCAATGCGGGAGATCCAGAGTTTGATTCCTGGGTCAGGAAGATCCTCTAGAGAAGGAATGACAATCCACTCCAGTATTCTTGCCTGGAAAATCTCACGGACAGAGGAACCTGGTAGGCTACAGTCCACGGGGTTGCAAAGAGTCAGACACGACCAAGTGACTAATACTTTCACTTTCACTGCCTTGCTCTGTGGTAGATGTTCTTTTTACCATACCGCTCTCTCTTTCTATAGCTCTTGACACAGGTTGTTGTAATCACTACTATTTTTTTTTTTTTCTAAATTGTCTCCCTCTCTAAAGTGGATTGAGGAAGAGAATGTTATGGCTGGTTTGATCTTCTATGCAGACCACTAACATTTTCTCTGTATCAGCAATAAGGCTGTTTCTCTTACCATTCATGTACTCTTACCTGAGTACCAGTTTTTACCTTTACCTGTGAGAAGGTTTGGGAATATATATATACACAGATTTTATTCCAAATTCTAGAGGCTGGCTTGTTTCACACCTGTTTTTGTGTATCATATCACTTGTCTTAAAGTCTCAACAGAAAATTTTAGCTTAACATACCCTTATATATTCAAAGCTTGGGTTGAATAAAATTGTATCTTCACTTTTCAGTTCTATACATTGAAGTAACAAAATTTGAAGGTTGATAAATTTTACATTCCCTTAAATTTTACCTTCTTCAGTTTACGGTGTGAATTTTATGAGTGGGAAACAAAATACCCAGCATACATTAGAGTCCCTGTTAGATGGTTTTACACTTGATTTTGCTAATCAGTCAAACTTTTCTTCTTTAACTGAGCTCAGAGCCTGGCTGCAGTTTGCCCAGAGGCGTGGGAACTTCAATTGCTCAGTCATTCCGCATCTTACACATTGAGTTTCTGATCTCAGTTTGATAGTTTTCTATGTGGGTAAGAGGGGACCCTCATATTACATCTTCTTCCAACCAAATACAAATATTTTATTTGAATAAGATTATGATTACTTTGTACAAACGTAGCTCATGAATGCGTTGGTGACTATGAATTTTAGATATTAGCCTGTTGACAGGCTAAGTCACTGGTTGTTTTACTTTCTTGTACTGTAGAGTTTACAGTTTCCACAGTTTATCATCACAAGTGCTTATTAGCAATAATAGCAGCTTTCTTTTCCATTCATAGAGACACTCTAATATTTGCATTTTCTGTAATGAGAATTAGTATTGCTTAGAAGAATTTTTGCCTTTGAGGAAAAGCTTTTAAGAGATTACCCATAGGCTAGAGATAACTGCATAGAAAAAGAACTAGGCCAAGACTCCAGAGACCTGGATTAAAGTTCAAGAATGCTTGAGAGAAACTAGGAAACTATGTTATTATCCTAATTTTTAATGTTAATAGTTTTAAAATCTTTTTTTTTTCTGTGTAAGTATATTCTCTTTTAGAATGCCTCAAAAGAATGTCTAATATTATTTAGTATATAAATAGATAATCCCATAATTTATTTAAGCTTTTACAGTTTTCAAGGAAGTTTAATAAATATAAACTTAGGAATATCAATTTTTTTGCAAGATATAGTGTTTATAAATCATATGAATTTAGTCAAACACACTTTTTATTTAGAAAAAATCATCCAGCATTACAAAATGATAACACAAAAAATAGAAATTATCTGTAGGCATTATATTAACCACTGTTTATAGTTTAGTATACATTTCCCTGATACTTATTTTTCTAAACATTTACTTGTGGTGATTTTTTCCTTTTTAAACAAAGATAGATCATCATCAATGCAGTTTTTTCATATATCGATAGCTCTTGAATAACCTCTTGTGTTTACATTATGTCAAATCTATTTCACCTTTTAAATTGCTACACAGTGTTCTACAGTTCATTCAGCCAGTCAATTATTGATAGACATTTAGATCGTTCCAGTGTTTCTTTAAAATGATCGAAACTGCATAGATTTTCTCAGTTATGTTTGGAATTTCTGCAAGTACATCTGAAGGATAAATTTCTGTTTAGAATATCTGTGTTGTAGAATAAGAGCATTTGCAAATTTAAAAGGCATTCCCAAATTGTCTTCCAAAAAAGGTTATATCAGTTTCCACTCCCATCAACAGTGCATAATCAGAGTTTGACAAACTTTATTTTCGTATCCTTTTTTCAACATGTGTAAAATGAGTTGGCTGGAGCAAATGCATTTATATTCTTGCCTGATTGTCTCCCACCATGGTTGGCAAACTCCTAAGATCAGGCAGTATGGCTTGCTCAACTTTAATTACTTAGTGTATAGCACATTGCCTAGCACATAGTACATCAGTGATTAGAATGTGTGAGACAACAATATATATATATATGTGTGTGTGTGTGTGTGTGTGTGTGTATGCTCTTTGCCTTCTGTTCTAGTGAGGTAACTCTTGGTAGGCTCCTGGATGGGTGATGGTCACCAGAAAGATGAAGCCATGATTAGAAACTTGACATTTTCAACCCTACTCCCCATTCTCCAGAGAAAGGAGAGGAGCTGGAAATGAAGTTAATGGTCCATCATGCCTAGGTGATGGTGCTTCCATACAAACCCCTCAAGTGAGTCTGAAGAGCTTCTGGGTTGGTGATTGCTTACAGGAGCTAGGACTGTAGTGCTCTGGGAGAAAGCATGGAAGAAGCTCTGTGCCACTTCCCTACACGTCTCATTCATCTGAATGTTCATCTGTATCTTTTATCATATCCCTTTACAGTAAACCAGTAATCAGCAAGTATTCTGCTTTCCTTAATTCTGTGAGCTGCTCTATCAAATTAATTGAACCCAAGGTGAGGGTTTTGGGAATCTCTGATTTGTAGCTAATGGCTCAGAAACACTGGTGACAAACTGGACTTACTATTGAAATTCAAGTGGAAGCAGTCTTGTGGGATTGAGCACTGCTTAAGCGATATATCTAATGATACCTCAAGGTAGATAGTGTAAGAGTGGAGTTAAATTGGAGGACACCCAGCTGGTGTTACAGAATTGCTTGGTATGGGGACAATTCCCACACATTTAGTGACCGGAAGTCTCAGAAGTGAAGTGTTCTGTGTGAGTGGTAAAGGGGAGACTCACAAGAAAATGAGTTTTCCCTACTCAGGAAGGCTCTTGAATTCCTACAGCTCTTACACAGTGTCTTTCAATTGGTGATGATAGTAGGTTGAAAATAAAACTGTCCCCTTTTATAAAGGTAGGCAAAAAATAAAGAAAATTTTAGTGCATCCCATCATGAGGAGAGCTAAATTAACTCTTTATTCTAGATGGTCTTAAGACTACTGCCTCCCTCTGGTTAAATTTGAGACTATTTGATCAATTAAAGGAAATGTTTTCAGATGTATATTATAAAGTCGTAATAGGGCTTCCATTTTTCCCAGTGACAGTTTTAGACTTTTTTTATGTATTCTTCTCTGTGATAATGGTAATACTTTGGGTTTTCATGAGAATTTCTAACAGTATATGGCAGAAATACAAGCCTGCAATTATGATATATATATTTGTTCAGCATAATGCAAATTAGGAAGCATAGTGCTTCCCTCATAGCTCAGTCGGTAAAGAATATGCCTGCTATACAGGAGACTCGGATTTGATTCCTGGGTTGGGAAGATCCCCTGGAGAAGGAAATGGCACCCCACTCCAGTATTCTTGCCCAGAGAATCCCATGGACAGAGGAGCCTCGCAGGTTACAGTCCATGGGGTTGTAAGAGTCGGGCATGACTTAACAACTAAAGAGAGAGAAAGAGAGAATGTGAAAGCAAGAAGGGAATGTTATGTTGGAATTACTAAATGGGATAAGCAATGGTGATAAAAATTTATGACTTGGACAGACATACAGAGTGTTTTTCTTGGCCCTCAAAGGCAATGGAAAATGTGTGATACTGGGATCAGGTAGACTTGGTCCTACCAGTTATTATCTTTGAGTCAGAATACGTCTGTTTCCTCATCTATAAAATGGGAATAATTTGTTACCTACATATGAGGATTATTAGAGATTATTCTGAAAATCAACCAATATTCGTCTTTGAGGTGCCAGTCCTCCTCTGAAAAGTATTCTTGCCTCTCTTCTCCCATAAGATAAGGTAAAATTACCTTGTCTCTGGGCTTTCTCCCACCCCAGCTCTACACCAGGACCCTCTACTATCATTGCATTTCTTATTGTATTGAAATTGAATCTACATATCCCTGTCACTTGCCTCTAGACTGATATCCTTATAACTTTTACGTCTTCAGCATTTAAATAGAAAACCTACTCATCAAAGAGTATGAGCTCAGTAAATATTAAATGAATAAATGACATATTTCAGGTGCTTGCCTAGCACTTAAAATATTTTGTTCTTGACTTCTTTTGTAAATTTGCATCTCCAACATTTTTTATCAAGGAAAAGATTTATCTTTTGTTTATGATGCTTTAACTATTAAAATGCAAGATTAGTACTGTTTTTGGATCCATTCTAGGTAATTAGATACACTGTGAGAGATGTGATTCACGGGAGGTTAAGATTTATCGAACTACATGAATAACAGGATGACATTTAATCAGAGCCTATGCAGATACATCCAGAAAAAATTAATCATTTGACCTTTTTGTCCATATTTTTTGTAAATATATAACTTGACAGTGCCAATTTAGATCCTCAAAGCAATGTTCTGGAGACCGTTTTCCATTTGTCTCAGCTGCCTTATTTCACTGTATTACAAATGCAGTGAAATGATGTTAATTCTGTGCTTAATCATGCTTAGCATAATATACAGCCCAATGTTTATCAGTTGGATAAAACAAAAATGCTGTTGTTTCTTCCCACCTTCCTTCTGCTTATTATTTGTTGATTTTTGAAAACAGCTGGGGTTGTTCCATGTGAATGGAAACAATTTCAAGGCCGTACAATAAATGCTTTCTCTCTCAACACCATCATATATCAACTGTGATCTTTGCTTTTTAAAGTTTTCATGCAAACTTTTAACCCAGTTTTTGCTATCCTTTTTCAGATCAGAAGAAATCTATTAGATTAAAAAATGTTCATATTTGAATTTTTCAAAGGCTTACATATTTCATCCATGGAAACAAGAACTTCCATATCTCAAAACTGACTATTAAAGTCTGTCTGGCATGTGTTGATTCATGTTGACATAAAAGACCATTTTAATATGATGACTGGGTTTTTATGGCTTCAGTTCAGTTCAGTCACTCAGTCATGTTTGACTCTTTGTGACCCCATGAACCGCAGCACGCCAGGCCTCCCTGTCCATCACCAACTCCCAGAGTTCACCCAAACCAATGTCCATTGTGTCAGTGATGCCATCCAACCATCTCATCCTCTGTCATCCCCTTCTCCTGCCCTCAATCTTTCCCAGCATCGGGGTCTGTTCAAATGAGTCAGCTCTCCACACCAGGTGGCCAAAGTATTGCATTTTCAGCTTCAACATCAGTCCCTCCAATGAACACCCAGGACTGATCTCCTTTAGGATGGACTGGTTGGGTCTCCTTACAATCCAAGGGACTCTCAAAAGTCTTCTCCAACACCACAGCTCAAAAGCATCAATTCTTCTGCACTCAGCTTTCTTCACAGTCCAACTGTCACATCCATACATGACTTCTGGGAAATCCATAGCCTTGACCAGATGGATCTTTGTTGGCAAAGTAATGTCTCTGCTTTTTAATATGCTGACTAAGTTGGTCATAACTTTCCTTCCAAGGAGCAAGCGTCTTTTAATTTCATGGCTGCAGTCACCATCTACAGTGATTTTAGAACCCAGAAAAATAAAGTCAGCCACTGTTTCCACAGTTTCCCCATCTATCTGCCATGAAGTGATGGGACCAGATGCCATAATCTTAGTTTTCTGAATGTTGAGCTTGAAGCCAACTTTTTTACTCTTCTCTTTCACTTTCATCAAGAGGCTTTTTGGTTCTTCACTTTCTGCCATAAAGGGCAGTGTCATTTGCATATCTGAGGTTATTGATATTTTTCCCAGCAATCTTGATTCCAGCTTGTGCTTCCTTCAGCCCAGTGTTTCTCATGTACTCTGCATGTAAGTTAAATAAGCAGGGTAACAATATACAGCCTTAACGTACTCCTTTTCCTATTTGGAACCAGTCTGTTGTTCCATGTCCAGTTCTAACTGCTGCTTCCTGACCTGCATACAGATTTCTCAAGAGGCAGGTCAGGTGGTCTGGTATTCCCATCTCTTTCAGAATTTTCCACAGTTTATTGTGATCCACACAGTCAAAGGCTTTGGCATAGTCAATAAAGCAGAAATAGATGTTTTTCTGGAACTCTCTTGTTTTTTTTGATGATCCAGCGGATGTTGGCAATTTGATCTCTGGTTCCCCTGCTTTTTCTAAAACCAACTTGAACATCTGGAAGTTCACCCTTCACATATTGCTGAAGCCTGGCTTGGAGAATTTTGAGCATCACTTTACTAGCGTTTGAGAGGAGTGCCACTTTGTGGTAGTTTGAACATTCTGTGGCATTACCTTTCTTTGGGATTGGAATGAAAACTGACCTTTTCCAGTCCTGTGGCCACTGCTGAGGTTTCCAAATTTGCTGACATATTGAGTGCAGCACTTTCACCACATCATCTTTTAGGATTTGAAATAGCTCAACTGGAATTCCATCACCTCCACTAGCTTTGTTCATAGTGATGCTTCCTAAGCCCCACCTGACTTCACATTCCAGGATTCTCATGTTTTTAACTGTTCAAGGCTATGGTTTTTCCAGTGGTCATGTATGGATGTGAGAGTGCGATGGTGAAGAAAGCTGAGCGCAGAAGAATTGATGCTTTTGAACTGTGGTGTTGGAGAAGACTCTTGAAGAGTCCCTTGGACTGCAAGGAGATCCAACCAGTCCATTCTAAAGCAGATCAGTCCTGGGTGTTCTTGGAAAGAATGATGCTAAAGCTGAAACTCCAGTACTTTGGCCACCTCATGCAAAGAGTTGACTCATTGGAAAAGACTCTGATGCTGGGAGGGACTGGGGGCAGGAGGAGAAGGGGACGACAGAGGATGAGATGGCTGGATGGCATCACGGACTCGATGGATGTGAGTCTGAGTGAACTCCGGGAGATGGTGATGGACAGGGAGGCCTGGCGTGCTGCGATTCATGAGGTCGCAAAGAGTCGGACACGACTGAGCAACTGAACTAAACTGAACACATGTAACTTAGAAGTTAGATAGTGAGTAGCTTTTGTATAGTGTTTATTTTAAAAGGATCCTTTCAGGTAGTTTGTCCATTAGAGATGAGTTTACTAAGAAAAAAAAAAAAAGAAAGTTCCTTTAAATTTTTTTCAGGGCAAGGTCAAAACTGCAATTAGAACATCAATGTGATTATTGAAAATCATTGTAGCTGATGTGGTTTTTCCTGAACGTTCTAAGATTAACATTCATGAAAAATATTCTTGGTGGCAGTCAATATTTGTTAAAGATTAACATATATTTTTATTTTTGGACCCACCATGTGGCATGTGGGATCCTCATTCCCTGATCAGGGATTGAACCTGTGCTCCCTGCAGGGGAAAGAGTGGAGTCCTAATCACTGGATTTCCAAGGAATTCCCAAATTAACATCATATTTGAGAGTAGGTTTATAAGTAAAACTCAGGTCATTATAAAACATATGAGATATGCTTTAATAATAATAGCCATAGGTGGCTCAGATGGTAAAGCATCTGACTCCAATGCGGGAGACCCGGGTTCGATCCCTGGGTCGGGAAAATTCCCTGGAGAAGGAAATGACAACCCACTCCAGTACTCTTGCCTGGAAAATCCCATGGATGGAGGAGCCTGGTACACTCCATGGAGTCGCAAAGAGTCGGACACGACTGAGCGATTTCACTTTCACTTTATTAAACAACTATTCTATGTCAAGTAAATTATGTATTATTATATCATTTATTCCTCAGAGAAATCTCTTTCAAGGATGAGGACCAGAAAGTTAAGGATTTTGTTCAGATCTGGTAAGTGGAAGATGCAGCTCGGAAGCCCTGCTTGCATGTGCTGAATTCTTGCTCTGTATCTGTTGATATTGTTTATTTTCCTTCACTTTTCCTGCCACCAGGGGGACCCAGATGATAGAGAGCCAAATGAAAGCTCCAGCCAAGGGCCTACTCTATGCTGAACATTGTGTGTGTGTACTCAGTCAGTCCAACTCTTTGAGACCCCAAGGTGCAGCCCACCAGGCTGCTCTGTCCATGAACTTTTTCCAAGCAAGAATACTGGAGTGAGTTGCTGTTTCCTACTCCAGGGGATCCTTCCGACCCAGGAATTGAACCCAGCGTCTCCTGCATTGGCAGGTGGATTCTTTACCACTGAGCCACCCGGGAAGCTATTGCTGATACCCTAAATCCTTTCTATCTTTCCTTCTCAGTAAACTTAACACATCCAGAAAGGAATTTTTAGGCTCACTTTTCTTCTTCCTTATAAGTCTTTCTTTTTGTTCTAGCAAATTCTAAATGCTAGAGAGCCTCTTCCTTCAGTATAGGTTGCTCAAGGTGGTAAAATCAACTAGTGCAAGGATTTCTTCCTTTTCTTTCTTTCCTTCTCATCCTCTGTCTTTGTCAACACTGACTGGCATGTAATAAGTGCTCAATAAATGGTGGCTATTGTGCAGTAGTAAGGATCCCCCCTGCCGAGGCAGGAGATGCACGAGACTTGGGTTTGGTCCCTGGATTGGGAAGATCCCCTCGAGCAGGAAATGATAACCCACTGCAGTATTCCTGCCTGGAAAACCCCATGGACAGAGAAACCTGGGGGGCTACAGGCCATGGAGTCACAAAGAGTCAGACACGACTGAGCTGCTGAGCACCTTGCTACTTTCCAGTTTCTGCGGCTCCGTCCTGAAGGGATTTTTGGTACTAACAATAATCACAGCTAAAATTTACTACACACTATGTACTAGAATCTCTTTCAAGCACTTTAAATGCATGTGCTGTTATTATGTCTGTCTTTATCAAGTAAGGAAAAGGTGAAGCTCAGCGAGTATAACTGCTTGGCAGTGATAGTTCTGGAGCTCAGGTTTTCTGACTTCCAGTCCTCTACAGACTCACATGATGGTTGTAGAAATGTATTGGTCAAATTTCCTTCAAGAGAATATGCTGTGAGGACCCTAGTTGATGACAGACTCCAGCTTCCAAACCCTATAAACCCCCCATGGTATTCATACCAAACCACGCTTCCTTCCCCTGGACTGCATGCACTCAGACACTGATTGAGCGTGGTAGGGATCATAATACTGGCTTATTCTAGAAATGGAAAAATAATTCAATATCAGCAACTTTGTTAATATAATCCACCTAGAGGAAAACAAATAAAAAAAATCACATAATCATACCAATCAAGGGTTGGGAAAAAAACTCAATAAACTAGAAACTATATGGTAACATTTTAAACTAATAATTACCATCTAAACATTAGTATCATGTGTTAATAAAAACACAATGAGAAGATCCCCATAATGTCAAGAATAAAGCCAAAGCATCACTATTTTTTTACTTGAAAAACTTGCTCCATGTTTTTTATTTCAAGCAAGGACACTTGCTCCTTGGAAGAAAAGCTATGACAAACCTAGACAGTGTATTAAAAAGCAGAGACATTACTTTGCCAATAGGTCCATATAGTCAAAGCTATGGTTTTTCCAGTAGTCATGTATGGATATGAGAGTTGGGCCATAAAGAAAGCTGAGTGCTGAAGAACTGATGCTTTTGAACTGTAGTATAGGAAAAGACTCTTGAGAGTCTCTTGGACTGCAAGGAGATCAAACCAGTCAATCCTAATGGAAATCAATTCTGAATATTCATTGGAAGAACTAATGGTGAGGCTGAAACTCCAGTACTTTGGCCACCTGATGTGAAGAGCCAACTCACTGGAAAAGACCCTGATGCTGGGAAAGATTGAAGGCAGGAGGATAAGGGAGTGACAGAGGATGAGATGGTTGTATGGAATCACCGACTCAATGGACATGGGTTTGAGCAAGCTCTGGGAAATGGTGAAGGACAGGGAATCCTGGTGTGCTGCAATCCAAGGGGTCACAAAGAGTTGGACACGACTGAGCGACTAAACAACAACAATTGAAATATAGTTGATGTAGAGTAATTTAGTTTCAGGTGTACTACATTGTGGTTTGACATTTGCATATGTTATGAAATGATCATCATGACGAATCTAGTAACCATCTGTTCCTATACAAAATAATTAAGATATTATTGACCATATTCTTTATAATGTATATTACATCCTCATGGGTTATTTATTTTATAAATGGAGGTTTGTGCATATTAATCTCTTTTACTTATTTTGTCTCCCACCTTCTAGCAACTACGAGTTTGTTCTGAATCTGTTTTTATTTTGTTTTATTTGTGTTTTTTTTGAGTTTTAGCTGCCACATTTAAGTCAAGTCATCCAGTGTCTGTCTTTCTATCTGACTTATTTCAGGACTTCCCTGGTGGCTCAGATGGTAAAGCCTCTGTCTACAATGTGGGAGACCAGGGTTCGATCCCTGGGTTGGGAAGATCCCCTGGAGAAGGAAATGGCAATCCACTCCAGGACTATTGCAACATAATATTCTTTAGATCCATTCATGTTGTCACAAATGGCAAATTTCATTGTTTTTTAATGAGAGAGTAATTTCATTTTGTGTGTGTGTGTATATATATGTGTGTGTGTGTGTGTGTGTGTGTATGCATGCCACATTTTCTTTATTCATTCATCTATTGATGGACACTTAGATTGTTTCCATGTCTTGTCTACTTAATGCTACGGTGAACAATAGGGTGAATGTATCTTTTTAAATTAGTGATTTTGTTTTCTTTGGTAAATACCCAGATGTGAAGTTGATGGATTATATGGCAGTTTTATTTTTAATTTTTTGAGGGGACTCCATACTGTTTTCCACCAATTTATGATCCCACAAACAAGGATTCCCTCTTTGCCATATCCTCGCCAACACTTGTTTCTTGTCTTTTTGATAATTGCCATTTCTATAGGTGTGATGTGGAAGATCACTGTAGTTTTGACTTGCATTTCCTTGATGATTAGTGATGTTAAGCATTTTTTCAGGTGTCTGTAGGCCATCTGTACAAAAATTTCTGTTCAATGCTTCTGCCCATTTTTAAATTGAGTTTGTTTTTTTGATATTGAGTTGCATGAGTTCTTTATATATTTTAGATATCAACCTCATTGCATATATCTGATATTGCAAATATCTTCTCTCATTCAGTGGGCTGACTTTTGTTTTCTTGATAGTTTCCTTTGGTGTGCAAAGCTGTTTAGTTGATATAGTCCCATCTTTTATTTTTGCTTTTGTGTCCCGTGCCCGAGGAGATAAAATACAGAATGTATCACAAATTTCTGTGCCATCCTTACTCAGAGGCCATGCTAATCCTCTTGGTATTACTCCAGCCTTAGCATATGTGTTGCCCACATAAGCCCTCACTACTGATTTTTTAACATGGTTCTGAAGGTTCATGCCAGTACAATTAGAGAGGGGATTATGAGGTATATATATATATATATATACACACACACACATATATACATATATGAAAAAGGTTGTAATATTTGCAAATTTTATACTTGCTTACATGAATACACAAAAGAATTTTTAGATGGCTGAGTATAATAGTAAAGAGCAAACAACTTTTATAAGTACAGACAATAACCAATTGGAAGTTATAATGAAACAAAATACCACATTTACAATAGAAAAAAAATAAATTTAACAAGAAATATGCAAAATCAGTACAAATTAGGAAAACATACATTTTCTTTAATATGAAAATTTAATATTATATAGATGTCAGCTCTTCTTAATGTAAGTAATAAACATAATTCTATATCAATAACTAGAGTAGAGTGTTACTTATTTGTTCATTTTTTTGAACTGGAAAGATTGATTCACATGGAAAATAGGAAAAACGTTCAAGAAACTTCTGGTCTAAGAAGAATAACAAGTTACAGTCTCCCATATTTTAAAATATTGAGTTGCCTGGACTCAGCAATGAAGACCAAGCAAATAGAGTTACAGTAAAGAACTGTGGTTTTGGAGAAGACTCTTGAGAGTCCCTTGGACTGCAAGGAGATCCAACCAGTCCATTCTAAAGGAGATCAGTCCTGGGTGTTCTTTGGAAGGAATGATGCTAAAGCTGAAACTTCAGTACTTTGACCACCTCATGCAAAGAGTTGACTCATTGGAAAAGACTCTGATGCTGGGAGGAATTGGGGGCAGGAAGAGAAGGGGATGACAGAGGATGAGATGGCTGGATGGCATCATTGACTCAATGGATGTGAGTTTGAGTGAACTCTGGCAGTTGGTGATGGACAGGGAGGCCTGGCATGCTGCAATTCATGGGGTTGCAAAGAGTCGGACACGACTGAGTGACTGAACTGAACTGAATGTATAATGTATGACTAGACATGCAGATAAATAGAACAGACAAGAAAGTCTGTTAAGTAGACCCAAATATGTGTTGGATATTAGTGTATGGCAAAATGGCATAACAAATCAGTAGGTAAGTGATGAAATATTTAAGAAGCAACAGTTAGAACCCTGTATGGAACAACTGATTGTTTCGGGATTGAGAAAGGATTAAAACAGGGCTGTCTGCTGTCACTGTTTGTTTAATCTATACACTGAGCACATCGTGAGAAATGCTGGGCTGGCTGAGTTACAAGTTGCAGTCAATATAGATGGCAGAAACATCAACAACCTCAGATATGTGGATGATACCACCCTAATGGCAGAAAGTGAAGAGGAGCTGAAAAGCCTCTTCATGAGGATGAAGAAGGAGAGTGAAAGAGCCAGCTTAAAACTAAATATTGAAAAAACTAAGATCATGGCATCTGGCCCCATTACTTCATGGCAATTAGAGGGAGAAAGGCGGAAGTAGTGACAGATTTCTGCTTCTTGGGCTCTAAAATCACTGCAGATGGTGACTGCAGCCATGTAATCAGAAGATGTTTGGTTCTTGGCAGGAAAGCTATGACAAACCTAGACAGTGTGTTAAAAAGCAGAGACATTATTGCCAACAAAGATCCGTATACTCAAGGCAATGGTCTTCCCAGTGGTCGCATAAGGTTATGTGGGCTGGGCCGTAAAGAAGGAAGAGCATGGAAGAATTGATGCATTTGAACTGTGGTGCTGGAGAAGGCTCCTGAGAGTCCCTTGGACAGCAAGGAGATCAAACCAGTCAAAATTAAGGGAAATCAACTCTGAATATTTGTTGGAAGGACTGATGCTGAAGCTGAAACTCCAGTATTTTGGTCATCTGATGTGAACAGCTGACTCTTTGGAAAAGTCCCTGATGGCTGGGAAAGATTGAGGGCAGAAGGAGACGAGCATGTCAGAGGATAAGATGGCTGGATGACATCACCAATGCAATGGACATGAACTTGGGCAAACTTCGAGAGATGGTGAGGGACAGAGAGGTCTGGTGTGCTGCAGTCCATGGGGCCGCAGAGTCAGACACTACTGGGTGACCGAACAGCAACAACATTGGAACAACTGGATAGTAATCTGGAAAATAAAAATATTTGGGGGCTCTTACCTCATTTCTTATCCCCAGATTCCAAATATTTCAAATATTTAAATAGAAAAATCTAAGTATACTATGCAAATACTTTAATATGTATACACACAGGTGTGTGTGTGTGTGTGTGTATGTAAAATGTCTCAAGGTTCAGAAGACATTCCTAGGGTTAATCCAAAACTAAGAAATATTAAGTTAAAATATAGAATAAATTGACCATATAAAACTAAAATAAAATTATCTTGTCATTAAAATCCATTAAAAAATGCAAATAACAAGCCAGGGGAAAATATTTTGTCTGCAACGAATGACATAGACTAAAGGCAATGTTTCTTAGCATATATAAATAAATATATAAGAAGAAGTCCAATAATCCTACAAGAAATGGACAAAGGATAAAATGGTTGGTATCAAAGGAAATGTAAATGGGTCTTAAAATATGAAAAGTTGTTCATTTAATACATAACAAGAAAAAACATTAATTTAAAAATTAAAACTACATGAAATGCCATTTTCCTTTGTTAGTTTGGCAAAGATAAAAGAATTTTGATAGCATACTATTGAAAAGGGTGAAAAAATAGGTATTTAATACACTACTATAGGTATGTAATTTGGTATAAACTCTTTAAAAAACTATTTAACAATATCTTATCAAGATTACAAATGCATATAGTCTTTGATCCTGCAGTACTACTCTGAGAATTTATCCACATATATGCTTGTCACATCTTAAATGACAAACATACAAGGATATTCCTTATAGGGTTGTTTGAAATAACAAAAAGATTGGAAGCAGCGTAAATATCTATGTTAGGACACAGGTTAAGTGAATTATGTGCCTGTATGGCATGGGATTCTATGAAACTTTTTAAAGAATGGAGCTATTTATTTGTATTTATTTTGGACAATTTCTAATATATAATATATATATGTTAAAAGATTAAAGTGAGGAATACATGGAGAAGGAAATGGCAACCCACTCCAGTATTCTGGCCTGGAAAATCCCATGGACAGAGGAGCCTGGCAGGCTACAGTCCACGGGGTCTCAAAAGAGTCAAGACACAACTGAGCTATTAAAACAACAACAAAGGAGTGAAAAAAAAAAAAAAGTGAGGAATACAGTATACAGTACATTTTTGTTGTTGTTGTTTTATATTTGTATGTTCTCATAGGCATTGTATACCTGTACAGTGATCAATTTACCTCCAGGGAATGAAACTAGGAAACTAAGGGGCAGGAAAAATGAAATATGGTAAATTTTTAATCTACAAATTTTCATTTTTTGCTGTGTGAGGTATTACATACATGTAATAGTGATAACACTAAGCACACTCTTCAATTCACTTGATATTTTCTAGGTACTAAGACTTTCTAGATAGAGAATGAAATGTTCAGTTTACATATGGAACAAGCCTCTTGTCAAAGACTGAGTTTGCTGACTGGCTACTGCTCTAGTCTGTTTTTGAAGCAAGGAATGCACGCCTGTATTTACAGGGCTTTGGTGACTTGACCTATGTTTTGAGCCAGAGATGAAAACCCAGAGAGAGAGAAATAGACAGGTGAGACTAGGAATTACAGTGAGCAGGGTGAACAGACTTTGGGTTAAGGAAGTAAAACTTGCCAGCAACTTTCACCCCTTTTATTAAGGTATTTATCTTAGATGGATATCTGCTTTGTACTCTGCGAAAATATAAAATCATGCAATGAAGTTAACCAGAGCCTGGAGTTCTTTCTAGGGGAGCAAAATGGCTAAGAAAGCACAGCAGTAATTTAATGTTTATAAAGAATGGTCTGAAAGAACTACAATATATCAAAAGCAAATAACTGCAGAGGAAATTGGCATATTTTAATTCAGTTCAGACTATATTTTACATGTTCTGGCTGTACCGTAATGTACTAGTTTGCATGTAGAGCTTAAATGAATAATTAATACAGCTTTGAAGCTAGTTCTATCCACATGATTAAAATTTATCATGGAATTAGCTTTCAAATAGAGACTTTTTAACATGTTATAGTCAATGCTATAAATTAGATCTTCTCTGATGAGCTCTGAGTAAAGCACTATAATTTATCTCAATGGTATTTTATTAGAGATGTCTTAATTGCTGTGGCAGGTGAAAAGCACCATCCAGTATCTTGGCTAAACATTTCAGTTAATGAAATCATTTTTCCTCTTAGCACTATTGATTTAAAGAATATTCTGTTTTATTGAAGATGAACTAAAAGTCTTTTATTTTATATGCATGATTCAGCCTCACAATGAATGCCAGGCAAATCTACTTTGTGGGACATTTACTCCATAAAAGAAAAAAGGAATCCTTTAACATTAGTGAAGGAAATGATAGACTATTCATTGTGAGATGTCAAAAGGAACAAACCTCAAATTTCTCTTCCTAAAAGTAAAAATCTAAAAGTAAAAATCTGGGAAATGATTGCTGATGAATGGATTATGGGTATGGCATTTTTTATTACTTTCAAATTATTTGTATTTCCCTGTATACGTTTTTTAATCAAAATTATAGAAATAAACAGTTTAAATTTTTCTAATAATTATTTCCATAAGAGATAGCTACTATTACTAGTTTGGCATACATTCTTCCAGAAATTTTCCACACAAAGTATTTTTTTCCTCCTTAAAACTCTGGCTCTGTTGCCAACAATGTCTGAATTCTTCCGGCTCTGCCTGCTTCATTTGATCAAATTTGCCCACCCCATGCAGCTTCAATCACTCTGTTGGAATGACGTATTATGTAACTACAGCCAACGTTCCCCGTTTCTGGGCCTAAGGACAGATTTTGTGCCAGTGCATCTGTGCCTAAGAGCAGATTTTAGATTGAGTGCCTGTGCCCAAGGAGGGACTAGGTGCCAACTTGTTCAAAGCTTAGCGGACTACAGATCCTCACATGCAGTGAGGGTGCTGCTGGTGGCTTCATTTCTTTAACCGCAGACACGTGTGTCTGGTGGAGCACAGTGCTGAAGGACAGGGTCTTTGTCGTGCTTCCTCACATTTTGTGCTGTGGATTAAGCAAGGTCTCTTATTGCAATTTCACCCTTGTCAAAATGATTACCAAGTTTATTCCATCTTGGGTTGTATGTTTCCTAGCTTCTAATGGATGATTTTTATGGTTTAATGTTTGACCACTAATACAGTAAACACTAGTGAGAATCTTTTTAAAAAAAGCCTTAGAAAACAATTTTGTTCAATATGATAGGTTTTTTGAAATAATATCCACTATTTAAAGAGGCACTGAAATTAACAGTCTCAGTGCCATGCTGCATTAAGTGTGTGGCTGAATTTTAACGTGTTAAATATATTTATTAAAGCCTAATACAAAATTCCACAGATGCTAGAATATTAATTCTGAGAAACCGTGGGTCAGAATGTATCAGAAGCTGTTAAATGTCTTATTGAATTTTGTCAACTTGCCTACTCTCCTTCATATGCCATTTTCAGAGTAGCAAAACAGAAAGTGTACATACTTAGGAAGGCCAAATCTGTGCTTCCAAGTTATTTTTTAAAGCTGTTGTGATGTTTCTTCTTCAGACAGAATTGGGTCAAAAGATTTAAAATACCAGATTTTCCTATTTTAATGTTGGAAATACCTCCTGTGTCTTATACCATGTGAATTTTGTGTATATGTCAATATGTTTAGAACATTTATATATACTGTCACTTATTGAAAACTTACTTTGTAATAAGTATTCATGTGGATCACAGTATGACCTGTCAATACCTTTCAGTCTTCAGTGTATATAAAGTACTGGTGAATTTCATATTGAGATCAAGCACCTCCATTTTCTTATAAAATAGACAATGAAATATTACTCAGTTTTTCCAAACAGAATGAAGACAGGAAGATGACATTGTACTGAATGTCTGATAATCCCTCAATAGCACTTTAAGGACTAAACTTGATAGGAAGCTTCCAGAAGCAGCATTCAGACTTGTAACTAGTTTGTCTGAGAGACTTTCAGGGGTCTTGAAATTTAGAGCTTGAAGGAACTTAAATATTATTGCCCTCATTTTATTTATTGGGAAGCAAAAGACCAGATTCACTGCACATTCATCCATTCCATTGTCATTTACTAAAAACAGTCTACAGGCTTGACTATTAGATCCCATGATCAAAAGTGAATAAGTTGTGGCTCAGTGAAGTGTCCAGAATTTCAGAGTTGTTTCTTTCAGTGGGAGAGAGAGTGAAAGAAGCACTGGGTCTATTGTCACTGAATTAGGCTGACCGTTCATTCCACTTAAGGGTGGAATCCGTAATTCACCATTAATTTTTTGATCCTTCTACTATCTTTCAGACATAGGAGAAGCCAGAGTAAAGAAAACAGGCTTCTGTTCTCACTCGGTTTACAGTCTAACTAAGATAATCAAAAAGGATGCAAACAAACATATAACTAAAAAATTACAAATTGTGGTAACAAACAGGGCAAAGTGATAGAAAACCAGAGAGAAGATTCTAATTACATGATTTCTTTGAGAGGCTGTTGCTGAAGACTGCTGAGACCAGCTGATGGGAAGGATCAAGCCACAGCTGGATTGTGATCCGATGTCAAGGTGTGGTTATAAAATATATAGTGACCAGAGCAGGCGGGGCCCGAAAACCTATGACATGGAATTGAAATTATATTTGAAGAGCAATGAGAAACCATCGTGGGAGTAACATTTTGTGTTTTTAAAGGACATTCTGCCTGTTGAGTGGAGAGTGTGTTAAAGGGAGTAAGCATAGTGTGAAACATACAGTAAGGAATTTTCTCATAATAGTTGGGGTGACATGGCTAAAGTGGATAATAGTGGCAGTGGTAAAGAACAGAGCAAGGGTTGAGTTATTTGGGGAGTTCAATCCGGGACTTCAATCCAGGACTTGTTTCTGGCTTGAGTATGGGAAATGAGGGAAGTTATCAAGGATGAAATCCAGCTTTCTGACTTTGAAACCAAATGAATGACAATGGCAATGTATTCACTGATACGTGGAAAACTGGGCATGGATGAGGGCAGATAAGGATCTTTAGAGATCTCATATTTAAAAAAAATAATGACTTGCTTCTTTAAGCGTAATACAAAACAAAAGCAACACTAAGTTATTACATAAATGAAAGATGCCTAATTAAGCCTCAACCCTGATGACTACCTGTATGGCTTTATTTTAACATATTAAATATTAATTTTGTTCCTTAAAAAATTGGGGCGTTTCCCATATTTTTGTTGGTGCTTTGTTTGCAAGCTTAGTTTCTCATTCAATTACCAAGCCCTGGGAAAAGTCATGAGTTTTATTTTGGTATACTGAAATGCATGTAAAATTGCTAAGAGATGTCAAGTAGGTAGTTGGATGTACAACTGTGGGGGTCAGAGTGTGAAACAGGTACATAAATTTGGGAGTTGTCAGCATAGATGGTTTTAAAAGCTATGGAAATAAATGAGATCACCCAAAGAAAATGCGTAGGGAGAAAAATGATACAGGTGAATTTGTAACATTTAGATGAGGAGCAGGCAAAAGAGACTGAAGTAAAGTAGCCAGACTAAAAGATGATGTCAGGGAAGCTAAGAGGAGAGTAGTTCAAGAATGAGACAGTATACAATGGTGTCAGTGCTTCTGCGTGGTCAAGTAAGATGATATCAGAGGACTGGATGTTTTTGGTAACCTTAGCATGAAGGATTTGTAGGTTATTATTGAGAGTGAAGTAGATTGAGAAGGTAATGAAAGGTGAAGAAGCAGAAATGATGTGTGTAGAGAGTTTCTTTAATGTTTTGCTGTAAGGGAAAAAAATAAATTGTTACAGTAACTGGAGGGAATTGTAAGGTCAAGAATGTTTTATTTGGTTTTGCCTTTTTAACCAACCTTCCTGAGTAGATCCTCAACAAGGGTCCTTTTGCCCATTTAAGTCAACAGAATAAGATTGAGCTGCTCAGAAGCAAAAGGAAAGCTTTGTTGTTGGATTAGAGGATGGAGAGACATGATCTAGTGCTCTTCCCAACAGGCTGTGGGTGGGGCTGCCTCAAGGCAGAGAGTGGTTCCCACTAGTACTCAAAGGAGTCCATTACCCCAGGTTGTCTCTAGGAGGTTTGGTCTCTATAGCCTCCTACACTCGAGTGTGGTATACTCATGGAGTGATCCCTGCAACTTCAGGGCAGAATGGATGGTTAGGATCACCAAGTGGCATCTTTCCATTTAGGATTGAGTTGGTTTTGTTGGCTACCAGCTTTCCATGTCTTTAGGTTCATCCAGTCTCCTGGCTGAAAGAGATACAGGGCTAGATCAGTGGGTTACAGACAGCACCCGGTTACCACATTCCATGGGTGATATCATGGTTTCTCCTACCTGGGAGGCAAACTTGAATTGTTCTATTTCAGGGGGGTTAAAGTGTCCCTTTTCTTCAGTTTGGAAATGGGTCTACCATATATGAGTTCAAATGCACTTAACTTTAACTTACCCCCTAGAGCTAACCACATGCAGATCAGGGCAATCAGAAGCAACTTAATCCAATTTTCTTGAGTTTCCTGACATCCATTGGCTAAGGACCCTTTCAAAGTCTGATTGAACTTCTCTACTTTCCTCAATGATGGAGTCTCTGGGCTGAGTGCAAGATCCATTTTATGTCTAAGGCTCATGTAATCCCCTTCTTCACTAGCGACAAAATGCTGGACCATTATTGCTTTGCCTTGGAGACGGACAGAGATCATTCTGTCGTTTTTGAGATTGCATCCAAATACTGCATTTCAGACTCTTTTGTTGACCATGATGGCTACTCCATTTCTTCTGAGGGATTCCTGCCCACAGTAGTAGATATAATGGTCATCTGAGTTAAATTCACCCATTCCAGTCCATTTTAGTTCACTGATTCCTAGAATGTCGATATTCACCCTTGCCATCTCTTGTTTGACCACTTCCAATTTGCCTTGATTCATGGACCTGACATTCCAGGTTCCTATGCAATATTGCTCTTTACAGCATCGGATCTTGCTTCTATCACCAGTCACATCCACAACTGGGTATTGTTTTTGCTTTGATTCCATCCCTTCATTCTTTCTGGAGTTATCTCTCCACTGATCTCCAGTAGCATATTGGGCACCTACCAACCTGGGGAGTTCCTCTTTTGGTATCCTATCATTTTGCCTTTTCATACTGTTCATGGGGTTCTCAAGGCAAGAATACTGAGTGGCTTGCCATTCCCTTCTCCAGTGGACCATGCTCTGTCAGACTATGCCAAAGCCTTTGACTGTGTGGATCACAATAAACTGTGGAAAATTCTGAAAGAGATGGGAATACCAGGCCACCTAACCTGCCTCTTGAGAAATCTGTATGCAGGTCAGGAAGCAATAGTTAGAACTGGACATGGAAAAAGAGACTGGTTCCAAATAGGAAAAGGAGTGCGTCGAGGCTGTATATTGTCACCGTGCTTATTTAACTTATATGCAGAGTACATCATGAGAAATGCTGAGCTGGAAGAAACACAAGCTGGAATCAAGATTGCCAGGAGAAATATCAATAACCTCAGATATGCAGATGACACCACCCTTATGGCAGAAAGTGAAGAGGAGCTAAAATGCCTCTTGATGAAAGTGAAAGAGGAGAGCGAAAAAGTTGGCTTAAAGCTCAACATTCAGAAAACGAATATCATGGCAGCAAGTTCCATCACTTCATGGGAAGTAGATGGGGAAACATTGGAAACTGTCAGACTTTGTTTTTTTGGGCTCCAAAATCACTGCAGATGGTGACTGCAGCCATGAAATTAAAAGACGCTTACTCCTTGGAAGAAAAGTTATGACCAACCTAGATAGTATATTCAAAAGCAGAGACGTTACTTTGCCGACTAAGGTCCGTCTAGTCAAGGCTATGGTTTTTCCTGTGGTCATGTATGGATGTGAGAGTTGGACTGTGAAGAAGGCTGAGCGCCGAAGAATTGATGCTTTTGAACTGTGGTGTTGGAGAAGACTCTTGAGAATCCCTGGGACTGCAAGGAGATCCAACCAGTCCATTCTGAAGGAGATCAGCCCTGGGATTTCTTTGGAAGGAATGATGCTAAAGCTGAAACTCCAGTACTTTGGCCACCTCATGCGAAGAGTTGACTCATTGGAAAAGACTCTGATGCTGGGAGGGATTGGGGGCAGGAGGAGAAGGGGATGACTGAGGATGAGATGGCTGGATGGCATCACGGACTCAATGCGCGTGAGTCTGGGTGAACTCCGGGAGATGTTGGTGAACAGGGAGGCCTGGCGTGCTGCAATTCATGGGGTTGCAAAGAGTCGGACACGACTGTGACTGAACTGACTGAACTGACTGAACTGATTATTGCTTTGTAGGAATCCTGGGAGGCCAAATCTGAGGATTATTTCTTTAATAATTCCCTAGTCACTTCAACTTGAAGAAGGCAGTGGCACCCCACTCCAGTACTCTTGCCTGGAAAATCCCATGGATGGAGGAGCCTGGTAGGCTGCAGTCCATGGGGTTGCTGAGGGTCAGACACGACTGAGCGACTTCACTTTCACGTTTCACTTTCATGCATTGGAGAAGGAAATGGCAACCCACTCCAGTGTTCTTCTCGTCCCAGGGATGGGGGAGCCTGGTGGGCTGCTGTCTATGGGGTTGCACAGAGTCGGACACGACTGAAGCGACTTAGCAGCAGCAGCAGTCACTTCAACTAAGTGAGGAATGATAGAAGGGGACTTGCCCCCAAACTGGGATAGTGGGGAATGCTTCTATCTGACCAGAAAATGTCTACTAGTACAAAGAGATACCTGAAATTGCCTGGTACTTTGGGCTGACAGTGAAATCAGTCTACCAGTCTTCTCCAGGATATGTCCCTCTGGTCTGAATGAGACTTATCTGGGGGCCTCTGGGAATATGGTGCTGGAGTTGTTCATTGTCTAGGTGGGACATGTCTCAAATATTCCACTGATTATACTTTGCATGTCAGGAGTTACCATGACCTCAACTAATTATATAAAGCTTCTCTCCCATAGTAAGTCCTGGATAAGCCTCTCTGATGGCTTCACAAGCTGCAGTTGGGGGAAAGAAGTGTTGTTGATGAAAAGTGGCTAATTCTCATCAATTAGCCACTCATGGCCTCCTAGATCTCTACTGAAGCCCTATTTTAGGGTTTTGTCTAATTTTTCCTTTTTGTAGATTGGGAGATAATTGTATGGTTCTGGGCTTCGAGGTATGAGGAATAGTTGCCAATCACCTGGTTCTAGGGCCGCCTTTTTGGCAGTTGTATCTGCCTTGTTTTCCTTTGTTACCTCTGCAGTCCCCTTTTGGTGACACCTACAAGGAATCACTGACACCTCTTTTGGAAGCTGTACTGCTTCTAAGAGCTTCAATGTGTTTAATCCATGTTTCACTTGTTTATTGTCTGCAGGAAGCATACCCCTTTCCTTCCAAATATCCCATGTACATGTCAGATGGTATATGCATACCAGGAACTTGTATAAACATTTAAGATCCTCTCTGTCCCAAGCTCTAAGGCTCAGGTGAGGACCGTCAGTTTTACCTTTGGGACAGAAGTTCATGGAGATAGGTTTTGTGCTTCTTTGACTTGAGTCTTGGAGGTCATTGAATACCCTGCTAGCCTTTTCCCCTCTGTCATAAAACTGTTCCCATCTGTGAGTCATTCCTCATTGACATTTGGGAAAGGATCATTTAAATAGGTTGGGACAACTGGAATCAATTGTGTCTATGGTCCCTATGAGCTTCCCTGGTAGCTTAACTGGTGAAGAATCCTCCTGCAATGCAGGAGACCCTGGTTTGATTCCTGGGTCAGGAAGATCCCCTGGAAAAGGGCATGGCAACCCATTCCACTATTTTTGGGCTTCCGTGTTGGCTCAAACAGTAAAGAATCTGCCCACAATGCAGGAGACCTGGGTTCAGTCCCTGAGTTGGGAAGATCCCCTGGAGGAAGGCATGGCAACCCACTCCAATATTCTTGCCTGGAGAATCCCCATGGGCAGAGGAGCCAAGCGAGCTACAGTCATGGGATTGCAAACAGTCAGACAGACACAACTGAGTGACTAAGCACGTTCATACAGTTGCTATAGAGTCATGCTCCAGGGGCTCTCTTTCTGTGGGTAGCAAGGTGGCAGGGTCTAGAGTGTGATGGTTTTTATGGTAGCCACTGTGTTGTGTAAAAGCATAGGTTGAACTTGAATTGACCTTCCAGGGGACAGCCATTCTGTTCCCTTAGAACTTACTAAAGCCTGAATGTGGTGGGAAGTCCATATAGTGACTGGCTGACCAAACGTTAACTTTCAGCCTCCTTTAGCAGGGTTGAAGTAGCTGTTATTGCCTGTAGGCAGGACCATCCCTTAGCAGTTTGATCTAATTGGTTAGAGAAATAAGCAACCACTGGAATTAGGGCTTCTAGTTTTTGGGCTAATATCCCAAGGGTGGTTCCCTTTCTCTCATGAACATAAAGGTCGAAGTGAAAAGTGTTAGTTGCTGAATCATGTCTGACACTTTGCAACCCCAAAGACTGTAGCCCGCCTGGCTCCTCTTTCTATGGAATTCTCCAGATAAGAGTACTGTGGTAGCTAGATTTCCCTGGTGGCTCAGACAGTAAAGCATCTGCCTACAATTTGGGAGACCTGGGTTCAATCCCTGGGTCAGGAAGATCTCCTGGAGAAGGAAATGGAAACCCACTCCAGTATTCTTGCCTGGAAAATCCCATGGACGGAGGACCTTCGTAGGCTACAGTCCATGGGGTCGCAAAGAGTCAGACATGACTGAGCAACGAACCTGGGTCTCCCGCATTGCAGGAAGATACTTTACTGTCTGACCCAAATGTTAAAGGTCAAAGGGGTTAGCTAAATCTGAGAGGGCCAGGGCAGGGGCCTGAAGTAATTGCTTTTGCAATTCTTCTTTTTTTTTTTTAAATTTTTTGTTTTGTATTGGGTATAGCTGATAAGGGGCTTCCTAAGTGGCACTAGCGGTAATGACCTGCCTGCAAATGCAGGAGATGTAAGAGACACAGGTTTGATTCCCTGGGTTCTTCAATATCTGGGTTGAGAAGCTCCCCTGGAGAAGGGCATGGCAACCCACTCCAGTATTCTTGCCTGGAGAATCCCATGGACAGAGAGGGGCCTGGTGGACTACAGTCCCTGGGGTCACAAAGAGTCAGACATGACTGAAGCAACTTAGCGTGCACATAGAACCGATGAACAATGTTGTGATAGTTTCAGGTGAACAGCAAAGGGATTCAGCCATACAGCTAATCTTCAGCATGTATCCATTCTCCCCCAGTTGCTTTGTACTTCTTGAAGGCACCTTTTTATATTCTAAATTCCGTTCAAAAAGATCATTATCCTTTCCTTTCAGCTTTTCGTACAGAAGTCTAGCTATTAGCCTATAGTTAAGGATCCAGGTGAGCAAAACCTGGGCACCCTCAGGTTTTAGAAGGGATGAGGCAGCAAGTGGCTTTTTTCCTCTCCTAGGATAGGCTTCTCTGGCCTTCCAGAAGAATGAAGCCTAGTTAAGTCACCCTAGTTTATAATAATTGAGCCTTTTTCTTGAACAGCTTATATCCTTTATGGACTAGGTATTTCAGAGTGGTTACAGTATTTTTGTCAGAGGCTTCCACAGTTGGGCTGGTAATCATAATGTCATTTATATTCTGATTCCATCTTGCTCAGATATTTTGAGTCCAAGTTTCCCCAAAGATGGTGGGGTAATTTCTGACCCCTTAGGGAAGGAGTGTCCAGCAGTGTTTTGCTTTGTTTTGTTGCATGTTTGGGTCCTGTCATTCAAAAGCAAATATTTCTTGAGACTCTGGGGCTAATGGAATATAGAATAAGGCATCTTTTAAATCTAACACAGAATACCAAGACCTGGTGGCTGGTAGAGTGACCAACAGGGTGTAAGATTAGGGACGACTGGATGTATACCCCAGACGGCTTCACTGAGTGCCCTGAGGTCCTGTACCATCTGGCATTCCTCATTGGGAATTTTCCTCTTTACAGGAAGAAAGTGTACTACAGGCTGATTGGCAATATCCAACAGGGTCTGGTCAATTAGGCTCTGTAAAATGGCAGCAATGCCCAAAAGGGCCTGCCTGTGGAGAGGATACTGTTTTCTGTTGGGTCATGTATGTCCAGACTTTAGATGAACTTATCACAGGATGGCTTCTACAGCTCACCCCACCTGTGCCTGATTTACTAGATATTTACTCCAGGGAGATCAACTTGCTCTGCCTAGGGAGGTTTTTTCATAGCTATTAATATTATCATCTTGTGCCCTTGTCTAAGGGGACACCAGTCTCCAGTTTGTCTGCCATTAGGTGGATAGTAGCCTCCACTTTATGTAAGATATCTCTTCCTAGCAGAAATATAGAGTATTCAGGGACATACAGGAAGGAATGGATGACCATGTGTTCCTCTAAATTATGTTCTAATGGCTATATAGATGCCTGTTCTTGGCCTTCCCTTGTACCCCCATAATTTTATACCTCTTATAACTGAGTTTACTTGATCTGGTATTCAGAACTGAGTAAGTGGCACTGATATCAACTAAGAAATTGACAGTCTAATCCCTGTGTCTAGTGTCAACCAGGGCTCCTTGGGGGATCAGTTGGAGTGCTGGCTTAGTCCTCTGGTCCCATCATTCTTCATCTGTTTGGACCATCTGCCTTGGAGGGTCGTGGCCAGAATCTGCCACTTGCATTGCTCTTTGTGGTTGGTGAGGACATTGTCCTTTTTGGTGTTTTTCTTGTTTGCAAATGGTGCATTGATTAGGTCCTAGTTTCTTTAGCTTTGCTGGATGAAAGCTGAAAGTATGTGGGGTTCCCACAGGATACTCACCAGATTGCTGAAGTAACTGGAATGTTGTGCTGATACTGGGAGGAGAGCCTGCAGCACCTCAGTTGGTAAAGAATAACCCAAGATTCACCTCACAGCAGAGAGAAGAGGAGAGATGGACAGGGGGTGTTTCCTGTTCTTGCCAGCAGCTCATGTTGTTGCTGTTCAGTTGCTAAGTCATATTCAATTCTTTTGTGACCCCATGGACTGTAGCCCACCAGGCTCCTCTGTCCATGGGATTTCCCAGGCAAGAATACTGGAGTGGGTTACCATTTCGTCCTCCAGGAGATTTTGCTGACCTAGGGATCAAACCCAAATCTCCTGCACTGGGAGATCATTGTTTATCACTGAGCCACCAGGGAAGCCCCAGCAGCTCATAGGACTTCTCAATAATGGGGCTCCTGGTCTTTTGAGGGCTCCCCAGCCCACTTAAGAAAAACTAGCCCTGACTGAAAGAGGTTACGCCACTGTCTTGTACCAACCTTGACATTCAGGCATCCTCAATACTTTTTCTTGAACTCAGATTAAACATCTTTGTTCTGATTTGTCTGGTGATCCTTAATAACTGGGCCGTTTCCTGGTCTTGCCTCTTGGTTCACAGGGCTGGCAGCTTTTCTTTACCAAATCAAAACTTTACTATGAGAATGCTACTGCTGACCCTGGAGGTTGGTGAGCCTAGTGGATAGGTGTAGCCAAAAAGGCCATGGTCTGTCCCTTTGTGGTCCCCAAAATTTTGTTACTGAACCTCCTACAGTTACCCAACAAGGCTGCTTCTGCCTAGTATCATTCAAACCAATAGAACAATACCAAATCAGTTCAGAGGCAAAAGAAAGCTTCATTCTTTGATCAAAGAATTGAGTGGTGTAGGCTCACACTCTGGAGTACGTGCTCTCCCTGAAAGGCCATGGGGAGCATGGCTGCTTTATAGCGTTCTTGTCTGCAGGAAGGGGAGGGAGGCAGAGTTCTACAGACGGGGGGCATAGCTCTGCTACTCCCGACACTCCAGATTGAAGTGCCAGATGTACCATCTCTGCACACGACCTGATGAGGTGAAGTGTCAGTTGCACCATTTTGCATCAGAAACACTGGTCTAAACGGCTGGGTGCATGGCCTCTGCACGCATACCCTGTGGACAAGTGAAACTAAACTAAGACCAAAAAGGTTAGACTTCAGTTTATCTTCCAGACTCTATGTTTATGTCCTGGGAATTGTTAATAGACTTTTATGGCGACACTTTTAAGGATGGATGATAATAGCACATCTTTGCATAAGAGGAATGATTCAGCAGGGAGGAAAGGTCAGTTGATTGTGGAAGCAAAGAGGGATAACTGAAGGAGCAAAATTGTTAGAGAAGATGAGGTACTTCCTGTTTGATGCTCCAGGATAGGAAGAACGTATCTTAAAATATTCATCTTTGTGCTCCCTGGCCAACATCGTTGTATGAAATCTTGTATACATAATTTTGTATTATTTCTCTTAAAGAGAGATCCGAAATATGAAGACCCTAAAAGACTGGATCCAGCCCTAACGGGGAATACTGATGCCACCCCACAATGCAGAGGTAGATGGTTTTGAGTCTGCATGTTTTACATTCAGACAATTATGCTGATCTTTTGTCTATTTTTAATTTTAGACTAGAATTTCAGTGACGTTGGGATCATTTAGCAGGTAGATAATCTAGCATTATATGCACCAATTTGGGGGGCTTGTGGAGTGTGTCATTACTTACAAGAATGAATTCCAGTTTTCTGTGAGTTCAGCAGCATCAGCAAGGGCAGACCTTCGAATTTAGATGTCCTTTTCTCCTCATTTTTCTTGCTGCTGCCTCAGAAAGAGAGAGAATGGGCATAGTGATCAAAGAGATATACGCCATAAAACCCTTGCTTTTCTAGTTAGAGTTGCATTTGTAGTCTTTTCCAAATTAAAGTTAAAATTTTTGGATTTTGAAGGTATCTCAGTGCCTAATGAAAGGAGCAAGAGACCAGGAGGAAACTTTTTAAGACACCCGTATTTTTTTTTTAAGACTGAGAAATACATTCAGAGAGACAACAAATAATAGAATAAGACTGATCCACTCACTTTTCTGAAGCATTCTAGATAGATTTCAAGGTCTGAAATTAAATACATATGTGAGCATGTGTGTGTGTGTGTTTGTGTTTAGTCGCTCAGTCATGTCCAATTCTTTGTGACCCCATGGACTGTAGCTCACCAGGCTCCTCTGTCCATGGACTTTTCTAGGAAAGAACACTGGAGTGAGTTGCTATGCCCTTCTCTAGGATATGTAAGCATACCGAAGAGTTATTCATCAGTAGGACTACATCCGAGTCCCAGAGCCTTCGGTATAGTCCAGCATGGTGGCATGAAAGCAACCTGACCAAGTATGATTCCATGGACTGTGGCTTTCTACGTAATTGTGCACTAAAACCAGCTAATGTCCTGTCCCTGGCCTTTGAGCTGCCTTGTACTGTCTGCTAGGGAGACACTGGAGGTCATACCTATACTTGAAGAGTAAGAAAGATCAAATACCCATTTGACCTAAGGAGGACCAAGAAAAAAACCTACTTCATCTTCCCTGTGTGTCGAATGGGAATAGAGTATCAATTTGAAAGGGTGCCCAAAAGTGTTTCCAGGTCCTCTGCCGGTTTTCAGTCTTTAATGGAGGAGGTAATTGAGGGATATAAATTACCTAGAGGCATTTATCTATTTAGATGATATAATCATTTTGGGCAGGATTGTGGAAAAGCCAGAGCAAAGACTTCTTGAAGTTAGAAAGGGCAAGGCTTTTGATGTTCCCCAATATGTATTCATGCTGACAAACCTTTATTAATTATGATAGGCAAGTAAAGACACAGCATAAAGTACACTGCTCCTGAAAAAAATACCTGATAACCTCAGTAACATCAAATTAAAAACTTTCTTTGAGGTTAGTGATAACCAGAGGACACTGTGAAGAATTTTCCCTAATTGCTAACCCATTAACAATTTGACAGATTACCCTATCAAGAGAGGTTCAAGGGAAGGAAGGTCACAGGGCACACAGCATGTGGCCATATGGCCATGTTTTTTTCTCCAACTTTTCAGGGATTACTGGTTGAAACCCTGGAACCAGGCAGTCATGGAAAGCCATTCTGGCTCCTTACCTGAAGGCATTCAAAGCAGGAAGCCACTGAAATCAGTGTACGTGGATTTTTTCTGACCTTGGTGCTTGTACTCTGATCCAGTTTGTTCTACAGGCTGCCTTACTTGGCAACAGGTATTGTAAACATAAATGTTTAAAGTCCAAAAGATTTCAACTTCCCTTCCTAAAAACTAACTCATTTGTTCTCCAGCCTCTAAACAAGGTGAGATTTAGAATGCCTGTTTGGAAAGAAAGAGGAGGGACAAATTTACCTCGGATAGTGAAGGAAGGAAGGAAGGGGGATGAAATATTTTTTTTAAAGATACAAAATATGTATATTTTTTTCCCCCAATTTTTCTTAAATCAGTTTTTACAGTGTGGCTTTGTTTTCTGATTTCAAGAACTGTGACTTCCCCAGAAGTCAGTTTTGCAAACATAAATTAATAATTCTCAACCCAAATGAAAATGACTTTTGATTATCTGTACTCCCATTCATTTCTGATAGCACCGATAATCAGAAGCTCAGAATGAAAGCAGTCTCAGACTCTCCAACTACAGAAAATAAGACCAAAGAAAATGCACATGTCAGTTAAAGTCTTGTAGTAAGTCAGTAATAAAGCTAAGAATAAAACATTCATGTTCTAACTTCCAGTGATAGGGTCACTAATTTACACTATTCTGCTTCTAATGAGCACTGATTATTTTAAAGATATAAAAGTTCAGTTCTTTCATAGTGCTGGGCACTCTGCCTGCTGCATTGTATTCGTGCTATCACTGGAGATGGAAATGAAAGTCATCTAGTCCACTTCCTAGAGACACAACAGTCTCCATTCAACTGCAGTGGCTCAGCTGATGAAAATTTCATTGTGAGTTGAAAACTGATTGCAGAACACAACCAGCAGTAGGAATCAGGGTGAGTGGGATGATAGAAAGGATGATAGAATGGGTTTATTTTAAAAAAGGCAGAAGCCTACTGGTGAAACACTAGGTGGGTATATCTCTTGCAGGACCACACACGGGGAGTGACTCTTGGAGGTCATAATTCATCTGTGGACAAAGGCATCGAGTTTATTCTAAATAAAAATGAAAAATAGTACATTTTTCTTTGGGAGACAGTTCAACAGAACTGAATTCTTAGCAGTCCCTGAAATCAGTTCTCTTCTCTTCTGTGCACATAAGCTAAATTTCAAATCCGGAGGAGACAAAAAGACCTGGTAGAAAGTAGATGTTTCTTTAACATAAAATTTAGCTTGCTCATGTTCATGCAGCTCTCATGATACCTCATCCTCTGCTTTTGTAACCCAATGAGCCCTCAGAAAAGACACTTAGCAAGTCACCTTCAGTTCAGTTCAGTTCAGTTCAGTTCAGTCGCTCAGTCGTGTCTGACTCTTTGCGACCCCATGAATCGCAGCACGCCAGGCTTCCCTGTTCATCACCATCTCCCGGAGTTCACTCAGACTCACGTCCATCGAGTCCATGATGCCATCCAGCCATCTCATCCTCGGTCGTCCCCTTCTCCTCCTGCCCCCAATCCCTCCCAGCATCAGAGTCTTTTCCAATGAGTCTAGTCATCTTAACAAGTCCAGGGAAACCCCCCGAGGCTTCACTTCCATCTTTATCTCACCACAGTTCCCATTTTGTTTCCTCTTTGGCTTTAACGCCTGGAGGTTAAGTGACTTGCCCTGTATCACAAGGCAAATAGTTAATATAGGAGCTTGACTACAAGCTGCCCCTGATCTGTTTCTCCTACTGCATCGCTGTTCCAGCTAATGCCATGACCATTCTCCAGGATGGAATCGTGAACTCCATCCTCCTTATCCACTTTTAAGGAGGGCATGTCTCTTAATTCTACGTCAGAACTGATTTTTGAACTGACCACATTTTTTCATCTTTATTCTTCTACCTTCCTCTACCCTTTCTCATCTCTCACCTGAACTCTAGCAACAGTTTGCTAAGTAATTTTCTTGCCACAAATTTCTTTAATCTTTTTTAATCCACTGTTATTTCATACACTTTCCAAAGAAAACAGTTGTGATTATGTCCCTTCTGTATGCAGAGACATCCAAATTATTCCTTCAAATGACACCGTAAATCTAATCAAGCTACTTCCAGAATATCTATGTGTGTGTGCGTGTGTGTGTATACATATATATCTATATTTACTATTTACCCACTCTGATTTTTTGAAATTATGTCATTTCAAAAAATACAACATGCCCTGTAAGTCTCTATCTACATCATTAGGGTTAAATTTGGACTCAGGAGACAGGAAAAAAAAATGTTATAAGTGGTTCACACAAGAAATAAATTTGAATTTCTTTCACATAAAATAAGTCGCGAGATAGGCAGCCTGAGGATGGTGTGGCACCCCCACAGTTGTCTCACCCGTAGAGTCCTCTCTTTCTATCTTCCGTTGTCAGCACTTCCTTCTGTACTTCTTAAATATGCTCATAACCTGAGGTGGCTTTCAGAGCTCTAATGACCACATTTGAGTTCCAAACTGACATCAAGAAGAAATATTCATTGCTTTCCCTGTAAGGTAACTTCTTAGACATCTCACATTGTATTCTTATATCTCATTGTATAGAACTTGGTCACATAACCATGTAGAGTTACTTGAGAAGCTGCAAAATGTAGACTTTGAACTGGTTTTTTTCCCAACCCCTTGTAAATGCAAGATTTCTGACAGAAAGGCAAAGTCTAACCCATAGCTTTACAAATCAGCTAAAATGCCTTTATTTTTCCCCTAACTTCCACACGCAGAAGTTTTCTCTCCCATGCTTATCAAACTTTTGTTATGTATCTAATATGTGTGAGATATATATGTATAATCATACATATATGTGTCTATGTATTTAAATTTTTTTACTTCTATTTCCCTTACCATAAGGAACACTTTGTAGGCAGAGATCATAGCTCACTCAACATTTTATCTTGATGTCTAGTACACAGTAAGTCTGTGATAACTGTTGAATAAGTAAATACATGCCTGCATGCGTGCACAATTAAATCATGGTTTTTGAGGTCCTTGATGAATTGCAGTTTATGCTGATAATAAAATTTAGGCTCTGTTTTCCTGTTGGTGATGAATACAGGCTGGCTAACCCCCACAGGCTGGAGAAGGCAATGGCAACCCACTCCAGTACTCTTGCCTGGAAAATCCCATGGGCGGAGGAGCCTGGTAGGCTGCAGTCCACGGGGTCGCTAGGAGTCGGACACGACTGAGCGACTTCACTTTCATTTTTCACTCTTATGCACTGGAGAAGGAAATGGCAACCCACTCCAGTGTTCTTGCCTGGAGAATCCCAGGGATGGGGGAGCCTGGTGGGCTGCCGTCTATGGGGTCTCACAGAGTCAGACACGACTGAAGTGACTTAGCAGCAGCAGCAGCAACAGCAGCAGCAACCCCCACAGGCAGGGTTTCTGCATATGGTTGTGCTGGTTGGTTACTGCTTTAATACAATCATCCTGGAGAGAGTACTTTTTCTATTTGCCCAGAGTCTCTATATGAACTTACACCTGGCTGTCCATGGTGGTGTCTAAGAGGCTCAGGAGGCCTTTAACCAGGGAGTGGTGTCTACTTGGCCATCTGTGGACTACAGAGGTACAGGAAAGCACAAGGAAGGAACAGCACGATGACCCTCAGAAGCAGGAGACTATCTCACCTCTTTCTCCTTTTACCTCTGGCCCTCACTTGAGCATCCCTTTATTTACATTTCAACTTCCAGAACACAGGTATTCCTACCATTAAAAATACTGTGGATTATAGCCTCCATGTCGGGAGCTATACATTTAAATCAAAGGGAAAGCATCTGAAGATAATTGCAGTGTTCTGAGGCTGCAAATGTTTCCTTGCTAAACCTATTCTACCTCAGCAGCATGGAGGGCATTTGGAGGACCTGCAGGCTGAGAGGCAAATGCAGGGGGTTGGAGGATCCCACATAGTGTGGTTGTTGTCCAGGCTGCATTCCCAGAAGAAGAAAGAACTTTCTGCATTCTCCATGCCTGCTTCACTGGCATTCACAGTGCCACTGTGAGTCACTGCGTTAGTAGGGTTGTGGAGCCTTGTGGGCTCTCGGCCCACAGAAAGCTGCTGCTACTGCTAAGTCACTTCAATCGTGTCCGACTCTGTGCAACCCCATAGACGGCAGCCCACCAGGCTCCCCCCTCCCTGGTATTTTCCAAGCAAGAACACTGGAGTGGGTTGCCATTTCCTTCTCCAATGTATGAAAGTGAAAAGTGAAAGTGAAGTCGCTCAGTCGTGTCCGACTCTTGGCGACCCCGTGGACTGCAGCCTATCAGGCTCCACCGTCCATGAGATTTTCCAGGCAAGAGTACTGGAGTGGGGTGCCATTGCCTTCTCCACCACAGAAAGCTGCCCCCTCCAATAAGGTTGCCGTATATATCCGATGGAGTTTCCCTGGTAGCTCAGCTGGTAAAGAATCTGCCTGCAATGCAGGAGACCCTGGTTCGATTCCTGGGTAGGGAAGATCCTCTGGAGAAGGGATAGGCTACCCATTCCAGTATTATTCAGCTTCCCTGATGACTCAGATGGTAAGGAATCCACCTGCAATGCAGGAGATCTGCGTTAGATCTCTGGGTTGGGAAGATCTTCTGGAGAAGGGCATGGCAACCCACTCCATTATTCTTGCCTGGAGAATCCCCATGGACAGGGGAGCCTGGCGGACTATGGTGCATAAGATCACAAAGAGTTGGACTTGACTAAATGACTAAGCACACACACTATATCCTATGAGCTATGATGCTTGGGATTGTTTTCCCATCAGCTCCTGCAGCAGATACCTGCGTTCTTCCTTGGACATTGTACACTGTAAAATGTGAGGATCAGAGATATTTATTACCAGTGCCTTCCTCTCCAGGCGGCGGATCAATTTCCTTTTTTCCAGATGGCTCACTGGCCAGAAAAAGAAGGGACTGCTGGCCATCTGCTTCCTGTTGCCTTTTCAAGCTGGCTAGCCACTCAGCAAAGCTAGCAAAGCCCAAGGCACCAGCTGTCAGTCTAGGCTGCCCTGCTGGCCCTGCACCTTGCCACACTAGGCATGATAGAGCAGGGGCCATGCTGAAATCAGTGTTTGACACTCATGAGGCGGGAAAGCTTCCTTCCAAACCCAGGCCAGCCAGCTTCCCTGATGATAAACATAACAAGATTGCCAGCTCTGGGACTTCCTCTGACAGTGGTATTCTGCTGACTTAATATGGGATGAAAAGGGATGACTTTGGGTAGAAAAAAGGCAGTGTTTATGGTCAACTGATAGGACAAAATTTAATATAATTCTGAATCCCATATAAGTAAAACAATTCAGTCATAATTTCCAATTTACCCTTCTGTTTCTGTTTTTTTCTAATGTTTATTGTTTACAATGACAAAATAAACATCTGCTCATTGCGGAAAATCTGTGAAGTGCTGTTGGAGATTTAGAATGTCACTCTTAATTCTGTGAACTACAGAGATAACTAAATTTATTTTGTTGTTTAATCATTGTCTTTTTTTTCTTCTTAGTATCTTTGAGGTCACATTCTATATACAGTTTTTTCTGTTTTCATTTTGTGGCTTAATGCTACATATAAACATTTTTAGCAAATAAAAATATTTTTAGTGACTAGTATTATAATGCATGGTAATGTCTTAATTCACTTGCTGCTACTGCTGCTGCTAAGTCGCTTCAGTCATGTCCGACTCTGTGTGACCCCATAGACGGCAGCCCAACAGGTTCCCCCATCCCTTGGATTCTCCAGGCAAGAACCACTGGGGTGGGTTGTCATTTCCCTCTCCAATGCATGCAAGTGAAAAGTGAAAGTGAAGTCACTCAGTCATGTCCGACTCTTCGCAACCCCATGGACTGCAGCCCACCAGGCTCCTCCATCCGTGGGATTTTCCAGGCAAGAGTACTGGAGTGGGGTGCCATTGCCATCTCCATTAATTCACTTAACTGCTCCCTAATTGCTGAACATTGTGATTTTCCAACTTTTTACTATTTTAAATAATTGTATAATAGAACATCATTATGCCTAAAGCTTATATTTGTATTTTAGATTATTTCTTGAGGATCATTTCCAGAAATAGAATGATTGTGCTAATTTTAAGGAAAATTTACTATACTGCCAAATTGCTTACAAATATATATATATGTACATATACATATACACACATTTCTTTTATATATATATAATATATAAATATATATATGAAACCATGAAACCAGCACTCTTTATATAAAGTTTCTTCAACAATAGGTGTTTTCTTCCTTTTTGAAATTTCAGCTGATTTGGTGCTTTTTCCCACCTCAAAACCCTGTCTTAATAGGTAGGTGTGGATAAAGGCCTTAAACCTGTTACACTGCACCAGACTTTCTTTATGCCAGGTTCTATGCAACAAATATAAGACTATAACCTGAACACTGATTCAGAAGTGGGGGTGTATTATGAATCACTGTGTTTGAAAGGGATTCACTGTGCTCCGAGCCGCAGTGTGATGCTCCTCTTTGAATATTGCTTCCTCATTGTCTCATCTCCCTTAGCTGACTCTGTGGCAGTCATCGATAGACCTGGGTCTTTAATGGCCCCTTCCCAAGGCCAGGTGGCCATAGCTACAGGAAACAGCAAGAATGCTCTACGGAGCGGTGAGGCTCTTAGCGCCAAGCTGGGCATGATGGTTGGCTCCCAGCACAGAGGTTCAGCAGGAAAGCACGAGTCCTGCTAGGAGGCCAGCCTGCTTCAAAGGCACTAGGGTGAGAGGCCAGCCTTCTCAAAGGCACCTGGCCTTCTCTGGACTTAAGTCCATGCTCTGAAGTGCCCAGTGAATGGTGATGTATAACTGTTATACCATCTGTCATAGTCCCAGTTGTTTCTTTAGCTCTATCTTTGCTAAGCCTTTTAGGTCTCTTACTAATTAGCATAGCTTTTACACCACTGGTTGTGTTGAAATTTCTGCTTTCTCTGATAAACTAAATCTTGTGTCTCTTCCCAGGGTACCAATAATTTTATCCCTCAAGCAATATATTCTACTAATTCTGGATTGCATTTATCTCTCTCTTTTCTGTATCTCCAAAGTTTTAAAAAATTATTATTGGATATCAAACATTTTGGCAGTTTTTAGAAGAGAGATACAAATCTTTGTTTTATATCTCTAGTGTACACATTTCCATTGAATTCCAGACTTATATGGCAAGCTGTCTACTTGATATCATTCCATGGACATCACACAACCTATCATACTCAAAGTTGGACTTACTCCAGTAGTCTCTAGACTGACATCTTTACTATCTCCCTACCTCTCAGTTAATCACCAAGCCAAAATTTATACAGATAGAAAATAAAATTTGTATATCTCAATTCTGTCCACTGCCATTGCAAATCTAGCTGATCTCCTCACATACATCTTGGAACTCATTCCATCCTTCTTCTGTACTAAAACCAAAGTGATCCTTGCAAAACCTAAATTTGATCAAGTCATGCCTCACACTCCTACAGTCTACTTTGAACTTGTTAATGGCTTCTCTTCATTTTTTTGAAATATGTTAATATAGTAAAAATATATGCAATGTAAAATTTGCCACTTTAACCATGTTAAGTGTACAGTTGTGTGAAATTAAGTACATTCTTACTGTGCATCTATCATCACTATCTGCTTCTAAAACTTCATCATCCCCAGTAGAAACTCTGTAATCATTAAGCAATAACTTCTCATTTCACCTTGTGACTCAACTGGTAAAAAATCTGCCTGAAATGCAGGAGACCTGGGTTCAATCCCTGAGTTGGGAAGATCCCCTGGAGAAGGGAAAGGCTACCCACTCTAGTATTCTGGCCTGGAGAATTCCACAGACAGCCCATGCGGTTGCAAAGAGTTGGACACGACTGAGCAACTTTCACTTCATTTCAATTCGCATTTCCCCTCCCCACAGGGCCTACTAACATTTCATCTACCTTCTTTCTCTATGAATTTGTCTACTCTAGATGTTTCATACAAATGGAATCATATAATATTTGTACTTTTCTGGTCTGGCTTTTTTCATATTTCCAAGATTTATCCATGTTGTTGATGTCTATATATCAGAATTTCATTTCTTTTTGTGTCCTTGTAAGAATATGCCACATGCCCTGTGATAACCTAGAATGGTGGGATGGGAGGGGAAAGTGCAAGGCAAGAGGGAGGGGATTTATATGTATACATATAGCTGAGTCACGTCATTAGAAAATGGGAACTAGCAACACTAGAAACAGTAGAAACTAACAGCATTTAAAGCAATTATACTCCAATTTTTAAAAATACAAATAAATAAATAAAAATAACATGAATGGGTGGAAAAAAATAATATATCACAAATTGTTTACTTATTCATCTCTTAAAGGACATTTGATTCATTTCCACATTCTGACTATTGTGAATAATGCTGATGTGAACATTCACATATAACTGAGTCCCTGTTTTCAATTGTTTTGCTTCCTTTTATTTAATATTAAAAAATAAATATCTTAACCAAGTCTGTAAGTCTCTGTGTGATCTTGTTCATCTGTTCTCATCCCCAGCACCTTCTGCTCTCCTAGCTCTCTCTTTTCTTTGGAGTCCTCACACCTGTGTGGCTTCTTACTGTATCAGTTGAAGGACAACTGAGTTACTTCTGTTTTTGTCTATCATGAGTAACACTGCTGTGAACATTTATGTGCAAGTTTATGTGGCGACATGTATTGATATTTTCATTTTGTGGGGCTATATGCCTAGGAATGGAATTGCTTGGTTATATGTTAATCAGATGTTGAACTTCTTCAGGAATCCATGTTCTTTTGGTTTTTTTGTACTACACTTAATGTACAATTATTATGTAATTTACAGGTATATAATGAACTTAGTGATTCACAATTTTTAAACATTATACTCCATTTGTGGGACTTCCTTGGGGGGTTCAGTGGTAAAGAATCCGTGTGCAAATGCAGGAGATGTGCGCTTGGTCCTTGGGTTGTGAAGATCCGCTGGAAAAAGAAGTGGCAACCCACTCCAGTATTCTTGCCTGGGAAATCCCATAGACAGACGAGCCTGCTGGGCTACAGTCTTTGGGGTCACAAAAAGAGTTAGACATGACTTAGTGACTAAGCAGTGATAACCAATCTAATCACATGGACCACAGCCTTGTCTAACTCAATGAAACGATGAGCCATGCCGTGTGGGGCCACCCAAGACGCAGGGGTCATGGCCGAGAGTTCTGACAAAACGTGGTCCACTGGAGAGGGGAATGGCAAACCACTTCAGTATTCTTGCCTTGAGAACCCCGTGAACAGAATGAAAAGGCAAAAAGATAGAACACTGAAAGATGAACTCCCCAGGTCGGTAGGTACCCAATATGCTACTGGAGATCAGTGGAGAAATAACTCCAGAAAAAATGAAGAGATGGAGCCAAAGCAAAAACAACACCCAGTTGTGGATATGACTAGTGATAGAAGCAAGGTCTGATGCTGTAAAGAGCAATATTGCATAGGAACCTCGAATGTTAGGTCCATGAATCAAGACAAATTGGAAGTGATCAAACAGGAGATGGCAAGAGTAACCATCAACATTTTAGGAATCAGTGAACTAAAATGGACTGGAATGGGTGAATTTAACTCAGATGACCATTATATCTACTATTGTGGGCAAGAATCCCTTAGAAATGGAGTAGCCATCATAGTCTACAAAAGAGTCCAAAATGCAGTACTTGGATGAGATCTCAAAAACAACAAAATGATCTCTGTTTGTTTCCAAGGCAAACAATTAAATATCAGGGTAATCCAAGTCTATGTCCCAACCAGTAATGCCGAAGAAGCTGAAGTTGAATGGTTCTATGAAGACCTACAAGACCTTTTAGAAATAACACCCAAAAAAGATGTCCTTTCATTATAGGGGACTGGAAGGCAAAAGTAGGAAGTCAAGAAACACCCAGAGTAACAGAAAAATTTGGCCTTGGAATATGGAATAAAGCAGAGCAAAGGCTAATATTGTTTTGCCAAGAGAAGGCACTGGTCGTAGCAAACACCCTCTTCCACAATACAAGAGAAGACTCTACACAAGGACATCACCAGATGGCCAACACCAAAATCAGGTTGATTATATTCTTTGCAGCCAAAGATGGAGAAGCTCTATACAGTCAGCAAAAACAAGGCTGGGAGCTGACTGTGGCTCAGATCATGAACTGTTTATTGCCAAATCAGACTTAAATTGAAGAAAGTAGGGAAAACCACTAGACCATTCAGGTATGACCTAAATCAAGTCCCTTATGATTCTACAGTGGAAGTGAGAAATAGATTTAAGGGATTAGATCTGATAGAGTGCCTGATAAACTATGGATGGAGGTTCAGAAGACAGGTATCAAGACCATCCCCAAGAAAAAGAAATACAAAACACAAAATGGCTGTCAGAGGAGGCATTACAAATAGCTATGAAAAGAAGAGAAGTGAAAAGCAAAGGAGAAAAGGAAAGATATGCCCATTTGGATGCAGAGTTCCTAAGAATAGCAAGGAGAGAGAAGAAAGCCTTCTTCAACAATCAATGCAAAGAAATAGAGGAAAACAACAGAATGGGAAAGACTAGAGATCTCTTCAAGAAAATTAGAGCTACCAAGGGAACATTTCATGCAAAGATGGGCTCGATAAAGCACAGAAATGGTATGGACCTACAGAAGCAGAAGATATTAAGAGGTGGCAAGAATACACAGAAGAACTGTACAAAAAAGATCTTCACAACCCAGATAATCACGATGGTGTGATCACTCACCTAGAGCCAGACATCCTGGAATGTGAAGTCAAGTGGGCCTTAGGAAGCATCACTATGAACAAAGCTGGGGAGGTGATGGAATTCCAGTGGAGCTGTTTCAATTCCTGAAAGATGATGCTGTGAAAGTGCTGCACTCAATATGTTAGTAAATTTGGAAAACTCAGCAGTGGTCACAGGATTGGAAAAGGTCAGTTTTCATTCCAGTCCCAAAGAAAGGCAATGCCAAAGAGTGCTCAAACTACCACACAATTGCACTCATCTCACATGCTAGTAAAGTAATGCTCAAAACTCTCCAAGCCAGACTTCAGCAATATATGAACCGTGAACTTCAAGATGTTCAAGCTGGTTGTAGAAAAGGCAGAGGAACCAGAGATTCAATTGCCAACATCTGTTGGATCATTGAAAAAGCAAGAGAGTTCCAGAAAAACATCTCTTTCTGCTTTATTGACTATGCCAAAGCCTTTGTGTGGATCACAATAAACTGGAAAATTCTGAAAGAGATGGGAATACCAGACCACCTGACCTGCCTCTTGAGAAACCTGTATGCAGGTCAGGAAGCAACAGTTACAACTGGACATGGAACAACAGACTGGTTCCAAATAGGAAAAGGAGCACGTCAAGGCTGTATATTGTCACCCTGCTTATTTAACTTGTATGCAGAGTACATCATGAGAAATGCTGGGCTGGATGAAGCACAAGCTGGAATCAAGATTGCCAGGAGAAATATCAATAACCTCAGATATGTAAGGGACAGCACCCTTATGGCAGAAAGCCAAGAAGAACTGAAGAGCCTCTTGATGAAAGTGAAAGAGGAAAGTGAAAAAGTTGGCCTAACGCTCAACATTCAGAAAACTAAGATCATGGCATCTGGTCCCATCACTTCATGGCAAATAGATGGGGAAACAGTGGAAACAGTGGCTGACTTTTTTTTGTGTTGGTGGGGCAGGCTTCAAAACTACTGCAGATGGTGATTGCAGCCATGAAATTAAAAGATGCTTACACCTTGGAAGGAAAGTTATGACCCACCTAGACAGCATATTGAAAAGCAGAGACATTAATTTGCCCACAAAGATCCATCTCTCAAGGCTATGATTTTTCCAGTAATCATGTGTGGATGTTAGAGTTGGACTATATAGAAAGCTGAGTGCTGAAGAACTGATGCTTTTGAACTGTGGTGTTGGAGAAGACTCTTGAGAGTTCTTTGGACTGCAAGGAGATCCAACGAGTCCATCCTAAAGGAGATCAGTCCTGAATATTCATTGTAAAGACTGATGTTGAAGCTGAAACTCCAATACTTGGCCACCTGATGTAAAGAGCTGACTCATTTGAAAAGACCCTGATTTTGGGAAAGATTGAAGGCAGGAGAAGAAGTGGACAACAGAGGATAGATGGTTGGATGGCATCACAGCGGCACAATGAACAGTTTGAGTAAACTCAGGGTGTCGGTGATGGACAGGGAGGCATGGTGTGCTGCAGTCCATGGGGTTGCAAAGAGTTGTACATGACTGAGTGACTGAACTGAACTGTGGCAGTTCTATTTTTAGCTTTTGGGGAAACCTCTATTCTGCTTTCAGCAGTGGTTGCACCAATTTACATTTTCATCAACAGTGTACAAAAGTTCCATTTTCTCCACATCCTTGCCAATATATGTTGTGTTTTTTTAGATGATAGCCATTCTGAGAGATGTGAGGTTATATTTTGTGTAGTTTTGATATGCATTTCTCTGATGATTAGTAATGTTCAGCATCTTTTCATATGTCTGTTAGCCATCTGCATTTCCTCTTTGGAAAATGTCTAGTCATTTCTTCTGCCCATTTTAAATTGAGTTGTTTATATTTTGATGTGTTGTATGAACTGTTTGTATATGTTGTATATTAACCACTTATTGGTCTTACCAGTTGAAAATATTTTCTCCCATTCAGTCAGTTTTCTTTTTGTTTTGCTGATGGTTTCCTTTGTTGTGCAAAAGGCTTTAAGTTTAATTAGGTTCTATTTGTTTATTTTCTGCTTTAATTTCCTTTGCTTTAGGAGACAGAGCCAAAAATTTTTTGCTTTGAATTATCTCAAAAAGTTGCCTGTGTTGTCCTCTAGGAGTTTTAAAGTTTCTGGTCTTATATTTAGATCTTTAATCCATTTTGAAATTATTTTTGTGTATGATGTTATGTAATGTTCTAATTTCATTGTTTTATATGTAGCTATCCAGTTTTCCCAGTGCTATTTTTTTCTTTATTTCAGTTTAAAAAAGTAACTTTATGTGGCATGTAATTATAGAAATATCAAACCACTATGTTGTATACTTGAAACTAATATTATTTTAAGTAATCTTACTTCAATAAAAAAATCTAAAATGAATTGTTTGAGTAATGGACCTTTATGAATCAGTTTGGATCTTCCAAGCCCCAGCACTAATTTTTGAAGAGACTGTCTTTTCTCTGTTGTATATTCTTGCCCCCTTTGTTATAGATTAATTTATCATAACTATGTGGGTTTATTTCTAGGCTCTCTATTCTGTTCCATTGATCTATATGTCAATATTCATTCTTTCCATTTCTTTAAATCACCTTCAGTTTCCTTTATCAGTGTTTAATAGTTCTCATCATATACGTCTGTCACCTCTCTGGTCAGGTTTATTCATAAGTTTTTATTTTTTTGTTTGACATGATTTTAAAAGGGATTAGTTTTTTACTTTCCCTGTCTAATATTTAACTGTTAGTATGAAGAAGTGTAACAAGTTTCTGTTTGTTAAACTTGTATCCTGGTACCTTGCTGAATTTGTTTATCAGTTCTAATAGTTTTTATGTGGAGTCTTGTTAGGGCTTTCATACACACACACAGACACACACACGCACACATAATGTCATGTCCTTGACATATAATGACGTTTTATCTGTTCCCTTCCAATTTGGATACCTTGTATTTCTTTCTCTTGTCTGATTTCTGTATCTACAACTTCCAGTGTTATGTTGAATAACAGTGGTAAGAAGGGATATTTTTGTCTTGTTTCAGATTTTCGTGGGAAGGCTTTCAGCTTTTCACCATTGAGTGTTATGTTGGCTTGGGTTTGTTATAAATAGCTTATATTATGCTGAGGTATATTCCCTCTATACTTACTTTGATGAGAGGTATTTTTTTTTTATCATGAATGGATATTGAATTGTATCAAAACCTTTTTCTGTATTTATTGAGATAATCATGTGGTTTTTGTCTTTTCTTTTACTGATGTGGTGTATCACACTGATTTTATGTATATTGAACCATCTGTGACCCATGGATAAATCCAACCTGTTCATGGTGTATGATCCTTTTTATGTATTGTTGGATTTGGTTTGCTAATATTTTGTTGAGAATGTTGAAGATGTTTACATTTATGTTCCTCAGTGATATTGACCTGTAACTGAGATTTTTGGTTTGGGTTTCGGGGTGATGCTGGCCTCATAGAATGAGTCTAGAACTGTTCCTTCCTCTGCAATTTTTCAAAATACTTTGAGAAGGATAGGTGTTAAGTCTTCTCTAAATGTTTGGTATAATTCACCTTTGAAGCCACATGGTCCTGAACATTTGTTGGGAGTTTTAAAATTACTGACTCAAATTCATTACTAGTAATTGGCCTGTTCATATTTTCTATTTCTTCTTGGTTCAGTCTTGGGAGATATCTTTCTAAGAATTTTTCCATTTCTTCTAGGTTGTCCATTTTGTTGGCATGTAGTTGTTCATAGTAGTGTCTTATAACCCTCTGTATTTCTGTAGTGTTTCATTTCTGATTTTAATGACTTGGGCCCACTTCCTTTTTTTTTTATTGATGAGGCTGCCTAAAGGTTTATCAATTTTATTTATCTTTTTAAATAACCAGCTCTTAGTTTCATTGATATTTCCTATTGTTCTTTTAGTGTCTATTTCAATTATTATTACTCTACTTTTTATGATTTTTTCCTTGTAAATTTGGGGATTTGTTCTTTCTTTTTTGTTTAGTTCCTTTAGTTGTGAAGTTAGGTTGTTTATTTGAGATTTGTATTGTTTCCTGAGGTAAGCTATTATTGCTATAAATTTCCCTCTTGGAACTGCTTTTCCTGTTGTTCAAATCCCATAAGCTTTGGAGCATCATGTTTTCATTTTCATCTGTCTCTTAGTCTCAGTTCAATTCAGTTGCAGTCTTGTCTGACTCTTTGCCGCCCCATGGACTGCAGCACACCAGGCTTCCCTGTCCATCACCAACTCCCAGAGCTTACTCAAACTCATGTCCATCAAGTCAATGATACCATCCAACCATCTCATCCTCTGTCATCCCCTTCTCCTCCTGCCCTCAATCTTTCCCAGCATCAGTCTTTTCCAATGAGTCTGTCTTCACATCAGGTGGCCAAAGTATTGGAGCTTCAGCTTCAGCATTAGTCCGTCCAATGAATATTGGACTGATCTCCTTTAGGATGGACTTGTTGGATGTCCTTGCAGTCCAAGGGACTCTCAAGAGTCTTCTCCAATGCCACAGTTCAAAAGCATCAATTCTTCTGTGCTCAGCTTTCTTTACAGTCCAACTTTTACAGCCATACATGACTACTCTAGGTATTTTTTACTTCCTCTGATTTCTTCAGTGATCCATTGGTTGTTTAGCAGCATATCGTTTAGCCTCCATGTGTTTATGGGTTGTTGTTGGGTTTTTGTTGTTGTTGTTGTTTTTCTGTTTTTTTTTTTCTTTCTTCCTCTTTTGGCCACACTGTGTGGCATGAAGGATCTTAATTCTCTAACCAGAGATAGAACCTGTGTCCCCTGCAGTGAAAGCATAGAATCTTAATCAGTGGAGTGCCAAGAAAGTCCCTGCAGTTTCTTTTTTTTCCCTCTTTTTTCTTGAAGTTGATTTCTAGTCTCAGCATTGTGATACGAAAAGGTGAGAGGTAATTACATGTAAACTAATTATCAATATATATGTTCTTGTTGCCATTTTATTAATTGTTTTGGATTTGTTCTTATAGGTCTTTTTACTCTTTTTCTTTTATTCTTCTATTGTGATCTGATGACTCTCTTTAGTGTTATGTTTGGATTCCTTTTTCTTTTTTGTGTCTAGATGTATTATAGATTTTTGGTTTGCAGTTTCCATGAGGTTTTAGTGTATATATATATGTGTGTGTGTGTGTGTGTGTGAGTGTGTGTGTGTATGTATACATATATGTACATATTAGTATATACATATTATTTCAAGTTGCTGATCTCTTAATTTCAAATGCATTTTTGATACCCTGTCTTTGTATTCTCCTTCCTTCATGATAACTGTTTTCAATATCATATTTTATATCTAATTATTTTGTGTACCCGTTAGTTGCTTATATTGACTATAAATGATTTCACTACTCTTGTTTTCTAACTTCCCTATCTTTATGTGTGGATGACTTCCTACTTTTACTGTATGTTTGCCCTTATTAGTGAACTTTTTCATTTCATAATTTCCTTGTTTCTAGTTGTAGCATTTTCTTTTTTGCCTAGAAGAATGAAAATAAAGTGGGAGAAATAAGTCAGGTTTGTAGGCTGATGGCAAATAACCACAGAAGGAGTAAAAATTGATAATTCAGGGAAAAAAGAGAATGGTTGTAGTGATATCCTTGAATGGACATGAGGAGGATGGAGTCTAGTGACAAGTGGAGGATTATCCTTAAATAAGAGTCCAGACAATGTATACCTTGTTTAACAGGAGGAGTGTGGATGTATAGGGCACAGGTGCAAGTAGGCTGGTAGATGTGGTTAGGAGTATGTAGTTTTCTCCTCACCAATTCTGTCATCTTAGAGAAATAGAAACCAAGCCAGGCCAAGAGTGAGAATAGGGTAGGAGCTATGTGAGGTTTGTGAAAGGGGAGAGTATTAAATGCCTCTCTAGAAGAGTGATGGAAGGAAAGGATTAGAGAAATATAGTTGACCTTGGCAAAGCCAAAGGCCCATGTGAGAGATTACTGGTTACAAAATTTAAAGTGAATATGTCACCATAGTTGTGTGCATGTTATTTTTTTTTTCACCTACAAAATAAGAACAGGTATTGAGTAAGCAAAGTTGGATTAATCAGGTTTGGATTTATTTTTTTCAGATGAATAGACCAGGAAAATATGTAAATAGTTATGGGTATATACAAAAAATGTTGCAATAATAAGCCACGACCTTTAAGCCCAGTAAAGAAGGGAAGGACCTGAGCGGAAGGCACACTAACTCTGCTTCATCCCCAGACGTCTAAATCCAGCAGCACAAGTGGCCTACTAAGAACTCAAGGCTCACTGAAATATTCTTCATGTTAATTCAGGTGATGATACACAAAGTTGTGAATAAAAATCCCTTTACTCATTTTCTTAGAGGCAAGAACAATTGAATGTGTGTTATCATTGCACAGAGGCAGGAAAAAAGCAATAGTCTGTTCATGACTGAATGTGTTGGTGCTTAAAAATATTCCAAGAGTCAATATTTAATTAATAAATTGCCATGCTCATTTAACTGATGGCACAATATGAAAGTATTAGTTATACAATAAAGAATTAATGAATTCCTGTCAGGTAAATATGGAAGTTAAATATATATATATTTATATTTATATCTCACATGATCATTAAAACCATGCTGCTGCTGCTAAGTCACTTCAGTCGCGTCCAACTCTGTGTGACCCCATAGACAGCAGCCCACCAGGCTCTGCCATCCCTGGGATTCTCCAGGCAAGAACACTGCAGTGGGTTGCCATTTCCTTCTCCAATCCATGAAAGTGAAAAGTGAAAGTGAAGTCACTGAGTTAGGAAATTAAAAAGACTGAAAAGTAGTCACTCAAAATATCCTTGTGTCAGAATACCTAAAGAAGGCAGCTTATGTGGAATGCAGATTTTCCTTCTGTGGTCCAAATCCTGAGTACAATAAAATGGTTTATACACAGTATGCATAAAACAAATATTTGTTCAATGTATTGACTAAATATATAAATGACGAGGAGTCATTTCTCGAACATGACATTTGTATGTGATAAAATCTTTCCTATTTCGCCAGCCCCATGTAGGTTCAGTTTCCGGTTGGTAATTAGTGATGGTAGGCTGCCTCTTCAGAGAAGGCAATGGCACCCCACTCCAATACTCTTGCCTGGGAAATCCCATGGGCAGAGAAGCCTGGTAGGCTGCAGTCCATGGGGTTGCTAAGAGTCGGACACGACTGAGCGACTTCACTTTCAGTTTTCACTTTCATGCATTGGAGAAGGAAATGGCAACCCACTCTAGTGTTCTTGCCTGGAGAATCCCAGGGATGGGGGAGCCTGGTAGGCTGCAGTCCATGGGGTCACAAAGAGTCGGACACCACTGAGCAACTTCACTTTCAGTTTTCACTTTCCTGCATTGCAGAAGGAAATGGCAACCCACTCCAGTGTTCTTGCCTGGAGAATGCCAGGAATGGGGGAGCCTGATGGGCTGCCGTCTATGGGGTCGCACAGAGTCAGATACGACTAAAGTGACTTAGCAGCAGGCTGCCTCTTTAGGTTGAAGAAGCTTCTGGTTGTTCATGCACCACCATTCCCCAACCAGGAGATGCTTGTAGCTCATTACACTGATAATCTTCTATTACACCTAATGCTTTTGCAAATACGATTTTCTCAGTTCAGTCTGAAAATTGCTTGTTGCCATGCCCCTCAACCTCTCACTCACCTCTAACTTGTATACAGGAAATTCCTTCTTTCTTTCCAGCAGCAATTCAAACATCAGCTACCTCCTCTCCTTTCTCAGGCTTTCTTGGGTGAGGACTGGCTGTGGCATGGCTCCATCGTACCCACCACAGTGGCACTTCAGAGACCCTGCTTCCTGAGGCTGACCCACTGTGCCCTGTTTATTTCATCTACCCCAACCACTTCAGGGCCAAATGAAACACCTTGCAGTGGGGTTTGAGTTCTGACCAGCCCTGAGGTGAGGTCATATAATCCAGAAACGCAAGGAAGGGCGTTCCTTTTATAGTATGAACTTTAAACAATGAGAGACAAGCTTATTCCTATCTCTTCCTCCCTGTGCCCTAACCCTATTCAGTTCCAAAGCACAGAGGTATCCATACAGCCTTGGAGAATTCTAGTGTGATCAAGATTTTAGCTGTTTTTTCAAACCTTTGTTTTCCTTTCTTTTCTCCTTCTTGCTCCTCAATAAAATGCTAGCCCAGGAACTTTGGCCTAGGTTCTGATGTCTATGGAAGGATCTGTCCTCCAAAATCCTGTGGCAATCTCTATCCTAACTTTAAATAACCTGTGTCATAATTATTAGTTTACTTTTAGAGAGATTCTTAAGAGACTGTCTTTCAGCAGCTTCATTGCTTAGTATCATGTTTAGAACATGGTGGGTGATTTGATAAAAAAAATAGCTAATTAATTAATGGCTTGTGCTAAGTTGCATCAGTTGTGTCCGACTCTCTGCGACTCTATGGACTGTCGCCCACCAGGCTCCCCTGTCCACGGGATTCTCCAAGCAAGAATACTGGAGTGGGTTGCCATTTCCGGAGGACATCTTCCTGACTCAGGGATCTAACCCACATCTCTTGTGTCTCCTGCATTGGCAGACAGGTTCTTTACCATTAGCGACACCTGGGGAGCCCTTAATTAATATTAACAACTTAATATTAATCTATACATAACACACTGAAAACGAGAAGATTCCTTAGACATTTTTGTTTTAACCTCTCACTATATGGAGGAACAAAAGCAAGGCCAAGAGAAGTAAAGGGCTTTTCCCAAAGGTATGTAGCTATTGAGTAGCATGACTAGATTAGCACTTTGGTTTCCGCTCAAACAACACTATTCTTATTTTTAAATGACTGCTTCCACTTCTGTGAGAGGAAATGATACCAGGACCATTCTGACAAACTCCTGTTTCTCCAGGCCAATTAAAATATAAAATTGGTTAACATTAACCATAGAAAAGAATGTTTCTTTGGGTCTGATTCCACCCTCCTATAAAGTTCCTGCTGCCATTTTTCCTGGATGTTGCCAGGTGGTGTCTTGTGTGTGATTGCAGACACAGTTCTGCCAGCTCCCACGTGACACCCGTCTTTGCATTGCTTTCTTATTTTAATTGCTAGCATGAGCTCTATAGCCAGGGCTTGCCAGTGCACATCTACAGGCTTGGCACACCTGCGGAGCCGCAGCTGTCTCTTCATTTCTTCTGCAGGATTCTGGTTGTTGGTCAGCTCACTGTTAAGAGCCCCGTGTGGTGTCCATGTGTCCATATTCCCCTGAAATGGAGAGAATTTCCTGGACCTCCTCAAATTTAGCACCATGTCTGGACCTTGGAGAGCAGGGCATCGCCTCCTAAGTCTCCAGTAAAGCAGAATTATCTGTTTAGTCCTTATCCACAGCTCAGTGTTGCAGATATGGCTCTGTGGGATTGGTGAAATGCACCTGAATGACTTGACTAGGACTCCTAATTGCGGAAGAGGGAGGAGGTAAGGTGGAACACAGGCACACCAAACCCCCAGGCTATCACAGCATGCTCCACAAGGGTCCCCTTTCCTAGAGCAAGGGCCAGTCTATGGGCTGTTCTTATTTGATCAGTGAGCTAAGAACGATTTCAATGCTTTTAAAAGATTGTAAACACAAAAAATCAAGCAGAACACGCTACAGACACATGTGACACAGAAAGCCTGAAATATTTACTGCCTGCCCTTTTACAGAAAAAGTTTTGTATACTCTTGTCCTGCAGGGAAAACAAAATGCACCAATTAGAAATAGGAAATAAAGCAATGTGCAGTATGAACTATGTAATTGTAAACCATAAATCAATTCCATTTGTTCTGCAACCTTATTAAAATCTTGCATTTTTCATCATGATGGGAACCAAAAGCATAGAGAAATGAGTTTCGTCGGGTGGTAATTCATCACTGCCACAGCTGATGATGGCTCTGCTTCCAGCCATTGTGACCCTGTGCTGCCTCTGGTCTTACTGCCTGACTTGCCGTTGGAGGGAGACACCATCCTCTCACATCCTGTCCCATTATTCTTGACTCAAAAGGGAGAACTTTACATGGGCCCTTCCTGAGGATATGGAGTCCCTTCCTCCCAGAACAGAGGTCTTCAGGTTTGTCTGTGGGTAGACTCTTGGGATTCTTGAACCACAGTCTTCAGTTCTGCCAAGAGAAGTGAATCTGAGGACAGATACAATTTAGATTCATGCTGAGGCTCCTGCTACCCATGAAAATAGATTTGATTTCTGTTTAATTTTATCTCAATTTGGTTTTGAATAGTCCACAAGTATAAATATTTGCTTCTTCCTTGCTGCAGATTTCCTTCAAGACCTGACCTAAGTGTAAAATTTAATTAAAAAATCTTAGAAATGGCAGGATGATTATTTTTCATTTCTATTTCCTTTGCCTTTGAAATTTGAATTCCTGTGTCCTCTCTGGCCAGTTGTTTGCTGTCTTATCATTGGTTGATAAAGGTTCCTTGTGCCAAGAAATATCTTAGGGTGCTAAAACATCAGAAAAATAAAAACCTTGCCATTGGCCATGTGCTACTGGTTTATTTATTCATTTTCACGTCATCACTCCATTTCTGTTTCCCAAGTGTCAATTAAAAACAGCAGCAAAGTGATGTCTTCTTTTAGTTTAGGAGAAAAAGAGGCTTCAACATTAATTCAATAAATACTACTTAGATTATTCATGTTAGATTAAAACAATAAGGATATAATACCAGTGTCACAAACATGGTTGACTTTATTATCCATGTGTCTGTTTTCCTTTGCTTTTTGTTACTTGGAATGAGAAGAGGAGTTTCCATAAAAAGTGGTCCCAGGCTATTGTCAGTCAACTTCTGTCACCTTTGGGGTGGGATCTCTGAATACCACTATCTGAGCCTCAGTTTCCTTTAAAGTAAAACAGAGCATCAGTTTGTCATTTATCTATCCCTTGTGGAAAACGTTGGAAGAGAGAATAAGATAATGTCCATAGAATCTTTTATATTTCTTAGAGGAGAGTTCCTCTGTAGCATTTTAAGGACAAGTTTTCTGGAAGAACATAAATATTCACCTGAGATAACTGATGCTGAAGCTGAAACTCCAGTATTCTGTCATCTGATGCAAGAAGCTGACTCATTGGAAGAAAGTCCCTGATGCTGGGAAACTTGAGGGCAGCAGGAGAAGAGGGCATCAGAGGATGAGATGGCTGGATGGCATCACTGATGCAGTGGACATGAACTTGGGGAAACTCCAGGTGATGATGAGGGACAAGGAGGCCTGGAGTGCTGCAGTCTATGGGATATTGAAGAACTGAATATGATTGGGCAACTGAACGACAACAACTGAGATGATATTGGGACTGACACTGAGAACACAGGCTGGGAAAATGAACGTGCTTCGGTGGCTGATGATCAGAAATAACCCAAAGCCTTGTATTATTTGTTTTTCAGCTCAGACATCTCTTTGGTTGGTCTTCAACCATGTTCTAATTTTATTTATTTATTTTTTCTTTTGTTTTGGGCTCCATATATGGCATATAGGATCTAAAAGTTTCCCAACCAGGGATCAAACTTGTACCCCCTGCAATGGAACTGTGCAGAGACTTAACCAATTGGACTGCCAAGGAAGTCACCCATGATCCCATTTTGCTGCTAAGCTGCTAAGTCGCTTCAGTCATGTCTGACTCTGTGCGACCCCATAGACGGCAGCCCACCAGGCTCCTCCATCCCTGGGATTCTCTAGGCAAGAATACTGAAGTGGGTTGCAATTTCCTTCTCCAGTGCATGAAAATGAAAAGTCAAAGTGAAGTTGCTCAGTTGTGTTCGACTCTTTGCAACCCCATGGACTGAAGCCCACCAGGCTCCTCCATCCATGGGATTTTCCAGGCAAGAGTACTGGAGTGGGGTGCCATTGCCTTCTCCGATCCCATTTTAAATCCTGGGTAAAAGATGAGATTTGATTTGTTGGAACTTTGATACTGCTTATTTGCAATAAATAATCTCACAACAGTACCCATAGCTACCTCTCAGCTTTTGAGACATCTATGTTTAAGTTGTTTGCATTTTGTCCTGTTATGAAGCTACTCTTACTTAAGCACAATAGAACCTAAATAAATTAAACAAAGAGGAATTAAATAGATATGGTGTTTTCAAAAACAAGCAGACCAACAGGACCTATAGTATTAGAAGTTTTCTTAGACCGCTCTCTGTTAACTAATGTTTATGTTCACTGTAAAATATCCCACCTGATGCCAGAAGCCTGTTGAATGAATACTCCATGTTCTCTACTATGCTGACATACAGCTCCCTTGAGCTGAGTAATATATTTATCAAGATTCTGTGTGTTTATACTCAAACTGGATTAGGCTATTTGTGTTGATTACTTCAACGATCTAATTTGATTACATCTTGCCAACACTTAATAAAATATGAATTTGAAAGAAAATTATTTTCTCAATAAGAACTAAGACTATTCAGGAAAGTAATTTTTAAAAGAAACCTCAGAAATATTTAATCTTGGATTAGATGTGAGCAAGTGAGAAAATCAGATCATTTCTCACTTGAATTGTTTGAAAAAGATCTTCAAGTTCTTGTCCTATTAAAAAAAAAGACTAAAATTGGAAGTTGTAGAGTGAAATATAGATGTTTTAAGAAATAATAATATGGACTCTAATTGGTAGAACTATGATAAAGAAATTACTAAAAAATAAATAAGAAAGGTATAAATCATTAGATATAAACAGTAATGGTTGGATCTTAAAAGCATTATGCAGGAAAAAAGGCAAGAAATTGAATGAGAACTATAGCACAATACCATCTGTATGAGTTTAAATTCAAATCAGTTCAGTTCAGCTGCTCAGTCATGTCTGACTCTTTGCAGCTCCATGAACTACAACATGCCAGGCCTCTAGGTTCATCACCAACTCCTGGAGTTCACCCAAACTTGTGCCCATTGAATCAGTGATGCCATCCAACCATCTCATCCTCTGTTGTGCCCTTCTTCTCCTGCCCTCAATCTTTCCCAGCATCAGGGTCTTTTCATATGAGTTAGTTCTTCACATCAGGTGGCCAGAGTAATGGAGTTTCAGCTTCAACATCAGTCCTTACAATGAACACCCAGGACTGATATCCTTTAGGAAGGACTTGTTGGATCTCCTTGCAGTCCAAGGGACTCTCAAGAGTCTTCTCCAACACCACAGTTCAAAAGCATCAATTCTTCAGCACTCAGCTTTCTTTATAGTCCAACTCTCACATCCATACATGACCACAGGAAAAACCATAGCCTTGACTAGATGGACCTTTGTTGGCAAAGTAATGTCCCTGCTTTTCAATATGCTGTTTAGATTGGTCATATCTTTTCTTCCAAGAAGTAAGCGTCTTTTAATTTCATGGCTATAATCACCATCTGCAGTGATTTTGGAGCCCCCAAAAATAAAGTCTGATACTGTTTCCATTGTTTCCCCATCTATTTCCCATGAAGTGATGGGATAGGATGCCATGATCTTAGTTTTCTGAATGTTGAGCTTGAAGCCAACTTTTACACCCTCCTCTTTCATCAAGAGGCTCTTTAGTTCTTCTTCAGTTTCTGCCATAAGACTGGCATCATCTGCATATCTGAGGTTATTGATATTTCTCCCAGCAATCTTGATTCCAGCTTGTGCTTCTTCCAGCCCAGCATTTCTCATGATGTACTCAGCATTCAAGTTAAATAAGTAGGGTGACAATATACAGCCTTGACATACTCCTTTTCCTATTTGGAACCATTCTGCTGTTCCATGTCCAGTTGTAACTGTTGCTTCCTGACCTGCATACAGGTTTCTCAAGAGGCAGGTCAGGTGGTCTGGGATTCCCTTCTCTCTCAGAATTTTCCGCAGTTTATTGTGATCCACACAGTCAAAGGCTTTGGCATAGTCAATAAAGCAGAAATAGATGTTTTTCTGGAACTCTCTTGCTTTTTCTATGATACAACAGATGTTTGCAGTTTGATCTCTGGTTCCTCTGCCTTTTCTAAAACCAGCTTGAACATCCAGAAGTTCACAATTTATGTATTGCTGAAGCCTGGCTTGGAGAATTTTGAGCATTTCTTTACTGGCATGTGAAATGAGTACAATTGTGTGGTAGTTTGAGCATTCTTTGGCATTGCCTTTCTTTGGGATTGGAATTAAAACCGACCTTTTCCATTCCTGTGGTCACTGCTGAATTTTCCTAATTTGCTGACATATTGAGTGCAGCACTTTCACAGTATCATATTTTAGGATTTGAAATAGCTCAACTGGAATTTCATCATCTCCACTAGCTTTGTTCGCAGAGATGCTTCCTAAGGTCCACTTGACTTCACATTCTAGGATACCTGGCTCTCAGTGAGTGATTACAACATCTTGATTGTCTGGGTCATGAAGCTCTTTTTTGTACAGTTCTCTGTGTATTCTTGCCAGCTCTTAATATCTTCTGCTTCTGTTAGGTCCAGATAATTTCTGTCCTTTATCGAGCCCATCTTTGCATGAAATGTTCCCTTAATATCTCTTATTTCTTGAAGAGATCTCTTTCCCATTCTATTTTTTTTCCCCTATTTCTTTGCATTAATCGCTAAGGAAGGCTTTCTTATCTCTCCTTGCTAGTCTTTGGAACTCTGCATTCAAATACTTATACCTTTCCTTTTCTCCTTTGCTTTCACTTCTCTTCTTTACACAGCTATTTGTAAGGCCTCCTCAGACAGCCATTTTGCCTTTTTGTATTTCTTTTCCATGGGGATGGTCTTGATCCCTGTCTCCTATACAATGTCACGAACGTCTGTCCATAGTTCATCAGGCACTCTGTCTATCAGATCTAGTCCCTTAAATTTACTTCTCACTTCCACTGTATAATCATAAGGGATTTGATTTAGGTCATACCTGAATGGCTTAGTGGCTCAGAGGTTAAAGCATCTGCCTCCAATGCAGGAAACCCGGGTTCGACCCCTGGGTCGGGACGATCCCCTGAAGGAAATGGCAACCTACTCCAGTATTTTTGCCTGGAGAATCCCATGGACAGAGGTTCTTGGTAGGCTACAGTCCACAGGGTCACAAAGAGTCAGACACGACTGAGTGACTTCACTTTCACTTTCCCTTTGAATGGCCTGGTGGTTTTCCCTATTTTCTTCAATTTAAGTCTGAATTTGGCAATAAAGAGTTCATGATCTGAGCCACAGTCATCTCCTAGTCTTAAATTCATATACATGAAACAAAAACATACATTGCTAAGAAGTCAGATAAAAACATATGCATGGGGATTCCCCCGGTGGTCCAGTGGTTAAGAATCCTCCTTGTAACACAGTGGGTGAGGGTTTGATCCCTGATCAGGGAGCTAAGATCCCACATGCCCCTCAAGTAAAAACAAAAAATAAAAGAAAAAACCAAAACATCAAACAGAAGCAATATTGTAACAATTTCAGTAAAGACTTTAAAATAAAACATATGCATTAAACCTACTAGGTATCACTCCCTTTGAAGAAGGAAAGAGATGGGAGTGGGAGGATGGATGAGAATAAATATACATATACAAATACAGAAAGTGAAGTCGCTCAGTCATGTGTGACTCTTTGTGACCCCGTGGACTGTAGCCCACCAGGCTCCTCTGTCCATGGGATTCTCCAGGCAAGAATACTGGAGTGGGTTGCCATTTCCTTCGCCAGGGGATCTTCCCGACACAGGGATTGAACCCGGGTCTCCCGCACTGCAGAAGACCCTTGTATTGGAAAATAACGATGTGTCATGAACTGAGAAGTGTGATTAACTCATCTTTCTTTAATAGCTGTTGCTCTCCTTCCTTGTCCCAAACATCACGAACCTAGAAAACAAGAGAGGTTATGACAACATTCAAGGGAGGACAAGAGAATTTTACAGCTGGGACAGCAAGGGATCAATGTGTCTTAACAGACGTCGGTGCTTGCAGTGGGAGGAGCTAACGAGAAGCAAGCTAATTCTCGCTACAGAGGTTCAAAAGAATTAGCAGCAGGAGATAACCAGGTATATATGGAGGCAGGGGTGCAAATGCAATCAGAAATGGGATTGGTTGAAATTCTGCTCAAGGAACAGTTACTGATAATACCTTGGGTCCCTTCCTCCAATCTAAGCAGCCAGGTCACTTCCCTTCCTCATTGTCAAGGAAGCTGAGAAGTTTGCTTTCTAGAGTGGAGAATGATTACATGGTTGGAGTAGAAGGAAGCCCATCTGAAAACTGGAGAATAAAGAAAGCTGATCTATACTGACTGATGCTAAAGCTGAAACTCCAAATCTTCGGCCACCTCATGTGAAGAGTTGACTCATTGGAAAAGACTGATGCTTGGAGGGATGGGGGGCAGGAGGAGAAGGGGATGACAGAGGATGGGATGGCTGGATGGCATCACCGCCTCAATGGACATGAGTTTGAGTGAACTCCAGGAGTTGGCGATGGACAGGGAGGCCTGGCGTGCTGCAATTCATGAAGTCGCAAAGAGTCGGACACGACTGAGCGACTAAAGTGAACTGAACTGAATCTATACTGAATGCTGTGTCTCTTCAGCTCATCTTTCCCTCTTTCATCCCAGAACCCCAGGAGCTCAGTTTATACTATGTCTACCTCTCCAGTTAGAACACTGAACAATCTGACACACTAAGAGAAAAGACCTCCTTTGTAACTGGGGATCTCTCAATTATATGGTGCAAATCCTTCCCTCCACCTCTAGTGAGCAAGCCAGCTTGACTGAGAAACAGAACTTTCAGTCAACTTCTTGGCAGCTCATTCTTTTGACTGCATGGACAGTCAAGGATAACCAGAAACCAAAAATCAGTTTAGAATAGTAATTTTGCATTATAAAATGGATTCTTTTTTTATATATAAATTTATTTATTTTAATTGGAGGTTAATTACTTTACAATATTGTATTGGTTTTGCATACATCAACATGAATCCACCACAGGTATACACGTGTTCTCCATCCTGAATCCCCCTCCCTCCTCCCTCCCCGTACCATCCCTCTGGGTCGTCCCAGTGCACCAGCCCCAAGCATCCAGTATCATGCATCGAACCTGGACTGGCGATTCATTTCATATATGATATTATACATGTTTCTTTCTTTTTTTTTTTTTTACTTTATTTTACTTTACAATACTGTATTGGTTTTGCCATGCATTGACATGAATTCACCACGGGTGTATACAAGCTCCCAATCCTGAATCCCCGTCCCACCTCCCACCCCATATCATCTCTCTGGATCACCCCATGCACCAGCCCCAAGCATCCTGTATCCTGTATCGAACATAGACTGGCACTTCGTTTCTTACATGATAGTATACATGTTTTAATGCCATTCTCCCAAATCATCCCACCCTCTCCCTCTCCCTCAGAGTTCAAAAGTCCGTTCTATACATCTGTGTCTCTTTTGCTGTCTCGCATAAAATGGATTCTGAATTATTTCCTGTTTTAAATTATCCACACCTTTGTTTTTTCCCTTGATTACAGTTTTGCCTATGATCCTTAAATGAACAAGGACCTATGTAAATCTTTGCCGCATTTCCTGACCTCCAGTAACAATGTGAGGCTTCTAGTCGGACTGAAGGAGGAGAAAATTGCTTTTGGTTTCGATACATGTTGACTGGAATCTAAATCAGAGTATTCTGTTATCTGCTGTTTTTTTTTAATTGGAGGCTAATTGCTTTACAATATTGTAGTGGTTTTTGCTGTACATTGACATGAGTCAGCCATGGGTATACATGTGTTTTAAGTGTACACGCTTGTGTGTAAGTGTATGCACATGTGTGCCCATGTTCTTTTATGCATGCACTCATTACTCAGGCTCCACTGCAAACCAGTAAGTGTTTGTCAAGCTTCCTGACCAGAAATGCACCAGACTACTGGTACACTTTGACTTTTCTTCTTGAGAAATCAAGAATTTAGCAAAGCAGTCAGAACCCCAGGAGATACCCTTCTTGCTGAACTCAGAGCCATCCATGTGACCGTTCAGCAGAAGTCAACCAGTGTTGTCACCAGTGAACATCTCGGTTGATGAATTAAAACCTGCATACAATCTCTAGAGAGCGCCTCTAGCTTCCCTATAGGAAGGGGGCAGGGAGAGAGAGGGAGAGAGAGACAAATGCTTGGGGAAGGACTTTCTTATCAGCATCTTTGCCTTTTTCATTAATCTTTCTTTGTACCCATGATGCCTTTATGCACTGTTATCTTTAAGAGTATTTCAGGATAATCAAATTGTTCACATTTCCTTCTCTTAACCTCCTATGGAAAGTACAAAGACAAATGCTGCTGCTGCAGACTAAGACAAAACCACTCCTGAGTCTCTTTAATTTTCTGTATTTTGATGCTTTAACATTTGAGGTCTTGCTGACCCTTTCAGGACTAGCCAATTCTAAGACATGGTAAACAACTCACCCATTAGGATACCTTTCAAATAGGAACCAATCAATCCAGGGCTCATATTCCTGGTCACCTCTTTTATCAGGTTCTACAACTGGGGACAGCCCCTCTGCCCCAGAGCCCACTGAAATTATTTCATCTAGCCAGTCCTAAACCTGCTCACTCTGTCTCTCTCATTTCTCCCCACAGAAACCAGAATTAAGACTGGTGCATGTTAGCCCTGTGCTTCTTGACTGACCCTCCTGCTTTTCCCTGTAATAACCTATGAGTAACAAACTATCATTTCAGTATCAATAGTTTCCTGATCTGTTGGCCTTCCCATACCTCAATAATAATAAAACAACTCAAACAGGGAAAGCATTGTATTGTATACTGAGTGGCAAATCTCAAGAGGCCATCCCTGAGGTATAGTTCTTCCATGAGACTTTCCCTGACCTTATCAACTTAAAATGAACTTACTCTCCTATGAACATCCAGCATTATCACTTATGACTCTCATTAGACAGTTAAACATGTTCCTTCCTGATCTGTATGTCTTTTAAATTTCTTGTGTATATCTTGTTCTTCCAACTGAAATATAAATTTTCTCAGAGTATAATTCTTAGTATCTTCAACAATAACTGATGATTTAATGAATGAATGCACAGATGTAACTTGTTAAACTTGATCCCAAACTCACAAAGATCTTACTTTTTTTTTTGTCCTTTCTGAACTTTCTTGTTGCAGATAACTTTATATGATGAGCCCCAGTTATAAAACTGCTAAGTGTTTTCTTCAGACAAATAAATTTCTAAGCCTAATAAATACCTAATTATTTCCCTGAACTTATCATCCCATAATTTGCTTGCTGTCTGTAGGAGGAGGAAAATGACATTGGGTGCTATTTAGGAGCACTGTTTTGGATTCAGACAGACCTACTTTAAACACTATTTATACTACTTGTTAGTTGTATCTTTGGGCAAGTTCCTTGGCTTTTTTGATCCTCAGTTTCTTCACCTGTAAAATAGGGAGAACAATACCTGTCTTTGAGGGATTTTATAAGGATCACATATATAAAGTTGTTAGCATAGTACTGGCATTATGGGAGATGCCAAATAAGTAGTATGATTCTACATCTTGCTTTGCCTGGGATACTCTGCTTACTCCTATTGTTCTAACATAATTATTAATAGCACCCCCCAACTTTTACCCAGTGTTCCAAGTTTGGACAGTAAATAGTCCTATCAATTAATGTATTTTTCAACTTTTACTACTGACTAACTACTACTCAATATATGTGGATGAATACATATTTATGAATGAATATATAATTATATTGGGGCTGTGCTGTAATCCTTTCCAGTAAGATCCACCTCATCCCTTTGTGTTCATTGTCAAGAAGCAGAGTATGGTACAGTGGCCGAGAGCACAGACCTAGGAACAAAACAGCCTGCTCTTGAATCCCAGCTGAGCACGTTCTAACGTGTAACCTTTGGCAGTCCATTTACTTAGTGTGTTGGCTTTCTCATCAGGAAAACAGGAACAATATAAGCAATACTTTTATCATACAGTGTCATGAGGCCAAAAGTCTACACGTATACATGAAAATGCTTACACCAGTGTCTAGTACATAGCAAACTCTCTGTGAGCAGGCGTTATGTTGTTGCCTCTATGTCAGTGGCAACGAAGCTGAAATAGCTGGGTTCTGTTTCCTGTGAATTGCTGCTGGAGTAGAAAGCAGTTCTGATACTGCATTCAGTTCAGCTGGCAAGTCTGGGTGAATGTCTTTGATGATAAAGTCCTTAGATGATAAAGACAGAGGAAATTTGTACAATATCACATGTGGTTCTTCAGGATAAAAATGTGTTTTGATAATGTTATGGACTGAATTACATACTCCACAACCACCAAATTTATATGTTGATGCTCTAACCCCTGCCAGTGTGACTGTAGTAGGAAATAGCGCCTTTAAGGAGGTAACTAAAGTAAATGAGGTCATAAAGGTGGGATCCTAATTTGATAGAACTGGTGTCCTTACAGGAAGAGACACCAGAGATCTCTCTCTGTGTGCATGCACAGAGAAGAGCCCCCTGAGGTCACAATGAGAAGATGACTGCCTGTAAGCTGAGAAGAGGGCTCTTACCAGATACCAACCCTGACAGCACCTCGTCTTGGACTTCTAGTTTTCAGAAATGTAAGAAAATAAATTTATGTTATTTAAGCCACCCAGTCTGTGGTATTTTGTTATCGTTGCCTATGCAGACTAATATAGATGAAAGAGCATGGTCAAGAGGTTAAATGTAGAAAGAAAAATTGTATATAATTTGGGAATTGGCTGAGAGCATTGGAGGAGCCCTCTGTTTAGGGAAGAATTACCAGGTCAGTTCAGTTCAGTTGCTCAGTCGTGTCTGACTCTTTCTGACCCCATGAATTGCAGCACGCCAGGCCTCCCTGTCCATCACCAACTCCCGGAGTTCACTCAGACTCGCGTCCATCGAGTCAGTGATGCCATCCAGCCATCTCGTCTTCTGTCGTCCCCTTCTCCTCCTGCCCCTAATCCCTCCCAGCATCAGAGTCTTTTCCAATGAGTCAACTCTTTGCATGAGGTGTCCAAAGTACCGGAGTTTCAGCTTTAGTATCATTCCTTCCAAAGAGTATGCTAAATGAAAAGTTGGTATTGTAAATGTATGAATCTGTTCAAGGATGATACAGGGTTGGGAACTCATGTACACCTGTGGTGGATTCATGTCAATGTATGGCAAAACCAATACAGTATTGTAAAGCAAAAAAATTAAAAAAGAAAAATATATATAAAAAAAAGAAAGTGAGAACTGTGGTCAAACCAGACAGTGCATGTCCTATTTAAAGGCAATGAAATTCTAATTTTCTAAAGCCCCCATACAGGTTAAGTGGAACACAATGATAAGGCACTGGTCCTTTGGCCCTGCTCCAGTGAATGTCTTTGAAAGTACAGGTGAGTAGGATTGTCCTCTGGAGAGCCCTGAGGTGGGCTTTCGTGGGTGAATAGAATCTACACAAGCAAATCCATGAGGAAAGATGGTTCCAGAGAGGAAGAGTGAGACAGAACACGACTGCCAGGTTTCTTATGTGACACAGGTAGATCAATTTTTCAGGGCACTTTTAAGACAGTCCATTTTGCCGGAGTAGAAGCGCCATATAAACTAAACTGGAAAATAAGAATGGAAAGGTCTAGACTCTGTTTGGCTACAAATTCTGGAGTCATACTTGTGGACATCAAGTGATTAATTTGAGCAAGTGAAAGCTGCCACTAAACCAGTAGTTCCAAATTATAAGTTTAAAGTCCAGAAATAAACAATGAACCTATTGGTACCTTATTTTTGACAAAGGTGGCAAGAATACACAATGGGGCAAAGACAGCCTCTTCAATAAATGATGCTGGGAAAACTGGACAGCAACATGTGAAAGAATGAAGTTAGAACACTTCCTAACACCATATACAAAGATAAACTCAAAATGGATTAAAGACCAAATGTAAGACCAGAAACTATAAAGTTCTTAGAGGAAAACATAGGCAGAACACTCGAGGACATAAATCAAAGCAAGATCCTTTATGACCCACCTCCTAGACTAATGGAAATAAAAACAAAAGTAAACAAGTGGGACCTGATTAAACTTAAAAGCTTTTGCACAGCAAAGGAAACTCTAAGCAAGGTGAAAAGACAACCCTCAGAATGGGAGAAAATAATAGCAAATGAAACAACTGACAAAGGATTAATTTCCAAAATATACAAGCAGCTCATACAACCCAGTACCAGAAAAACAAACAACCCAATCAAAAAGTGGGAAAAAGAACTAAACAAACATTTCTTCAAAGAAGACATACAGATGACAAACAAACACAAGAAAAGATGCTCAACATCTCTCATTATTAGAGAAATACAAATCAAAACTACAGTGAGCTATCACCTCACACTGGTCAGAATGGCCCTCATCAAAAAGTCTACAAACAATGAATGCTGGAGAGGGTGTGGAAAAAAGGGAATGCTCTTACGCTGTTGGTGGGGATGTAAATTGATACAGCTACTATGGAAGATAGTATGGAGATTCCTTTAAAAACTAGGAATAAAACCACCATATAACCCAGCAATCCCACTTCTAGGCATATACCCTGAGGAAACAAAAATTGAAAAAGATATGTATCCCGTTATTCATTGCAGCACTATTTACAATAGCTAGAACATGGAAGCAACCTAGATGTTCATCGACAGATGAATGGATAAAGAAGTTGTGGTACATATACGCAATGGAATATTACTCAGCCATAAAAAGGAACACATTTGAGTCAGTTCTAATGAGGTGGATGAACCTGGAGCCTATTATACAGAGTGAAATAAGTCAGAAAGAGAGAGAGAAATATTGTATACTAATGCATATATATGAAATCTAGAAAAATGGTGCTAAAGAATTTATTTGCAGGGCAGCAATGGAGAAACAGACACAGAGAATAGACACGGATATGGGGAGAGGGGAGGAGAGGATGAGATGTATGGAGAGAGTAGCATGGAAACTTACATTACCATATGTAAAATAGAGAGTCAATGGGAATTTTCTGTATGTCTCAGGAAACCCAAAGAGGGGCTCTGTATCAACCTAGAAGGGTGAGATGGGGAGGGAGATGGGAAGGAGGTTCAAAAGGGAGGAGATATATCTATACCTAAGGCTGATTCATGTTGAGGTTTGACAAAGAAAAAAATTTTGTAAAGCAATTATCCTTCAATTAAAAATAAATTTAAAAAACCAGAATAATTCCAAATTAATCTTAAGTACTGACTAAAATGCTTTGGAGGAAAAAGAAATTGGAATGAGTTCCTGTGACTGCACACATTCAAGGAGAGGCTGATTTGCCACTTCAGAATTGGTATATTGCAGGTAAGCAAATTACCTGGGGTCTTGTTAAAATCGAGTCTGATTCAGCAGGTCTGAGATGAGATCTGAGGTTCTACATTTTGAACAAACTGATGCTGCTGATGCTGCTGGTTCCTAACTATATTGTAATTTGCAAAGGAAATGAATGACCTCTAAATTCATTTACAACCTATAGTTCCTTGATTTTACTACCTAGCATGCTGAGAAACAGGCTGGAAATTTGCATTTGATATTAGCTTGAGTCATTCTGCTTGTTTCTCTTCGTGAAATTTTGCATTCTGGAATGCCAAGTCAAACCATGCAAAAAAGGATTAAACACAGCTCCTTGCCTTCCAATTACCTCACCACACACTGTGAGTTAACAAGAGCAAGGAGAAAATAAGCACACAATTCTGAAAAGATTGGAGCTAGATTTGAGTGTAGTGATGAAAGATACGAAGAAAGAACTGTGGGATTTAATCCTAGATTAGTTTTGTTTTGTTTAAGAATACAGTTTAGCTATGTGGAATCTAAAACAAAAATCAAACATAAAAACAGAGAGCAGAAAAAATGGTTACCAGGGGCTGGAGGATGAGGTAAACAGGGAAAGGGTGGTAAGCAGGTACAAACTTTTATTATATAGCTATAGGATAAATAAGTTCTAAGCATCTAATATATAACATGATGGCTATAGTTGGTAATACTGTTTTGCACAATTGGTATTTGCTAAGAAGGTAGAGCTGAAATATTCACACACACAAAACAGAACTGTGTGAAGTGATGGATATGTTTATTAACTGAATGGGGGGATTCTTTCACAGTGTATTCCTATATCAAATCACCACAATGTATACTTTATTTATTTGTTTATTTTTATTTGGTTGCTCTGGGTCTTCGCGGTGGTGTGTAGGCTCTTGGTTGCGACGCAGGGATTTTCTCAGGTTGTAGCTGCAGGCTTCTTGTTGCAGAGCATGGGCTCTAGGGCATGTGTGCTCAGAAGCTGTGGCATGTGGGCTCTCTAGTTGTGGCATGCGTGTACACTTTAAAATCATGCAGTTGTGTATGTCAGTTACACCTCAGTAAAGCTGAAATTTAAAAATGACTCATTTAGCTGCCCGATACTCTGGCGCTAGTTTCGCCAGTCGATTTGGCTTCAGCTTCTGCTGGGAAACGGCAGCCGGGTTTGCAGGAACTGCACTTATGTCTTCCGTGTTGTCCTACGAAAGCCTGGTCCACGCCGTGGCGGGAGCCGTGGGAAGCATGACAGCAATGACAGCATTTTTTCCCTTGGATACAGCTCGACTTCGACTGCAAGTTGATGAGAAAAGAAAGTCCAAAACAACACACATGGTGCTCCTGGAGATCATTAAAGAAGAAGGCCTCCTGGCACCATATCGAGGGTGGTTTCCAGTTATCTCCAGTCTCTGCTGCTCCAATTTTGTATAATTCTACACTTTTAATAGCCTCAAAGCAGTCTGGGTCAAAGGTCAACATTCTACTACCGGAAAAGATCTGGTAGTTGGATTTGTTGCAGGGGTGGTGAATGTGCTGCTCACAGCTCCACTCTGGGTGGTAAACACCAGACTGAAGCTGCAAGGGGCAAAATTTAGGAATGAAGACATCGTACCGACCAACTACAGTGGTATCATTGATGCTTTTCACCAGATCATCCGGGATGAAGGGATCCTGGCTTTATGGAATGGCACCTTTCCCTCCCTGCTGCTGGTCTTTAATCCTGCCATCCAGTTCATGTTCTATGAAGGCTTAAAGCGGCAGCTTTTAAAGAAACGAATGAACCTTTCTTCCCTGGATGTGTTCCTCATTGGCGCAATCGCCAAAGCAATCGCCACCACGGTCACCTATCCTATGCAGACAGTACAATCAATCCTGAGGTCTAGGCATCACAGACTCAACCCAGAAAACAGAACACTGGGGAGCCTTCGGAACGTTCTCTACCTCCTTCACCAGCGAGTAAGGCGTTTTGGAATTGCGGGACTCTACAAAGGCCTTGAAGCCAAGCTGCTGCAGACGGTCCTGACTGCTGCGCTCACGTTCCTCGTTTACGAGAAACTGACGGCCGCCACCTTCATGGTCATGGGCCTGAAGAGCACGCGCAAGCACTGAGACACCTCTCACCCCCGCCCCCGGCACTCAGAAGTGCTCCAGACAGGGGCAAGTGATTCCACTGTACTTGCCCCTCCCACGGAGAAATCTACCCTCGTTGGCTTGAAATGCATCTAAGGGTACATACACATGCACCAACTTAACTTTTTTGATGGTTGGTTGAGTTTTGTGGAGGAGGTTGGACCAACGGCCATATGAAAAGAACACACGATCGAAAACCTAAAAATGAAATTTGATGGGGATTTATTGATTTTCCTGAAGGGAATGGACTATTGCTCTCATGTATAATCTTCTCCAGTTAAAGTCTTTTTAAAATTTACCAGCTATTCTCTTTCCCTGAACCAACGCCCCCCGACCCCCACCTCCGCCCCGCCCCGCCAGGTTCTACAACCAATTTGCTACCATGTAATTCTCTTGATATTCTCCTCCTATATACTTTTGCACGTCTTCATCTTGGTATTTTCCTCACTAAAAATGTTATGACTATGCCACAGGCATGACTATTGTGTGTGAGCTATTTATTTTGTGGGGGAAATTAAAATTATTAATTCCAAACGATTCTCTCATAAACTCTTTGTAAGCATCAAAAAATAAATAAATAAATAAAAATGACTCATTTAGTATTACCAGTCAATATAAAAATTAATCCCACTGTTCTGTTCAGTTCAGTTCTGTTCAGTCACTCAGTTGTGTCCAACTCTTTGCGACCCGATGAGTCAGGGAGGCACACCAGGCCTCCCTGTCCATCACCAACTCCCGGAGTCTACTCAAACTCATGTCCTTTGAGTCGGTGATGCCATCTGACCACCTGATCCTCTGTTGTTCCCTTCTCTTCCCACCTTCAATCTTTCCCAGCATCAGGGTCTTTTCAAATGAGTCAGTTCTTCACATCAGGTGGCCAAAGTATTGGAGTTTCAGCTTCAGCATCAGTCCTTCCAATTGATATTCAGGACTGATTTCCCTTAAGATGGACTGGTTGGATATCCTTGCAATCCAAGGGACTCTCAAGAGTCTTCTCCAACACCACAGTTCAAAAGCATCAATACTTCAATGCTCAGCTTTCTTTATAGTCCAACTCTCACATCTATACATGACCACTGGAAAAACCATAGACTTGACTAGACAGACCTTAGTCAGCAAAGTAATGTCTCTGCTTTTTAATATGCTATCTAGGTTGGTCATAACTTTTCTTACAAGGAGCAAGCATCTTTTAATTTCATGGCTGCAGTCACCATCTGCAGTGATTTTGGAGCCCGAAAATATAAAGTCAGCCACTGTTTCCACTGTTTCTCTATTTGCCATGAAATGATGGGACCAGATGCCATGATCTTAGTTTTCTGAATTTTGAGACTGCATCATCATATAATTCCCATGAAGCTACATGTGAACAAAATATTTTCTCAAATCATTTTTTCCTAATGGTTCCTTTTAGACCTTGAGATCATATACAAAATACTTAATTTGCAGTATGTTAAAAATATTTAAGAGTCACAAACTTTAAAAAAAAATGTATGTATTTTTGGCTGAGCTGGTTCTTCATCACTGCTTGGACTTTTCTTTAGTTGTAACGAGTGGGGACTACTCTCCAGCTGCAAGGCACTGGCTTCTCATTGCTGTGACTTCTCTTGTAGAGTGTGGGCTCTAGGGTATGCAGGCTTCAGCAGTTGTGGCTCAGAAGTTGTGGCTCCCGGGCTCTAGAGCACCGACTCAGTGACTCCTAGCATTGGCAGGCAGAGTCTTTACCACTGAGCCAGCTGAGAAGCTCCGTGTTTATACCATGGAAATCAGCGAACAGTACCCAGAAATGATTTTCTTCCTGGTGAGCCACTGTAGCAGCACATCTAGACAAAATATAAGTGTGTGTTCTAGTAGCTGGACTAGACAATTTATCCTAGGAAGGGGAATTGAGAGGAGAGTTGGGGGCATGGAACCCTCCATCACCCTGTTTGTTGAGAAATTTTAGAGGCATGTTCTCCCTCTAGTTTTTGCAGTATTAAGTACATGCCCATGACTCCTTAATTTGTGAAACACAAAGATCCTGTCCTTCATATCATTCAGTCTGGTGCCAAAGATAGTATTTTGAATTTTTCAGACCTTGGTTCAATTCCAAAGTGCTTCTGGTAGAATGAGAATGAGCAACCCTATTAGGAAGAGAATGATCAAAAAAAGGAGTCTAAACACTGAAAATAATTTTGTATTACTTTAAACTTTAACATCTGCTATGCTTAAGGCAAGATAAAATTTCCATTAAAAGTTACTGTTATCTTTACTCCAGTCATATAGAAGGCTCCCAACAAACTTCACATCGTGATTTTCATCATCACCATCAACACATCACCAGCAGCAACAGCAATCTCATTTACTGAGCAGTTACACTAAGCCAGGCCCTAGTGATTCAATCATTGTTTTATTAAGTGGTTACCATGTGCCATGCTTGTGCTAAATTAGTGGCTATTGGTTTTCTTGGTCTCACGACCCCCTCACACTCTTAGAAATTGTTTTAGGCCTCAAAGAAACTTTGATTATGGAGGTTTAGCCATTGATATTTACTATATTAGAAAGTTAAACTAGAATATTAAAAAATTTGTATTCATGTATTCTCTTACCAGTAATAATATGAATCCATTATATGTTAACATAAAACATGTTTTTATGTGAACAACTATTTTTCCAAAGGAAAAAATGTTAGTGAGAAGAGTGTTATTGTTTTATAATTTTGCAAATCTCTTCAGTAAAAGGCAGCTGGATTTTCTCATATCTGCTTCTGCATTCTATCTATTACAATATCTCTCACCACGTAGATTCTGGAAAATTCCATTCTGCACTCATTTGAGAATGAGAGTTAAAAAGGCAAATATGTCTTAGTGTTTTTAGTTTTAGTTTTTTTTTTTTTCATCTAACCCTCTCTTCACCTCTCCCCATGTCCATAAGTCTATGTCTTAGTGTTTTTAATAAAATAGTTTTGACCTCAAGACTGGCCCCATCCCGAGTCCATAGATCATACTTTAAAAACTTCTGGAACTGTAAGAATGGAGTCAAATCTCTCCTACCCTCACAGAACTTACATTGCAAGGCTAAGTCTCTTATACACCTGTTTAAGCTCATAACAAGCTCATCCCTATGAAACGTCTGCTTTATTACTTCCATGTCTCACCTGAGAAAACTGAGGACCAGAGAAGAGGTACTACCAGCAAGATTCAAAACGGCAGACCTCATACCCAGTCTAGAGCTGATACTCGTATCTGCTACACAACCTGCTTCCTAAAGCATGGCACAGAGTGAAGTTTTTACCCACTTTTCAAAAGTTTCACTTAGGTAGGGAAGTTTAATCATCTTTTGAAGAGATCCTTTACGAAACAACTTCCACTCCAGTGTATTCTGTCACAACTGAAAATGATATCCCAAGGCAGGCTTTTCTTTTTTGGAAAGATAGCAAGTGACTGAGATGGCTGATATACTCTGAGAAGAATATGGAAGTGACAGAGAAGAATCTGTATGGAAGACCTACCAGGAAACTGCAGTCTTTGAACCGAGGCTAGCTGTACTGAGAGTAAAAAAAAGAAAAAGGTTGCTTTGTCATTTCCAGCCAGTCAGAAGAGTGAGCTGCCATGGTCCAAAGGATTCTCTGCTTCCCCCAGAACTCATTTCTGCTGCAGACATACGGTGGCACAGGCCAGTAGCTTTTCTCTACTCAGATCAGACAGTAGATCTGGGTGCTACCTAGCATTGTACTTATGAGTCGTTGTCAGATACACAGGGATAAACAGAAAATAACATGTAACGTCATCATCATTTATTGGAAAAACTCCTAAGGAGTTTCATAAATGAAATTCTAAAACTCTCTACTTTATACTAGCTCAGTACCATGCATATGAGCTTCTTAGGTATAACTACCATAGAATTCTTTAAAGAATTCCAAGGTCTGGAAAAAAGTCCAAAGATGACCTGGCTTTTCTTCAACATTCAGATAGTGCAGTAGAAAGAGCAAAATCTTTGGAGTCCTAGAGACGAAGGTTTAACTGCAGGATTTTCCAGTGACTATGTGTATGGTTAAGTAAGTGAGCTTCTATGCTTCAATTTTTCCACCTGCAAATTGCGGAGGACAAAGTCATCCTTACAGGAACATTGGGAGTCTTGAACGAGACACTAAGGAAAGGGCATGGTCCCGTTCCTTGCATTCAAAGACAGATGTTAGAAAGATGTTACTTCCCTTTTTCCTAAGGACAGTGATCATGCAATTTATCATCCCAAATGAAGCACTTTTGGGAAAAAAGAGAGGCTTAGTTAATAATTACAACTGAATAACTGACATAAACTGGGACTATCCCAGGCCAATCAGGTGCATGATCACTCTTCCTCCAAGTAAAATCTTCTGGAAGGTAGGTGTGCTTGTTGGCACTTAAATAGCTTATAAAATGTCAGTATAGTGCTCTTTTCTTCTTCATTAATAAATTAATAAGCTTTATTTTTAGTATAGTTTTAGATTTACAGAAAATTGAGGAGACAGTACATAGAGTTCCCATGTACTGTACCCCTACACATACAATTTCCTCTATTAATTTCTGGCATTAGTATGGTGTAATTGTGTGGTAGTTTGAGCATTCTTTGGCATTGCCTTTCTTTGGGATTGGAATGAAAACTGAACTTTTTCATTAATTGCACTCATCTCACACGCTAGTAAAGTAATGCTCAAAATTCTCCAAGCTAGGTTTCAGCAATACGTGAACCATGAACTTCAAGATGTTCAACCTGGTTTTAGAAAAAGCAGAGGAACCAGAGATCAAATTGCCAACATCCGCTGGGTCATCAAAAAAGCAAGAGAGTTCCAGAAAAATATCTATTTCTGCTTTACTGACTATGCCAAAGGCTTTGACTGTGTGGATCACAATAAACTGTGGAAAATTCTGAAAGAGATGGGAATAGCAGACCACCTGACCAGCCTCTTGAGAAACCTATATGCAGGTCAGGAAGCAACAGTTAGAACTGGACATGGAACAACAGACTGGTTCCAAATAGGAAAAGGAGTATGTCAAGGCTGTATATTGTCACCCTGCTTATTTAACTTATATGCAGAGTACATCATGAGAAATGCTGGGCTGGAAGAAGCACAAACTGGAATCAAGATTTCTGGGAGAAATATCAATAACCTCAAATATGCAGATGACACCACCCTTATGGCAGAAAATGAAGAGGAATTAAAAAGCCTCTTGATGAAAGTGAAAGAGGAGAGTAAAATGTTGGCTTAAAGCTCAGCATTCAGAAAACTAAGATCATGGCATCTAGTCCCATCAGTTCATGGGAAATAGATGTGGAAACAGTGTCAGAGTTTATTTTGGGGGGCTCCAAAATCACTGCAGATGGTGATTGCAGCCATGAAATTAAAAGACGCTTACTCCTTGGAAGGAAAGCTATGACCAATCTAGATAGCATATTCAAAAGCAGAGACATTACTTTGCCAACAAAGGTCCATTGAGTCAAGGCTATGGTTTTTCCAGTGGTCATGTATGGATGTGAGAGTTGGACTGTGAAGAAAGCTGAGCGCCAAAGAATTGATGCTTTTAAACAGTGGTGTTGGAGAAGACTCTTGAGAGTCCCTTGGACTGCAAGGAGATCCAACCAGTCCATCCTAAAGGAGGTCAGTCCTGGGTGTTCCTTGGAAGGACTGATGCTGAGGCTGAAACTCCAATACTTTGGCTACCTCATGTGAAGAGTTGACTCATTGGAAAAGACCCTGATGCTTGGAAGAACTGGGGGGAAGGGGGAGAAGGGGATGACAGAGGATGAGATGGCTGGATGGCATCAGTGACTTGATGGACATGAGTCTGGGTGAACTCTGGGAGATGGTGATGGACAGGGAGGCCTGGCGTGCTGCGATTCATGGGGTCGCAAAGAGTCGGACATGACTGAGCAACTGAACTGAACTAATGGTACATTTGTTACAAGTAATGAACCCATATTTAGACATTTTTATTAATTAAAGTACATGGTTTACACTGAAGTTTGTTCTATAATGAATATTCTATGAGTTTTGGCAGTGTCATGAATCTACCATCACTGTAACATACAGAATTGTTTCACCTTCTGAAAATCCCCTGTACTTTGCCTATTTATCCCTCCCTATTTATCACCCCCATCCTTTGGCAACCATTGATCTATGTATTCTCTCTAGTCTTGCATTTTCTGAAAGATGGTATAGCTGGAGTCATCAATATGTACTGTCTTCACACTGGCTTCTTTAACTTAGTTGTATCCTTGTAAGGTTTCTCCATGTCTTTCCATGGCTAGATAGCTTATATCTTTTTATTGCTAAATAATATTGCACTGTACTGATATACCACAGTTTATTCACCGGTTGAAGGTTATCTTGGTTGCTTCCTATTTTGGGCCATCACGAATAATATGCTATAAATATTTATATGCAGGCTTTTGTGTGAATGTAAGTTTTCAACTTAATTGAGTAAATGCCTAGAAATGTGATCACTGGAATCAATATAGTGAAAATGAGTATACTACCCAAAGCAATTTACAAATTCAATGCAATCCCTATCAAGCTTCCAGCGATATTTTTCACAGAACTAGAACAAATAATTTCAAGATTTGTATGGAAATACAAAAAACCACGAATAGCCAAAGCAATCTTGAGAAAGAAGAATGGAACTGGAGGAATCAATTTGCCTGACTTCAGGCTCTACTACAAAGCCACAGTCATCAAGACAGCATGGTATTGGCACAAAGACAGAAATATAAATCCTTCAACAGCCCTGTGGAAAAAAAAAAAAAAGAAATATAGATCAATGGAACAAAATAGAAAACCCAGAGATAAATCCACACACATATGGACACCTTATCTTTGACAAAGGAGGCAAGAATATACAATGGAGTAAAGACAATCTCTTTAACAAGTGGTGCTGGGAAAACTGGTCAACCACGTGTAAAAGAATGAAACTAGATCACTTTCTAACACCGCACACAAAGATAAACTCAAAATGGATTAAAGATCTAAATGTAAGACCAGAAACTATAAAACTCCTAGAGGAGAACATAGGCAAAACACTCTCCGACATAAACCACAGCAGGATCCTCTATGATCCACCTCCCAGAATTCTGGAAATAAAAGCAAAAATAAACAAATGGGACCTAATGAAAATTAAAAGCTTCTGCACAACAAAGGAAAATATAAGCAAAGTGAAAAGACAGCCTTCCAAATGGGAGAAAATAATAGCAAATGAAGCAACTGACAAACAACTAATCTCAAAAATATACAAGCAACTCCTGCAGCTCAATTCCAGAAAAATAAACGACCCAATCAAAAAATGGGCAAAAGAACTAAATAGACATTTCTCCAAAGAAGACATACAGATGGCTAACAAACACATGAAAAGATGCTCAACATCACTCATTATTAGAGAAATGCAAATCAAAACCACAATGAGGTACCGCTTCACACCAGTCAGAATGTCTGTGATCCAAAAATCTGCAAGCAATAAATGTTGGAGAGGGTGTGGAGAAAAGCGAACCCTCCTACACTGTTGGTGGGAATGCAAACTAGTATAGCCACTATGGAGAACAGTGTGGAGATTCCTTAAAAAATTGCAAATAGAACTGCCTTATGACCCAGCAATCCCACTGCTGGGCATACACACTGAGGAAACCAGAATTGAAAGAGACACATGTACCCCAATGTTCATCGCAGCACTGTTTATAATAGCCAGGACATGGAAGCAACCTAGATGTCCATCAGCAGATGAATGGATAAGAAAGCTGTGGTACATATACACAATGGAGTATTACTCAGCCATTAAAAAGAATACATTTGAATCAGTTCTGATGAGATGGATGAAACTGGAGCCGATTATACAGAGTGAAGTAAGCCAGAAAGAAAAACACCAATACAGTATACTAACACATATATATGGAACTTAGAAAGATGGCAATGATGACCCTGTATGCAGGAGAGCAAAAAAGACACAGATGGGTATAGCAGACTTTTGGACTCAGTGGGAGAGGGAGAGGGTGAGATGATTTGGGAGAATGGCATTGAAACATGTATAATATCATGTAAGAATTGAATCACCAGTCTATGTCCGATGCAGGATATGGCACGCTTGGGGCTGGTACGCGGGGATGACCCAGATAGATGTTGTGGGGAGGGGGTGGGAGGGGGGTTCATGTTTGGGAATGCATGTATACCCGTGGTGGATTCATGTCAAAGTATGGCAAAACCAATACAGAATTGTAAAGTAAAATAAAAAATAAATTAAAAAAAAAAAAGAAATGTGATCACTGGATCCTATGATAAGACTGTGCGTAAGCTTTGTAAGAAACTGTCCAACTGTCTTCAAAGTGGTTGTACCATTTTGTATTACCAGCAATGAATGATTTTCCATTGCTCTGCATTATTGCCACATGAGATATGGGCAGTTTTGAAATTCTTTTTGTTTCTCTCCACTCATCAGTAATTCATGTAGGCCTCCATATCATATACAAACAGAATTTCCTTAATTATGTAAGTCATTTTGTGCATATATTAAAGTAATTGAATCATTTTTTTCCAATTTGGGTCCCCTAAAATGCATCAAATATGATTAATCTAAAGAGACTGTCTTAACCATCAACAATAAGGAAGAAGGTCATGATTATTTTTGGTCAGATAAAGCATTTACATAGAAGATAGTATTTTCTATTAAACTATTATTTAAAAATTTTTTTAAACTGGAAAGTAATATAATCTATGACTATTAATGTTTAAATTGCCATGTATTCAAAAGTTTTCACTGAAGAAATGAGAGACAAAAAGAGAGGTGAATGAAGCATTTTGCAATTTAGCAAATATCATGGGTTTTTTGACTATTTACTTATTTGATGTCTGTTTTGCTTTTTTTCTAGAGTAGCACTGTCTTTTTCACATAAAAATCTTAATTAAGAAATGAGTCCATAACTTCCCAAATAAAACAGCTGTGTTTGTACGTAATATGATCTGAATATAAAGGACAATGAAATGAGATTGGACCATGAAATTAAATGTTTTTAAAATCAAACACGGCATTTCCTGACCTCATGAACCTATCAGATTTTCCTCCTGTCATCAACCTTTTCTGAAGGCTTCATTACCCATGTCACCCACATTTGAAATTTGGGTGTCATCTTCGACTCTTCTATTTCTCACCACTTAGTTATAAGCCATCATCACATAACAGTGTTTTGTTTTCTTTATACCATTGTACACTTGGAGCAAATGAGAAAAAGACAGCTAGACTACCATGCCAAGTGTAACTTTACATGACACCGATAGACTGGAACATACAAAACTGAATCTTTAAAGGTTTTTTAAAAATTATTATAGCAGTTAGCTTTTACATAACCTATCTTCTTTAAGATTTCAAGAAAATCTTAAGAAGGCAGTCCAGTATGCTTTTGAAATCTTTCACAGTTGCTAAGGGAAAGAAGAAAATTATCTCCAATGGTCAATTATTATAATATGCTTTACTTGGTGGAATAAAGAGATTTCCTACTAACACTTTTGCATTCTTTCATTTATCAGATTAATCAGCTAAAACCTTGGAAGAAAGGACAAAACTCACTTCTCAGCCTCCCATTTGGCCCTCCTGCAAATAATCTCCTTTGATAATGACACCAGTGGCAGTGTCTTCCTGAATGCAGAGCTAATCAAGTTAGCCTCCATATGAAACCCTTCAATGGCTCTCATTACACGCAAGATGAAATCTGAAAAGTTTCTGGTGATTTGCTGGTGACTCATTTTTTCCAGCCTCTCTCATCCTTGGCCAGTTCCCCAAGAGTACTCTTGTCTTTCTGCAGTGACACTGCAGTAACTCTGCTGTTTCTTGCACAGGTCAGAAAGTCCAACCCCTGATTTTCACCTCCTAATCTCCTTACATATCTTCAAGACTTAATTTAGGAAGCATTTTTCTCTAAAGCTTACCTCAATTACCAAAGCTGAGACTCTATTACTTTGGTCACCTGATGCGAAGAACTGACTCCTTAGAAAAGACTCTGATGCTAGGAAAGATTGAAGGTAGGAGGAGAAGGGGACGACAGGGGACGAGTTGGTTGGATGGCATCACTGACTCAATGGATTTGAGTTTGAGCAAGCTCCGGGAGGTGGTGAAGGACAGGGAAGTCTGGCATGCTGCAGCCCATGGGGTCACAAAGAGTCAGACATGACTGAGTGACTGAATAGCAACAGCAGGGCTGGTTAGTCAGGTGGTTGAATCTAATCACAAGTCCTTACAAAAGGAGAACCTTTCCTAGCTCTGGTCAGACAGAGGGAGAGAGAGAAGTGATGGGGGGCACAGGTAGGAAAGAGAGAGAAGTGATGGCGGTGGGGAGGGGGGAGGGAAGAGAGAGAGAGGAAGAGAGAGGGGGAGAGAGAGTGAATGGTGATAGCTAAAGGGGCAGAAGATGCAACATTGCTGTTTTGACAATGGAGGAAAGAGACTACGAACCGAGGATTTCCTGAATCTGGGAAAGACAAGGAAACAGATTCCCACCAAGACTGCTCTGAAAGAAACACAGCCCTGCTGACATTTGATTCCTGTGAGATGGGTGTTGGACTTCTGACCTGCTGAGCTGTAAGATTATAAATTGATATTGTTGAATCCTCTGTTTGTGGTAATTTGTGACAAAGGCAGGAGTAAACTAATGCAGTAAGATAACACCTGTTGCGCTGGGATGATTTCACTGAGGAGGAACACTTGAACTGAGATCTAAGTGGGAAGAAGAACTCAACATTGTGAACCTCATGGGAAGAAGAGTTCAGGTAGGGGGAAATGTAAGTCTCTGAGGGTGGGGCAGACTTGGCATGTTTTAAGTCATGGTGAAAGCCAGTGTGACTGGAACATGTCATGGGAGGGAGCCCAGGATGAGGTCTGAGCTAAAGGCAGGTGCAGGCCATCAGATGTCTTTTGCTGCTGTAACTTCCAATGTGGTACTTTCATTACCATAATGGACACATAAGGAAACCCCTCACTACACTTGAGGCCCTCAAGATCCTGTAGAGCAGGGACTGCTCCCATTCATCTTTGACCCTCAGCACAAAGTATTGTGGTGGCTCAAACATGAAGTGAAGTCACTCAGTCACGTCCAACTCTTTGCAGCCCCATGGACTGTAGCCCACCAGGCTTTTCTGTCCTTGGAATTTTCCAGGCAAGAGTTCTGGAGAGGGCTCAAACATAACAAGTCATAAATGTATGACTGTGGGGTCAGTGTTTGAGATTCTTCAGAAAAACAGAGCATTAGTAAGATTCATCTCTGTTGTTTTGGAAATATCCACACTTGGGAGCTCCCTAAGTTTAATTTCTTCCTGCTAGTCATCATTTGGGTAACCATTTTATGGTACATTAAGGGAAAATAATCTGTGTTGGTATGTGAACTAAAAAGCAGAAATTCAGGTGATAAAACAAAATTGTTGACTGGGGCCCCTAGGGGAAGTTTCTTCAACACTGTTGTCATAATCAGGTATATTTTTAGCTTAAAAAAGGTACCCCCTGTGTGCTGATAAGATGAAGAATTTTCCTTATAATTAAACCTGTTTTGGAAACCAAAGTGGAGATATGTGCATTCGATTACCGCAAGCATATATTTGTAGAGCCTATTAACGTGCCAAAAGCTTATCTCCTGCAAGCCCCACTCCACGCCTCTGAAGTCGGGGCACTTATCGTTGCTGTTTCACAATGGCAAACTTAGCCACAGTGGGGCCAAGTGATGCAACCAAGGAGACAATGCTAGAAAAGGAGCTACGGCCCAGGGCTCTGGCTCCAGAAACTGTGCTCTTCAGTGTGTGTGGCAGGTGTGTTAGTCGCTCAGTTGTGTCTGACCCTTTGCAACCTATGAACTGTAGCCCACCAGGCTCCTCTGTCCGTGGAATTCTCTAGGCAAGAATATTGGAGTGGGAAGTCATTCCCGTCTCCAGGGGATCTTCCCGACCCAGGGTTTGAACCCAGGTCTCCTGTGTTGCAGGAAGTTTCTATACTGTCTGAGCCACCAGAGAAGCCCACATTCTTTAGTACCAGACTGCACCCTCCTCATCCCCCAACAAAGGGGCAGAACCAGGATTTAAACTTCAGGCCCCTCAAGGAAAATGTCAGAGAGTCTGTGTATGATAAATTTAAAGAGTTTTAAAATTTCAGTGACACCACAAGTCATTTTTTTTCTCTTTAGTTATTGCCTGGATTAAAGATCATTAAGGAACTTTTAAAAATGTACTTTTGATGGAGTAAAAGAGAGTAGATCTAAGAAGACATACCTTTCCTGAAATTGTCTGTTAAAAAACCATTATGATCAGAAGGAGAAAATGCAGCTGCTTTGTCACTGTGATGGATGATATAAAATATTTTGAATTTATATAATTTATTTTATTTTTACATATGAACTGCCATCTAAGACAGTTCCAATTTGTGATGTAATCTCCAGACATTTATTTTTTTGTCTCTAATTTAAAGGAGTCTGGCAGTATCTCTGCTTCAGATGGGTAGTTTATATGTTTAACCAGTCAATGTTAAATTACTTTCAATAAAATTCATTCAGGCTGTCTCTATCATTGAAGGTAATAGTGTGAGATATATATATATATATATATTCTCTACTGGTTCTGTTGCTTAAGATGTTTTAGATCAATTTGAAGAAAACAAATGGAATAAGTAAAATCAACACATGAAAATAAATAACTTCATTTTTAATTTGTTCTATATGTACAGTACTCCCATCCATTAGTCTATTTAAATTATAATGAATTGGCACAGGAGGATGGATGTCTTTTGAGATTGGATCTGCTGTGTAGATGAAACTAAAGGCCAGAAACGGAAAAAAATATATTATTGAGTTCTTAGTTCTCTTATTGATTCACTGGACAGTATGTGGATAAATTATACTGCATCTTATTAGTTTGTCTGACCACTGATATAAGAACGTGCCTCAATCCGTTTGTGCTGCTATAACAGAATACCATAAGAGATTTATTTCCCATAATTCTGGAGGCTGGGAAGTTCAAAATCAAGGTGCCAGTAGCTTTGGTGTCTGGTGTGGGCCTTCTTCGTGGTTCCTAGATGTATGCTCTAGGAGCATCTTGTTGTGTCCTCACATGGCAGAAAGGGCAAAGGAGCTCTTAAGGGTCTTTTTTATAAAGGCACTAATCCCATTCATGAAAGTTCCACTCTCTGACCTAATCACCCCAAAGTTCCCCCTTCCAAACACATTACATTGGAAATTAGAGTGCAATATATGTATTTGGGGGGAGTTACAAACATTTGGTCTACAGTAAAGGGTAGCAGGAAAATCTTGTGTATACCACTTACCTCCTTGATAAGCATCTTCCTGCTGCTGCTGCTGCTGCTAAGTCACTTCAACTCTGTGCGACCCCATAGACGGCAGCCCACCAGGCTCCCCGTCCCTGGGATTCTCCAGGCAAGAACACTGGAGTGGGTTGCCATTTCCTTCTCCAGTGCATGAAAGTGAAAGTGAAGTTGCTTAGTCATATCTGACTCTTAGCGACCCCAGGGACTACAGCCCACTAGGCTCCTGCGCCCATGAGATTTTCAGGCAAGAGTACTGGAGTGGGGTGCCATTGCCTTCTCCAAAGCATCTTCCTAAATAGTACCAATTTATTCATCAAATTCTCACTGCATACACATCACCATCCTGGATATTGGTGGAGTTACAAATATAAATCTCTTATAAATCTTGATCTTAAAAAGCTTATACTACAATAGTGTAATAGTATAAATTTATACAAAGCAGTATAAGTATATACTGTAAGTATAAAATGTAGCATCACAGAAAAGCTGTTATTATAAAGATGACGTAAACATACTACTTTTATGCATCCTTTGAAACCTGAATCTAAAGCTATCTCCTCAGTGAACATTTGCCTGATTCCCCCAGGCTGAGTAAGCTGTCTGTCCTTTGTGTGCACATGGTTTGTCATTTGAGTTTCTGTAATACATCTGCATGGGGCTTCCCAGGTGGCTCCGTGGTAAAGAATCTGCCTGCCAAAGCAGGAGACACGGGAGACGCGGGTTCGATCCCTGGGTCAGGAAGATCCCCTGGAGGAGGAAATGGCAACCCGCTCCAGTATTCTTGCCTGGAGAATCCCATGGACAGACAGCCTGGCGGACTGCAGTCCATGGGGTCGCAGAGTCAGCTGTGACTGAGTGACTGAGCACACCACAATTCATTTGAATAAATACAATGGATATTTATCACTTTTCCTGAATATAAAGCTCTATGGCGAAGGGACTATGTCTCAGTCCTCTTTGTATCTTTACTTTGACTAGGCCAGAGAGAGATGGCCATAGTGTTTGTTAGATAAGTAAATAAATGAATCAATAAATTATGCAAAGTAGCAAGAATATTTCAGGGCAGTAGAGGAAATAAATAGGAGAGAAGCCAGACAGACCATGGGGAGCTTTGAGTTCTGGGCAACAGAATTCTAGAGCAAAATTGTGGTAAGTGAAAAGAGCATGAACTTCCATGTAACCTTTGGCAAAGTAAGAATAGCTTACTTAAGAGTAATAGCTAGCTTTTACTGAGTGTTTGTATACATGCCAGGCAGTGTTCTAAGTGCTTTATGCATACCATTTTAAGTATTCCTCACATTAAGTATGTTCAATTACTCCCACATTACAGAAGAGAAAACTGAGGCCCAGAGAGGTAAGTTACTTGCACAAGATGGCATAGCTAGCAATGGTGAAGCCAGCATTTAAGTGTAGACATTCTACCATTTTAGAGCTGCCTCTAAGTTAGCTGTATCAGCAGAATATATCTACTGTTACTGTTAAGTCATTTCAGTTGTGTCTGACTCCGTGCAACCCCATAACCGGCAGCCTACCAGGCTCCCCCATCCCTGAGATTCTCCAGACAAGAACCCTGGAGTGGGTTGCCATTTCCTTCTAAGCCTTAATTTTTTTCTTTAAGGTAGGATCTGCAGGACCTGCCTTATCAGAATGCTATCCTAATTTAATACAATAAAGTATATAAACTGTCCAGTATAGTACACAAGAAAGACTATGTCAGTAAAAAAAATTATTTTCTCCCCTCTTAATCAGCCAAAAGTTTTAAAACAATGACAGGGTTTTTTTGATATATAACAATATTAGAGCCATGCTTCTTATGAATTGCATTGAGGAAGACTTAGAATTGTTTCCTTGGACTAGTTTAGCATTGGAACATCTAATGGGAAACCATATGAAATAGCATTTCAGAAATTCTGGAGGGCAGAGTATCCAAGAGACCACCGAAAGGATCAATCTGATTTTGGGCATATTGGTTAACTGGTTCTATAAAAAAAAATGCTGAAAACCTAGCAGATAATGTTTATGTAATGAGAGTGAAGTTGGTCAGCCTCAATTTGCACCAAGGTCTCAGTGGAGTCTGAATTTAGTGGTAATATCATTACTGATGGAGAAGGCAATGGCACCCCACTCCAGTACTCTTGCCTGGAAAATCCCATGGATGGAGGAGCCTGGTAGGCTGCAGTCCATGGGGTCGCTAAGAGTCGGACACGACTGAGCGACTTCCCTTTCACTTTTCACTTTCATGCATTGGAGAAGGAAATGGCATCCCACTCCAGTGTTCTTGCCTGGAGAATCCCAGGGACGGGGGAGCCTGGTGGGCTGCCGTCTGTGGGGTCGCACAGAGTCGGACACGACTGAAGCGACTTAGCAGTAGCAGCAGCAGCATTACTAATCAGTTCCACTTAAATACTGGCTTTTTTAATCAATTAGACAAAGAGAGTAAATAAACATGGTTCCCTTTAAGCCCTAAAATGAAAACTTTCTAGTTAGAAGAATTCAGAGTCACCACAGCATATATGTTCCTAATGCTGCACTAGAACATGTGAACACCCCAGCCACAGAGGCCATGTAGAGTCTCAAGAAGTAAGGGAGCGGAGGGTAGTCTCTGATCCTCTCTATTTTTCCTGATATTGTCCAGATTGCTTTAGGTTGTTCTGGACCTTTAAAAATGTTGAGAGTCTTCAGTCTTTAAATAGGCAGACTTTTACTTAAGGTTTATAAATTAGATACAGACTTAAAAAATATCCCCTTTCCCCCACCAAAAAAAAAAAAAAATCACTATGTCAATTCACATGCCATTGGGAAAATAATCAGTTAAATGTAGTCAACCAGATAATTGGTATCTCAATATAATCAATTTCTTTAAACACTGAATTCAGAGTAGTTGTATTATAAGCCAATTTTGTATGTGGATGCTAAATATGTGGTATCTGGGTTTTCTTAAAACCTGTCTATACGACTGACTACTCACTTCCTGCTCAGTTATGTGGAAGTTAACCACTAGATTTCTAGATAAGTTATTTTAAGTAGACCTAGGTTTTCTTTGTAGTTCATTTTCTGATATATTAATTTGTAATGATTTTTCATAAAGTTATCTTTAAATAAGAAACCTTCTTTCCATGCTTGTTTGATCAGATAACAATCTAATTGTAGAATTGTTTCTTAATGTTTACCTACTTCAAAATCAACATGGTAGCTAACTTATAAGTTCCCATTCTTAGTGCCTCACAATCCACCAAGATTCTTTATGTTATACTGAATAAAATGAATCAGAGTCTTTTTCTTTTTTCCCTACCATATATTGCTCCAGTCACAACTGAGTGTGTGTGTGTGTGTGTGTGTGTGTATGTGTGTGTGTAGACAATTTAATCACTTAAAGTAGGTTGTAATGGTTAATATTATGTGTCAACTTGGCTGGGCCACTCTGCTAAGATATGCCTTCGAACATTATTCTGCGTGTTTCAGTGAGGGTGCTTTCGGATGAGATTAACACTTAAATTAGTGGACTTTGAGTAAAGCAGATTGCCTTCTGTAACTCATCCAATCAGTTAAAGGCCTGACAACAGGCTGACCTCTCCTGAGCAAGAGGGAATTCTGCCAGCAGATGGCTTTAGGCCTAGGACTGCAAGATTAGCTCTTCCCTGGTTTTCTAGCCCAGTGGTCTTTAGACTTGAATTGTAACATTGATTCTTCTCTGGTCCCCAGTCTGCCAACCTATCCTATAGTTTCGGACTCTGCAGCATTTGTAAACATGAGTGGATTCCTTAATCTCTTTCTATTTATATACACATTCTATTGATTCTGACTCTCAGGATCCCTGAACAATACATACACGTTCTCTACTTTTTTAAATTAAACAATGAAACTGTAGAACTTTGTGGTAGCAAAATGTATGTTATTGTTGTCAAATTTATTTCTTACTATAAAACCAAATGCTTTATTTTCTTTCATTTGGCTGTGCTTTGATTAAAAAAATCTGTTTATCTGTATTAGAAAAGGATAACAGTTAACATAATAAATTATGCATTAGCTTCAAATTTCTCACTGGAAATATCTCTAAGGGATAGGATAAGAAATGTGGAATACTGAGTAGTTGCTGGTACCCTTTTGGAGAATAAAGTGCTGGGCAGCATCTTTACAGTGCAGCTCTTGGCATCTGATTTTTGCTGCTGAAAAAATGTTCAAGACTGTTTTAAGACCATTAGATCAACTATGTTCTTGCAAGGATGCTTTTATTTACCAAAAGATATCCCTGCAGAGAACAATTGATGCAGGTGTACAGAGAAATGGACTTTTGAAGGCAAATCCACTTATCTGTGATTTGGGGGAGTGTCTTGATGATTGGTTATATCATCTCTCAGTACATCTTAAACTAGACTACTGAAGTATTCCATGGATATATGGGAAACTATAGGATAAATGTAGTCCACTTTTCTGTAGAGTCAATTTTTCAGCTTTATTGGAAAGATGAATAAAAGCACATGACTGGTAAGTTTAAAATATTATTTCTTCCTTTTTTAAAAAAATAGCTTCAGAACATTTATTAGTGGTTACTAGGGGCTGGGGCGTGGTGGGGATGGGGAGTGACTGATAATGGATGTGAGACTTCTTTAAAATTGTTGTTTCATATTGAAACAATCATAAATACATTATAAAGCAGAATACAAAAAATGCACAAATTTTACAAAATTTCTAAGGAAAGTGGGGTCCACTGGATTCCTAGTCATCATCTATTTCCCAAAATGAGTTAAGATTTTGTTCTCTATTTATTGCCCACAGCAGTACAGCTTTGATTTTAAAAAAGTATGGTCTTGGAATAGATTGGCTTTGTTGTTGTTCAGGAAGTGACAAATATTGAAGAAAAGAGGCGAGGACCAGCTCCATGTGAGAGATTCCATTTCCTTCCTTGAATGGAAAGTGAACTAACTCTCCCCCAAAAAAGGCAGTAGAATGCAGGAGTTACCAACAGGAGGTTTGTTTTGTTTTGTTTCCTCTTTGGACAGTTTTTTTAAATTTTAATTATTTTTTAAACATTTGGCTGCATCTGGACTTAGTTGCAGCACGCAGGATCTTTGCTGTGGAATGTGGCATCTTTCATTAAGGTGCACAGGCTTTTCCCCAGTTGCAGCGCTTGGGCTCTGTAGCACTCAGGCTCTGTAGCTGTGGTGCCCAGACTTCCCTGCGGCATGTGAGATATTAGTTCTCCGACCAGGGACTGACCTCTCATCCCCTGCATTGGAAGGCAGATTCTTAACCACTGGATCACCAAGGAAATCCCTGGACAGACAGCTTTAATGACACTATGTTTTGCTTTATATTTTCTGTTCCCATAAAATCTCCTTTTTGGTAAGTGTTATTACTACAGTCTTTATTTCAGTTATCATTTTAAAAGCTACCATTTATTGAGAACTTCTAATTCAAAGTATCAGTGTGGATTTCCATATTTACTCCTTTCAACAGCTCCATGAGACAGACATAAATAATATAGTAAGTGGTGTGGATTTGCCCTCAGGTCCCCAAAGCTGGTGGTTGGGGTACATCACCACTTTTTGGGTCCCACTATTCTTGTTATCCTGGTTTAACCAGCAAGGTACATTTACTGGGCAGTAGACGTGTCAAGGGTGAAAGTATTCAGATTCAGATAATACTGTGCTGTCGTTTTCAAAGCAGTCCATGTTTCATAAGCCTGCAACAAAAGAAACTTAAGTCATGATCTCTCAGTATTTAGGACATGTCTCATCAATTATTCTGATTATCGTGCAGATATTCCTGAAAGGCTGAAAGAAATACTATGGAAGAGTAAGGTTTGGTTTTCACACTTTCAGTGATCTGTTTACTTAAGTGCTCAAATATTTTGCAGTACATATGGGGCCATAGGGTGAACCAATGCAGTCGAGTCTTGTTACATTATGGTAACTGTCAGTTGATTATGGCAATAGTCTACAATTATAGGCAAGAATGTGCTTGAAAATTTCAATATTCCATAAAGAAGACCCAGTCTACCAGCTTATGTAATTATTTTATTTGCCAAATAAACAAATGTCTTATTTTAATACCTCTAAATGATGGCTGTTGGAGAAAAACAGGCATAAAACTAAATGCATTATTCAAGCTGGTGTTTTTCAACAACAAACGCTAAGCAAAAACAAGCTGATCCTAGCTGACCAGTTAAAACCCAGCCAAGCAGAGTAAGGATAAGACCCAGGCCCCAGCAAAACAAGGACATTCATTTCTTTCTGACTTTATGTTATATAAATATATTATTTATATACTCTTATGACTGGTGCTAATCAGAGCCTGATACAGTGAAAAGAAAGAATAAATAATTGAAGGAATTAATTAATTAATCAATTAATTGTACATTTTTATTTCCTAAATTACAAAATTATAGTGGAAAGTCATGAATAATTGAGATCCTCAAATAATCCAGCAATTTCATTTGGCCTGGAGTTTCAATGTCATCTTCCATCAAAAAAGTAAGAATGAAATAAAACTGGGTAATGAAAATTTCTTCATTTCTCTTGGGGTGAGAATACAAATAAGTAGGGTAATGAACAAAAAGCAAGCAAATGAAGGAAGGACAGTAAAGGGTTGGATAATTATCACAGAAAAAAAACTAGCTAAGTCAACTGCTAAGAGGGAACTAAAATATGACCATGATCCCTCCATCCATCTGCCCAACCATATGATAATTAATTCACTGAAACTAGAGAATAATGACCTTGATGGATAAGACAAGCACCTTACATTTTTAGTCTAGGTAGGGAGATCAGATGCATGCAACAAATAATTCCAGGGTGACATTTGAGAACTATTCACATGTGAACAGCTTGCAAAGATGAGAGAAGGAAGGACAGATGCCTTCCTGGAAAGAAAGAAAAGGCTTCAGAAAGAAGGGAACATTTGATCTTAGTCTTGAAGGAGGAGGTGGAATTTATCAGATGAAAGCCTCTTCATGGGGAGGAAAAAGCAGGTATAGCTCAGGACAGCTAGAGAGAGAAAAATAGGAATTGGGCTGGTGGTGTGTAATGCCAGCTGCTACCATGCTTATTTAAAAATAGAGATGGTGCATATGTATAACTGAATCACTTTGTTGTACACCTGAAACTAACACAACATTGTTAATCAACTGCATGCCAATATAAAATAAAAAATTCATTTTTATTAAAAAGGGAGATAGTGAAGGGCCTTTTGTTTGTAATGCAAATACCTGGTCAACCAGTGTGTTTCCCCACGTATTCGGGCTGTGATCTGGGTTCCAGTAATCCTGCAAATATATGTGTCTTTTGAGACGTAGGAACTGGTTTGCTGGGTCCTCCAATAAAAATGGTGCTCCCAGTACTCCTGTAATTGAGTCCAACAGCACAGCATCTTTTAAGGCAATAGTTTACATCTCAGTGTTTCCTCTTAAAGAAACTGTGTCCTCTTAAAGCAGCCATGGTGCTTGAGAGGAAGGGCACCTAAGAAGGAAACTCTGAAATCTATGCCCTGGGGCCGATGGCCACTCCTCAGTCCTTTGGCGTCTTTGTCCTTTCATCACCCTTGTGACCTGCGTATCACACAGCATGCAGCCAATGCTGTGTGGTGGATGGGGAAGAGTTTCACAGTTTCTGTTCATGAATGGGAGACTGCAGACTTAAATTGAAATTTCACCTCTATCCCTTTTTTAGGCAAGTTGCTTAGTTTCTCTGAGCTCTATTTTTCCTGTCTGTAAGGAGATATAATAATAATAAAAACAATAATAATAATAATAATAAAAACAATAATAACACAGACAATAACAGGCTTACTTTAAAGCTTGGATAAATTAACAGATGTAAACCACTTGGTTCAAAAGTCTACAATCTTATTTTTGCTTTCTCAGCCTGTTAAATTAGAATGTATCTTTCATTTTGAAGTAGACTGATCCCAAACTGTAGTTAATATTGTTAACATTGAGAGAGCCTTCTTTAAATGCAAGCAGGCTTGCATTTTCTATCTTCTTCTCACTCTAGAATTAAGAAAAAAATAATTTAAAAAACCCATACTTCTTTAGGATCTTGAAATTTTAACAGCCTATATTATGCTTTCATTCTTGAATAAAACACAATCATGTTATAAAGGAAGAACATACTCCTGACTTATTCATGGTAACAATATAAATCTGTTCATTGCTTGTGACAAAGAAGCATTTATTATGAATCAAACTGTAAGTAATGTTACATTAGACACTTTATATCTTCATCATTAACAAGCCTTCATTGACCAATAATCTGTATAGGTTAGGGTACAGTGATCTATAAATATGAAACCTCCCTTCTATAGGAAAGGGGATAAAGGGTCCAAGATACAAAACAAAACGAGGATACACAGGATTTGACTGTGCTAAGGGAGCTTCCCTGGTGGCTCAGCTGGTAAAGAATCTGCCTGTAAAGCAGGAGACCCAGGTTTGATCCCTGGGTTGGGAAGATCCCCTGGAAGAGACCCAGGTTTGATCCCTGTGTTGGGAAGATCCCCTGGCAACCCACTCCAGTATTCTTGCCTGGAGAATCCCATGAACAGAGGAACCTGGCAGGCTATGGTCTATCGGGCTGCAAAGAGTCAGACAAGACTGAGCAACTAAAACTTTCACTGCTTTCACTTACTTTCAAGGGAGCTTAGGAAGCATTGGAGTACCAGAGCACAAGCAGGTATTTTCATGGTCAGGGAAATGGCTTAACCTATTCTGTGAAGGGAAGAATATGTCTAGCATAATGAAAGAAGGGGAAAGTCTTTTAATTTGAAGCTTAAAAAGTGACGTGAACAAAAGTATGACATTAGGAAATCTATAAGACCAATGTCTGAAAACAGTGGTTAGAGGTGGCTGGATTAGAGTTTTATATAAATTTGGTTAACATTTATTGAGCATTGTGCTAAATATTATACCTGAATTACCTTATTTACTGGAGTGGGTAGGCTTTCCCTTCTCCAGCAGATCTTCCTGACCCAGGAATTGAACCAGGGTCTCCTGCACTGGAGGTGGATTCTTTACCAACTGAACTATCAGGGAAGCCCTTATTTAATACTCACAACAAACCTAAGAAGTGGTACCATTAATCACTTTATTTTTTATACAAGGGAACTAAAGCACACAAAAAAGTTAAATAATAGGTCTAAGGCCACAGAGCTAGTGGGAGAGGGAGATAGAATTCTCCCTTCAGAGCCATTGCACTATATTATTACTAAGAGGGAGGGTTGCTTGGGGTCAGATGATAAAAATATTTTATGTTTATGGAAGAAAAGGAGATAATCATTACTTACACATTCCTTATGCTCTCATGCTTTCCCAAGATTGGCCTTGAGCTCTAAGCAGGATTCTAGTTATCAGCTCTATTATTTCTAGTGTAGTTTGCCAATCTAGTAAGCTCTAGTTCCAAACAGGTATTGCAAATGGTAGTCTATTGAATGGATAAGGAGGATGTGGTACATATACACAATAGAATACTACTCGGTCATTAAAAAGAGTGCAATAATGCCATGTGCAGCAACATGGATAGAACTAGAGATTGCCATAGGGAGTGAAGTAAGTCAGACAAAGAAAGAGAAGTATCATATGAGAACCCTTAAGTATCATATAACATCTCTTAAGTATTATATGATATCCCTTATGTGAGGAAACTACAAAGAAATGATACAAATGAACTTATTTACAAAACAAAAAGACTCAGAGTCTTAGAGAACAAACTATGGTTACCAGTGGGGAAGAGTGGGAGGATGGTATAGTTAGGGAGTTTGGGATCAACATGCACACACTGCTTTATTTTAAATGGATACCCAGCAAGGGCCTACTGGATAGCACAGGGAACTCTGCTTAATGTTATGTGACAGCCTGGATGGGAGGGATGTTTAGGGGAGAATGGATACATGGATATATATGGTTGAGTCCATTTGTTGTCCACCTGAAACGATCACGACATTGCTAGTCAGCAGTACTTCAATATAATAGTTTTTTTAAAAAAGAAAACAACAGCCTCTCTGGATATTATACATCCGTCAAGATGCCTCTGGGTGCAAAACACAGTACTACTAACAGAGGATCGAAAAATGACTCAGACATATTCTCCATTTATAAAAAATTAGCAGTTTTATTTATTCAATGATTTAAAAGTAAAAAAGCAAACGTTGACTTCAGAAGCTAATAGTTACTAACCTGCTGCTAGGTAATCTAATCAACACAATCAAAGTAGCATGTCTATGAAAGCCATGCTCTAAGATGGTCCCCAAAGATCCCTGCCTGCTAGTAGTCATGTGGTCCCCTCTTTCCCTTATAGGGCTGACCTGTGTAATCACAGACTACTGAGGCAATGACAGTGTGTGATTTCTGTGGCTATGACATGAAAGACGTTACAGCTCCTGCTGTGCCCTGCTCTGGATGGCTTACACTAAGGGCAGTCACCTGCCACGTTGTAAGGACACCCAAGCAGCCCTAAAGGAGAGGCCAGCACATCAAGGAACTGAGTGTTCCACCAACAGTCATGTAAGTGAACCACCTGCGAACCTGATGCTTTTGCTCCAGTCAAACCTTAAGAGGACCACAGCTCCCATTTGTATCTTTACTACAACCTCATGAGAGATCCTCAGTCAGAACCCGAGACACTTCCAAACTGCTGACACTTAGAAATCGTGAAATAATAAGTATTTAATGTTTTAAGCTGCTAAAGTTTGGGGAAATTAGTTATGCTGTAGTAGATAACTAAAACAATGCGTGATAAGCACTAACTAAGGCAATGGCACCCCACTCCAGTCCTCTTGCCTGGAAAATCCCATGGATGGAAGAGCCTGGTAGGCGGCAGTCCATGGGGTCACTGAGAGTTGAACACGACTGAGCGACTTCCTTTTCACTTTTCACTTTCATGCATTAGAGAAGGCAATGGCAACCCACTCCAGTGTTCTTGCCTGGAGAATCCCAGGAACAGGGGAGCCTGGTGGGCTGCCATCTATGGGGTCACACAGAGTCGGACACAACTGAAGCGACTTAGCAGCAGCAGCAGCAGCAGTGTCAATATAAACTGCTAAATGCCACAGCTGAGATTAGATGAGGCAAGTCAAGTCAGTAGGGCATAAAATATAAGAAGGAATTAACTGACATAGAAAACAAACTTACCATCACCAAAGGGGATAGTGGGGGAGTGAGGGGCAGAGAGATAAAACAATAAGGACCTACTGTATAGCCCAGGAAACTATATTCAGCATTTTATAAAAACCTATAATGGGAAAGAATCTGAAAAAATGTGTATATATATACATATGTATGTATAAATGAATCACTTTGTTGTATGCTTGAAACTAACACAACCTTGTAAATGAACTATATCTCAATTTAAAATATACAAAAAAGTAAAGGATTCACTCTTGCGTTATTTGATAAGTTGCAAGCCCATGGACTGGAACCCACCAGGCTCCTCTGTCCATGGAATTCTTCAGGCAAGAGTACTGGAGTGGGTTGCCATTGTCTTCTCCAGGGGATCTTCCAGACCCAGGGATTGGACCCGGGTCTCCCAGATTGCAAGCAAATTCTTTACCATTTGAGCCACCAGGGAAGCCCCATTGGAAACTAACAAAACATTGTAAATGAACTATACCTCAATTTTAAAAGTACAAAAAAAGAAGAATTCTCTCTTAGGGTTATACAAATTTTGTGCCATAAGACCTCTACTTACCTCACCCTAATTCCTACTCTTATAATCATCACTGCATGGAAAGATAATCAGTAAATAACTCTTGCCACTAGGAAACACATATTATATTCAGAATTGAAAAATAATTATAAGAAGATATATTTTGACTAGATTATCTGAAGGGGCAGTAATTAATTCTGATACTGGAAGTAAGGTCTCCCAGAGAAGCTGGTTCTGAGTTAAGCTTCAAAGGATGAGGTTTCCACAGTTAGGAGGAAGGGAGGGGAAGCAAAGAACACACACTCCAGGCTGAAGAAACTTGGAGAGCCGAGGATCAGAGGAGCAGAGTAAGGCACAAGGAACTACTCTGCTTGATGTTATGTGACTCAGTGACCCTCACTTTGCCAACATGATTGAAAGGCAGGGTTGTTTGTGGTATAGATGTGTCAGAGTTAATGTTGGAAAGATAAGCTGGAGCTACATTCAGGAAGATCCTACCATCACACCAAGGAGTTTGGACTTTACTCTGTAAATAATTATCTTTTCTGAACAGGGAAAATGATAAGACTAGATGTACTTTTGAAATCTTTTTATTGTGATATCATTTGAATCATCTTTTATTGTATGATTCAGTGGCATCAAATATATTTGCAATGTCATGCAACCATCCCATCTCCAGACTTTTTTTATCACTCCCAATAGATACTCTTTACTCTTTAAGCAATAACTCCCATTACCCTCTCCCCCAACCCCTGGTAACCACCATTTACTTTCTGTCTTTATGAATTTGCTTATTCTAGGTACCTTAAGAGGAGCCATGCAACATTTGTCCTTTTGTATCTGACAGACTTCACTTAGTGTTCAGGGTTTATCCATGTTGTAGCATATGTCAGCGTTTCATTCCTTTTTAAGGCTGAATAATATTGTGTATGTATATGCCAACATTTTTTTTTAATCTATTCACAGATTAACCTTGGAAAATTCCTTTGTCAGGGGTGTGGAGAACAGGTGGTAAAAGGAAGAGAGCAGAGTGAAAAGCACAAAGTAGGAGGCTCATCAAATAGTCCAGACGAGAAATTAGTAGGACTTGAATCAGGTAAGTGACAGCAGGAATGAGAAGACAGGATTGATTCGTAGAGAATAGGAAACTCATTCATTCAGAATTATTTCTGTGGATGAACCAGCATTAAAATTTTGGTTTTAGCTGGGATGTGTTAACAAGTGACTTTTCAGATTTCTCTTCATTCTCTTTGAAAAGGTACTAATTATAGTGTTACATGTTTAATCTAGATTTTTTTTTCTTTAAAAAATAAAGAAAAACAGAGGTAGTGGCTAGGCAAATAGATCTAATGACATCCATATCTAATAAATATTTTGAAATAAATTATGTTTAGAATATAAATTACAGCTACATAAGAAAGTATAGTAATTGCTTAAAATAATGTTATATGGAACATAACATCCAAAAGTAAAACCAATATTCTGTACCATAATTATCCTGGTGTATTGTACAATAACTAAGAAAAAATGCTGTTACATAAACCTTGGCAGTGAGGCATGCTTTAAAATATAAGCCATAGCTATTTTAAGCTCTAATAATTCTGTCTTTTGTAAATCTCTATGCTTATGGAAAATGTTTCATCTCCTCTTCTTCCCACCTTCCAGAACAAAGCTCCTACCTGAGCATTATGCACCCAACAGGCACCCAATAAATATTAATTGGTAGTGATAATAACATCACCCATGAGAAAGACAAGAAGCAGTATTTATTATCCTACTTTACAAATGAGAAAATTGACATCTGGAGATGAAATGACTCACTCAAGGTCACATAGTAAGTCAGAGGCAGGGCTGGAAATAAAATGCAAGTAATATAGAAGGGCATGCTATTATCCTCTCTGCTTGAGAAGTTTTCCCTCCCTTTTTCATTCTGTCTGATCAACCTTGAAAGTTAGTGAGAGCAAGATCAGACTTTTGTGTTTGCAAACCTATAGAATACTGCTGGGGACTGAAAACTGAACCCTGAGTTCTATTACTCTTTTGGTTTTTAAATATGTGTGTGTGTGTGTGTTTTAATGTAGGCAGTATCAACCAGGTTAGTTTTAAACTTTATAATCATAAGCTATGAAAAAAATCTTCCTCTCTTTCTTTCCAGCTCCCTACATACCTTCCTTGCTTTCATCCTGTATTATAGTCGGTTTTAATAGGACCTGTCAAGCTCAACCTATCATCTAAACATTTGTGGAATATCTTCTGCAGAAAACCCTGTATGCTAGAAATAAGGCATACACTTCAGAATACAGAGATATTTGAAATCACAGCTTTCCCCATGCAAGCCAAGAAGGGTCAGAGACCTGGAATCTTACTCTGGCCCTGCAATAACTTAGATCACTAAGCCACTTCTTTCTCCTGCATCTCCATTTTCTGCTCTGCAAAACAAGCCTGGATCATATGGTCTCTAAGGTCTTTTTCAGCTCTAACATTTTGAACTGGACTATGTTCATAACAAATAGGTCATTAACTGAAAATGACTTTCTCTCTATGGTATTATATTATTGAAAGTGTATAGAATATGCTAAGTGGGCACAGCCCCTACTACTGTCAAGGAACTTACTGAGATTTGGTTCTGTTCAAACTGAGACAGATGGAAATAAGTGAAAGGGAAATCAAAATAGACCTGGCCAATTAAAGCAATTCAAATAAAAATGTATTCACATTATGCACAAACATCAGATGAGTGCCCATCATGGGTTGATAGGCAGTGTGGAAGTCAGGGAAGCTGCATAGTACTTCCCTGGTGGCCCACTGCTCCCAATGCATGGGACCCAGGTTCCATCCCTGATCAGGCAACTAGATCCCACGTACTGCAGCCAACAGTTCACATGCCTCAACTAAAGATCCTGTGAGCTGCAACTAAGATGTGGTGCATCCAAATAAATAAATAATAAATAAAATAAATATTAAAAAGGGAAGCTGTATAGTCAGAAGTGGAAAGACTCCCCATACTGTCATTACCCAGGAGAGGTTGAAAAAGAGTCTTTAAATTTGATAATGGGGAAATGACTAAATGGTCTATTTAATATGCTCATGACTATGAAAATGGTACTTGTAATAGGAAGGGCTTCCTTGGTGGCTCAGATGGTAAAGAATCTGCCTGCAATGCGGGAGACCTGGGTTTGATCTCTGGGTTGGGAAGATCCCCTGAAGGAGGGCATGGCAACCCACTCCAGTATTCTTGCCTGGAGAATCCCCACGGACAGAGGAGGCTGGTGGCCTACAGTCCATGGGGTCACAAAGAGTTGCACATGACTGAAAACTAAGCATAGCACATACACTAAGAAGATCAGAAAGCCTGAGGTGAAATGTAAGATGCAGAATGGAAGGGCAGAATCTGATGGCAGACTCCCTTTCTTTTTGTGCAGAGGGGGCTGCCTGAAAGCTTCCTCTTGGTAGATCCAAGAGGCATAACTTGGCATGTCTAGCTCATTCATCCTTCTTCCTCTTTAGAGTGAGCTGCCCTCAGAGGGCATACTTTTTGTTCTGGTTCTACAAGCTGAAACTGTATATGAAATTTGCCAAATTCTGGGATCCAACTATGTTCAATTTGCCTCTTTAGCCTTTCTCAGTAATAAATGGGCTGCCTTCGATAATCAACTCTGATTTATTTCTCAACTTGATAAAAACCAGGACCAAGAAGTGGACTGCTATGTGTTAGAAGGTGTCAGAGAACCTAACAGGTCAGTTGTCTCAGAGCCTCACTAAGAAACAGGAAACAAAAAAAGGAGCACAGACAAGGACACTCCAACCAGTGGTAACTTGTCATTCCTGATTCACTGTCTATTAAGTAAATGTGAAGGGATTCAGTGGGGACAGAAAGACTGCGAGACTTTCATAGGATAAGCCCTCAGCGAGCTATTTCCCTCAGGTATAGGGGATACTGATGTGCATGCTGAACATGGAGATAAGCACTACAGTCCTGCCACAAGCTCAAAATACTTAGGAATGGGATTCTGGAAGTAGAGCACTTAGAACTCAGTATAAGCAATTAAGGGTTTCCCTGGTGGCTTAGATGGTAAAGAAACTGCCTGCAGTGTTGGAGACTTAGATTCAGTCCCTGGGTTGCAAAGATTCCCTGGAAAGGGGAATGGCAACCAACTCCACTATTAAGAATATTTATTATTTACTATTTTTTAAGACTGAGTCTCAGCTCTTGTCCTTAAAATGTTTCTGTCTCAAAAAAAAGATGAAATAGGTGCCTAGGCAATTGTGTGTGCTTGTAAATTAAGTACTAAATAAAGTATAAATGATTATTAAGAATTAAGTATAAAAGAAGAGGAGAAAAAAATACACAGATGTCTTGGCAAATGATAAAATTTTCAAAGATTTCTCTAACTGTAGGACAACTTTTATGATTTTGTGAGAAATTAAAATACCCATGTTTACATTCATATTTTTGGATTTGAAAATTCTGTAAGTAAAGAATTTTCTTTACAAGTAATGAAATTGTTATTTTTTCCTTGCCAGTCTAAACTTTGGTCACTAACCTAAAACTTCATGGTAGAAGATTGAAGAGTTGTATTTTAGTATAATGTATTCTCTCACTTTGCTGCAGTTCACATAAAATTGAGAAAGAGAAGGGCAGGGGAAGAGAGAAAGAGATGAGAAATTTGGATTGTGAGGGGGAAATGGTGAAGAAGAGAAAAGAAGGAAGAAGGAGAAGAGAGAAATCAAAAAAAGAAATCAAAGGAAGGAGAGACAGAAGGGGAGTTACAAAGGTTACAAAAAGTGAAAAGTCATGGGGAAAGGGGCAAGGCAAATAGGAGAAGTAAAGGCAGAAAAACAAAGAGGGTCAATGGGAGTGAACTGGAGAAAAGAAAGAGGTGCTAAACTGTAGGACCAATTTACAGATCCTCATGATTAACCTGTCTGTTAATAAAACGCTTTCGAAACTGAACTTTTAACTCAGGAACTTTGGCTTTATTGACATTACCGTTGCTGATGTATCGAGTAGTTTGAAAAGCAAACAGAAACTGGTATTACTTGAGTTTAACTTCAATCTGTTTTAACCCACTCTCAGCATAGTAACGTACACCCGTATATGTGCTCCCACGCATGACCATGTACTTTCCTGGGGAGTATTTTTAAAGCTTGCAGGTCTTTTATTAGTTTTTAATCTTGTGGACAGAGACATCTGTGACTCACAAAAGGCACTTTTTTTTTTTTTTTGACATGATTCCATTTGTTTTATTTCTCCCCATTTTTATGCAATTTATTCTAGAAACAATTCTCTTTGCAGTGAATCATCTTTAACTGTTTCAGGGAATTCCACTTTGGAGGCCAAAATACATTCAGCATATACTAAAAATAGGCACCTTTTTATGTGATTCAATCAGTAATGACTCCACAGTCACTGCCTACATACATGGATGGGATTCCCAATCCTAGAGCCATAACTGATGGCGTGTGGGTAGGTTAACAGATTTCTACAACACATAGAGTGCTCAGTGAATCTAGTCATAGGTGGTGAGTTTATTCTCACTGCTCACTTTCTTGAAAGCAATAGTCAATCTTAAGCGAAAGTGAGTAGGTAAAATTAAGAACAAAATCTTATATAATAAACTAAAACTATATCAGGGAATATAGGCTTTCTGAGGAAGTGGAGCACTTGCAGTGATGATGGAGAAGGGCCATTCCTTCTATGCAGAGAAGAAGGCAAAGGCAAAGACTGGAGGTACTGACAGGGTTAGGGGGAAGAACTGTGAGCTTAAAGGCTCTTGTCAAAACAAAAGCAAACAAAAAACCTTTCAAGACAAATTGCCCTTGGTTACTAACTCTAGATTGAAAAACAAGAGCTGGAGCTATGCTAGAGAAACAGACCACAGGCCATTTATTTTTACTCTGTCTAAAACCAGAAGGCATACTTGCAATTTATGGATAGATCTGACCATAGCCAACAATATGGGCATGAACCCCCAAATTATTTAATGGATGGGTCAGCCCCAAGGATTGGTTTACTTAGTGAAGCACTTTCTAAATATGTGCTCTTTCCATATTTCCTCTTAATGTGAAGTGGGTCTGTTTCAGTTTTTAAAGTGCCCTGTTACAATACTGCAAAGCTATAATAATCAAAACAGCATATTATTAGCACAAAAACGGACATATGGATCAATGGAACAGAATAGAGAGCCCACAAATAAACCCACCCACTTACAGTCAATTAATCTTTGACAAAAGAGGTAAGTGTATACAGTGGAAAAACAGTACAGGCTCTTTAGCAAGTGGTATTGGGAGAGCTGGACTGCCACATGTAAATCGGTGAAGTGAGAACACTCCCTCACACCATATACAAAAATAAAACCCAAAATATTTTCAAGATTTAAATATAAGACACCATAAAACTCCTAGAAGGGAACCTAGGCAAAACATTCTGGCATAAATTGTAGCAACGATTTCTTGGTCAGTCTCCCAAGGCAAAGGAAATAAAAGCAGAAAGAGACAAAGGAGATCTAATGAAACTTAACAACTCTTGCACAGCAAAGGAAGCCAGAAGAAAAGTCAAGCTATGGATTGGGAGAAAAACATTTGCAAACAGTGTCACTAACAAGGGCTTAACTTCCCAAACATACAAACAACTCATACAACTCAATTAAAAAAAAAACCTAACAACACAGTCAAAAAATGGGCAGAAGACCTATGTAGATATTTCTCAGAAGAAGACATACAGATGGCCAACAAGCACATGGAAAGGTGCTCAGCATTGCTAATTATTAGAGAAATGCAAACCCAAATCACCTCACACCAGTTAGAAGAGCCAGGATCAGGAAGTCTACAAATAACCAACACTGGAGAAGGTGTGGAGAAAGGGAAGCCTCCTAGACCATCGGCAGGAGTGTAACGTGGTGTAGCCACTATGGAGAACAGTCTCTTAAAAAACAATAGAATTACCATATGATTCAGCAATCGCACTCCTGGATGTCCAGAGAAAACTCTAATTCAAAAAGATACATGCACCCCAGTGTTCAAAGCAGCACTATTGACAATAGCCAAGACATGGAACCGGCCTGTTTCCACTGATAAATGAATGAACAAAGAAGAGGTGGTACATACATACACACATATAGAATGGAGTATTACTCAGCCATAAAAAAGAGAGAAATAATACCATTTGGAGCAACATGGTCGGACCTACAGATTATCACAGTAAGTAAATAAGAGAAAGATAAATATCATATGATATCACTTTCTTTGTGGAATCTTAAGAGGGAGGGAATATATGTATACTTATGGCTGATTCACAATGTAGTATGCCCTGTTAAGGAGGAACATGTTGAGTTTGGGATTTTTCTTTAAATCGGTACGACTAGGAACAGTTCCAGAGAAGGCAGTGGCACCCCATTCCAGTACTCTTGCCTGGAAAATCCCATGGATGGAGGAGCCTGGTAGGTAGCAGTCCATGGGGTCGCGAAGAGTCAGACACGACTGAGCGAATTCCCCTTCACTTTTCACTTTCATGCATTGGAGAAGGAAATGGCAACCCACTCCAATGTTCTTGCCTGGAGAATCCCAGGGACAGAGGAGCCTGGTGGGCTGCTGTCTATGGAGTCACACAGAGTCGGACACGACTGAAGAGACTTAGCAGTAGCAGCAGGAACAGTTCTTAGTTGCGTCCTTGTTTGGCTCTATTTTCTCAGATAAAATTCCCCAGCTCCCTAACTTCTGACCTTTTCTTGTGGAGCCAGTGGCTATGATTTTGGCTCTATCACTTTTTTGGGAGGAGTTGTTGTGTGCTGTGCTGCCTATCCGATGCCCCTGTGAATCTGGCATTGACCGATGACTGACTGTGTATCTTGGTCATTTATCTTCTCCAAGCCTCAGTTTCCTCTTTGTACAACAAGACTCATAACACCTATTTTCAGAGTGATTATGAGAGTTGAACTAAGGTAACATATGGAAAGCCCCTGACATACAATAAACATTTAAAATAGTAGTATTAATACTTGCTGTCTTATTATAGAAGAAAGCAATTCTTGACCTAAATGCTAAAGAGACAATTTTGTTTTGTTTTTTAATGAAATTGTGACACTTGGACTTCTAATTCTCTGACCAGGGAATCAGCCCCAAGGTGTATAAGTTACTATTTTGAGAAAATCAGTAAAACAATTTGGGGACTCTGCTCATAAATTTAATTACTTAGTAGGCTCTTCAGCATTCCCACTAGGGAAAAAGATAATGAGATCTCTTCCCTACTTACTTCATATTAAGTTCTAGACAAAAGTAATTTATTAGACAACTAATCTGTACCAGAGAAAACTTTTTTATATAATAAAAACAAACTTTAAAAAATCATTGTTTTCTTATGGCAAGAAGAAGGGCTCCAGGGAAGTGCAGATAAATAGGCTATGTTCTTAAATGAAAAAGCGGGCATGGGTGGTTGGGGAAAGAACAAAGAAAGTTGATTCAAGCTATAATTTCCTACTTTAGAGCTATGTGATTTAGAAAATGTCAGTTGAACTAGTTTTTAGTGGAACAAATTAATCTGGTTCTAATGACTACAGTATCCTCCCCTTGCAAGCAGTAAAGCCTTCTTTCCTGAGATCTGAAGGGTTAATCCAGCAGTGTCAACATCCCTTCATCCTTGGATTCTGGTCCTCAATTTGTTCTTTCACGAACTTAGACTACTTAATTTTACTTGTTTATTTATCTATCAAGTACAGTTAGTCAAACCAGTTGTCTTTGTAGGTAAACATACTTTCTTTTCAGCTGGACTTAGGGTTAATTCCAACTTGTTTTTAAAGAAAGTCTATAAAAGTCCATTTACAGACCATTTTCCTTTTTGGCTGGTATTTTTGACCCTGCTGTGTTCACAGATGGAGTGTGGACCAAATAGTAGTGCTTTTAGACTTGTAGTCATCCGCTCTCACCCACTCTGAAGTCAATTGTGTGGATGAGCAGTCCAGGCAAAGCATTGTACCTCTGGATTATAATCAACCTCTTAAATGGAACCAGCCTCACTTTCTTCATCTAGAGGTGTGGGCTGGAGCTGGGTATGGCTGTGTATGCCTTGCAGACAATGGCTTAACAAGAACTTCACTAAAATTTGCTAAATCATTTGTTTAAACGTGTCCTAAATGCAAAGTTCAATATAGATTATTAAAACTCTTTGTCAAAATTATTTATATACTTAGGAATGAAGGGCTAATTACACACACATATATATGTAAACACACATATCTAGATATAGACATGTATCTATAACTATTCATCTCTGTGTATCTCAAGGGAAATGCACATGTCTTTTGGTTGCATCTCAAGCTTATAAATGTAGAAGTTCTGATTTAAACATCTTCATCAGAAGTGTTTATCAATTATAAAGATTTAAGCATGAAAATAATTTACACCTTTCTAAGTATTGGCAGTTTTGTTTACGAAATGACATCTCAGTTCAATTCAGATATAAGCCACTGAGTTACTGGGTCAATCTGGCAGCAAATCATCTGGCCTTCGGTGCCTTCAGCACTTCTCTGAGCTACAGCTTGCCTAAAAGGTTAATGAATTCACACTCTCAAAGTACAAGGTTTCCACATAATTGTATTATGTACATATTACATTTTCTAAAAGACATTAAAATTTTTTCTTTGTTCAAGGACACCAGAGCACTTCTTTAGAGGCAGCAGTTAAATAGACTGTTTACCAATAGTAACATGTTAATACATAATTAGGAATCAAATGATCACACATACAATTAACACTGACATGTTCAAAACCACAGCATAACACAATAGTTTAGCTTCCCCAATGCTTTAAGTTGGCCTATGAATAAAACATGCTTGTCCATTTCTTTAAAAAATCAAAAGAGGTCATCTATCAATCTAACAGTTATAAAAGGCATGATAAAGAAATAGGTTCTTACCTATAAGCAATGTTGAACACAGGGCAGCTTGAAGCATTTTACAGGCCATGATCCTGTTTTGGAAACAAAAGATTTATTTATTTTAATTTAGACTGAGCAGAGCTTTAGGGCATACTGGTTACTCTCCAAGAATATGAAGCATTTCCTGCATACCTGGAAGCCCTATGACCTCAGTCAGAGAGCCTGTTGCTTGATTTGAGATGACTTTTTTTATAGGACTCCTGCCTTTTTACCCTTTGGACTCTTTGGACTGACTTTTTACAGGCTGTTCTTATATGGGCCACGTATTTATTTACTAGTTTTACCATCCACACAGCCTAATGTAATCTAAAAAGCCATACCAAAACAAAACAAAGGTGGAAACACTGGATCACTCAGACTTTGCTGGGGGATATAAAATGGTACAGTCACACTGGAAAACAGTTTGGCAGTTTCTTATAAATCTGAGTATACAATTAATTCCCATACAACCCAGCAATTGCACTATTGGACATTCATCTCAGGGAAATGAAAACTTACGTTCATACAAAAACCTGTATAAGGATGTTGCTAGCAGCTTTATTAATAATAGGCAAAAACTGGAAAACAAGTGGAAAAAACCCAGATGTCTTCAACAGCTCAAAGTTAAATGCATTGAGGTACATCTACACCATGAATTTCTACCCAATAATAATTTAATAAAAATTATTGATAGACACAGCAACTTGGATAAATCTCAAAGGAATTATGATGAGTAAAAATAGCCAATCTCAACTGGTTACTAACTTGTATGATTCCATTTATATAACCTTCTTGAGATGACAAGATTACAGATTAAGAACATTTTATTAGTTGCTAGGGCTTAGGGATAGAATAAGGTAGGTGTGTGTGGTTATAAAAGGGCAGTGCGAGGGACACCTGTGGTGATGGAACTATTCTGTGTCTTGGCTGTGGTGGTGGATATGTGAACATAAATGTGATAAAATACCATAGAACTAAATCTCTCTCTCTCTCTCTGTTGCACACACACACACACACACACATGCGTGCACATACACACAAATGAGTACATATGAGACTGGCGAAATCTGAGTAGCATTAGTAGATAGATCAATGTCAGTATCCTGGTTGTGAGATTGCACTGCACTGTAGTTTTGCAAAATGGTACCTTTGGGAGAAGCTCAGTGAAGGGCACCCAGGATCTCTCTGTATTGCACTCTTACAAATGCAAATAATTTTACGGATCTAAAAGTAAAAATTTTAATTAAAGAAAAAGGAGTGTTTAAATGCATGGTAAATTTGTTTCCAATGAAGCAAACAAACTATATATCATTTAATACAATGATAAAATCAGAACACTTTTTTCATTTTTATTTTTCAAACAACTCCCTTCTTCAGTGGTATGATTAACAGTTAAATGAATAAATTCATTATTATACAATTTATTCTTAAGAGCAAACTATGTACTTTCTTATTTATTTAAAGTTTACAGAACCAAAGGAGAGATTCGCCTTCCTCTCTTCTCTTCCTTTCATCACTCAGCTTCTAGGACCTAAAATGAGGAGGGTGGGAGCAGTCCTTAGGTCATGCTTCCCTGTATTATGGTTCTGTGTGTACATTTCAGTGTTCTGGAGTAGATTACATGCTGCCTGAAGGGGCTAGTGTTGCGTCTTGCTCCTATTTGTATGCCTTAGGCACCCACAAGGCACAGGACCTTTCATACAACAGCCTCATATAATAGCTCCCAATAAACATTATTGAACTTAATTGAATCAACCAACTCAAATTAAACTTAACTTCATTAAACTGAGTCAGCATTTTCCTGCACTAGTCTATCAATATACAGACTTATCCTACTGGCAGCAAAACAAAACAAAAACAAACAAAAAAACACAACTAAAATATAGCAGTTCTATTTTTATGTTAAGTTTAAACAGTGTTCCCTATAACTTTTCTCTTCTTATGATCTAAGAATAAAAGTCAGATCCATAAAAATTGGTAATCTTAATTATAAAGACATGAAACTTTCTTTGAAATGAAATTTGAATATCTGTATTTGAAAAATAGAAATATCAAGTGACATGAATTAATGAAACTCATCAGTGGAGTCTGTTTACAACTTTGATGCTTTATTTTTAGAAATTATTACTTTAATGTGGTCTGATAGACCTGGTAATCGCCCTTGGTCTCTTTCATATCAGTGTAATATACATGTTAGAAGGGAAAAGTGTGAAATCAGATCTCATACTATAAAAGTTTTTTTTAATAAAAAAAAAGAAAATAAAGAAAACTTTATTCTACTAAGGAGCAAGCTGACTTTAATTTCTGCTTGAGCCATGCTGCCAGTACAATCAGATACAACAAACTGCAAAGCTTTGGAAAAAGCAGTGCTCTTAGGGAGGGCATAGTGCAGCCTATATTATTCAATGACATCATCAGCATCAAGAAAATGTGGAGGGTTAGCTCATGTGTTGAAGGAGGAGAGAATACTATATTCCTTATAACCACTGTACTAAGCTTTTGGTGGCATTGAACCTATTGAAAATAAGCTGGTGATAGCACTTGGTTTTGTGAAGTTATTTGAGATTCTCAGAGTTACTACCTGAGAACAAAATTTTACCACAGTAACTGGTAAAGGAGTCAGTTTTACACTGATTGGACTGCTAATGGGTTTGGTATAGCTTATATTATAAGATAGAGTATATGTGATAATAATAACATGTCATTATTATCAGGTCAAACCTCTTATAGGTACTGTTTCCCTCCTAGGACTGAGGGAATAGCCCATCACAGTTTATAGTTTTATTTTACATTTAGGCAGAGAATGGCACAGCATCTGTATCCCAATGAGAGTCTGTCCTGCAGGCATTAAGTAGTTTAGGGGGGCACAAGATGTCAGATTCAGATTCAGCTGGCAGAATGCAGAAACCATTTTTGAATTACTTAGGTAGAATATTGTTTTGCCTTGGAAGCTGGAACCTTTGTTTTTATTTTATTTTTCTCAGTATGTGAATAAAACGAAGCCCTGTTGAAGGCAAATAAAAAGTATAGTTTTCCTTTAACCTTCCCTCTCCACTGAAGTACAGTATATTCCTCTTACCATCTTAACTGTTGACTTTTCAATGCTGTTGTCAAGACATGGAGGCACACATGCTCCTCCCACCATATAATAATTGTAGAAGTTGGGTTCACTTGGAGAAATTAGCCAAAATGTTGGAGAAAAGTATTCTGTTTTTGTATTCATTTTCAATGTGACTGCTACAGATTTTAAAACTTGCTACAGCTTAAGATGCCTTAGGTTTAATGTGGTTTAGTAAAATTAAGTAGTTGCCTAATAGACTTCTCTTTTACCAGATGTGGGTGTTTCAGGGTCTTTGAAAGACTGAACTCATCCTGGTTTGGAGAGGAGAGAGAGCCCCATAATCGGGGCTCACTGTCCTCGAGAGCTAGGCTGCCTCTATTGTGCAAGGGTTTCTTTTCCTTCGTTCCCTAAATCTGGACACTGGCCAAAGGGGTGTGAAGAAATGGGGAATTTACAGATTTATCCTTCAGGTATTCCTTCACTTAGCTATTTACTGAGCCTTTCCTATGATCCAGGCACTTTTCAGAATCAGTCTGTTTTCAACACATTCCATATACATTGTTCCAAGTACTAGAGTTACAAAGATGTATCAAACATTGTTTCTTGTGTGGGAGAAGATCATTTCAGGGAAAGTTTCCTAGTGAGGCCAGATGGATTTTTTTCAAGAGGACGAATCCAGATGATGGAGGAAGAAAATTCCAGGAAAGGAAAGAAAATGGGTACAGATCAAGGTGCTGGAAAGGAGACAACACATTTGAGGCTATCACAAAACATTTAGGAATATTGTACTGACCTACTAAAGCAATTCTCTGTTATTGATGTTCAGTAATTTCAATGATTTCTATTGGTTGTCACTATAAACAAATACTTGGAATAATTTAAAGATGTGTCATGAATACAAATGTAGATAGTCTAGCAGTTTAAGTAAAAATGCCAATCTGTTTTATGATATGGTGTTGGAATCACACTCTTTTTGATTAAGCTTTGAGGTAATGCATGCCAAGGCATCGTCCTCATTATACATTGAATAATTGATAGTTGATAATATGTGGCATTTATTGAGCATCAGCAATGTGCTAGCTAGTTTACAGAGCACAAAACTATCAAGGGATCTTGCCCAGTTGGCTCACTATCAAAACACAGTCTGTCATTTGCTAAGTCTTCCATGCTCCACTAAACCAAAAGCAAAGAAAGCATTTTTCAAGAATCACTGCAGTAGTGAGTGGGGCCAGATTTTTCTCTGCAGGTGGCTCTGCGGGCATTAGTATTAGTTCCATAGGGAAGCAATCTGTTCCCGTGGTTCTGGTAATCTCAGAAGATAAACTCAATAATCTAGTGCAGATTTGACGTAAAGGCTGTTCTATCACTTTATGATGCTGTTTTTCTGCTGCTGCCTATAATGGAGCCCTTACCAGTGTGACTGACTCAAAGTATAAGTGCATGTGCTTCAGTTTACTATATAAAAACAACGAGATGGATTCTTTAGGAAAGGAGTAGCTTTAAAGGATTTAACTTATTGCTTGTAATGCCTTGTTCCCTGAGGAAAAGATGGGGGAGTTAAGATATTGGAGAAGGTTGTGGGTGAGGGCATTGGAAAGTGCCATAGGTGGGGAGCATTAAACAGAGAATCTTGAGTCCTGGGCTGGAGGGACAAGAGTTTAAAAGAAGAACATTGGTTGGTGCAGTGGCTGGATAAGAGTGGCAGAAGCTGCTTCCCATTAATTGTTGTTGGAGAAGGGAATGACAACCCACTCCAGTATTCTTGCCTGGAGAATTCCGTGGACAGAGAAGCCTGGCAAGCTACAGTCCATGGGGTTGCAAAGAGTCAGACACGACTGAGCAACTAATACTCTTACTTTCCCTGGTCGCTCAACGGTAAAGAATCCGCTTGCCAATGCAAGAGATGTGGGTTCGATCCCTGGGTTGGGAAGACCCTTTGGAGATGGAAATTGCAACCCACTCCAGTCTTACTGGCTGGGAAATCCCATGGACAGAGAGGTCTGGTGGGCTGCAGTCCATAGGGTTGCGAAAGAATTGGTCACAACTGAGTGACTAAACAAGAACAAGGGGGTATTAATTTGCTAGAGTTGCCATAGCAAATACCTCAGAATGGGTGGCACAAGCAACAGAAATTTATTTCTCAATGCACTGGAGCTTGTAAATCCAAGATCAAGGTGTTGACAGATTTGGTTCCTCTGAGTCCCCTCCTTTTAGCACTTCTTTGGCCTCCCTCTTGCTGCCTCTTCACATAACTTTGCCTCTGTGCATGCACACATCCCTGGTGTCTCTGTCCTAATCTTCTCTTCTTACAAGGACACCAATCAGATAGAATTAGAGCACTCCCTGGTGTTCTCATTTTAATTTAATCACCCCTTCAAAGGCCTTATTTCCAAGTACAGTCACATGCTTAGGTATGTATTCTTATGAATACATATGAATGGGAGGGCGGTTTGTAATTCACTCCATAATAAGTTAGCAAAGAAAAAAACCTTCAAACTTGGGTAGTTTTGCTTCTCCCAACTCTTGCTTGTCCATAAGGAATAGGAAAGAGTATTTGGAAAGTTGACGAAAAATAGTAGATGGAAGAGTCCCATAAGACTCTGTCAGCTGATGATATCTAGCATGGTGAAACTGCTTTTCACTCTTCAGTAGAAGAGAAGAGTGAAATAAAACCTCTCTCACAGGTTTCCCTCACTGTCTTTCCTGACTCAGTTTCCATCCCAGGAATTTTTAAATTGTTGAGTGATTTATATCTCTGGGTCAACATGTTGAGGCTAATGTGAAATTTTAGTTCCCATTTCCACAAAGGTTGAACACCAGCCAGGTTGATGGATGCATTTCTTTTCCATGGAAACAAAGTATATCAGGTCAGGTATAAATGGGAAAGAGTTAGGGAGCTTGGGAAAAGGCCTTCACACCATGGAAACATTGATATCATTTTTAGGAAGTTATGCAGATAGAATTAACAAATTTATTATAAGCACTAAAACCAGATTATTTGGTTTATTCCTGGTCATATAATAGGCATTAAGTACATTATTATACTCATTTTTGTTGTTGTTGTTCACTTTAATATCATTCTCAAGAAATCTTGAGAATATTATCTTTTGGAACTAAAAAAATCAAATTTTACTTTAGGTTCCAGGCTCTTGAAACTGTGATTACCCCTTTACAGAGGGTTGCTATAAGGAACAGATGTTTAACTTTTAACAGAAGGATAATGGCTATAGAATCTCAGCCTGTTTCAATGCCCCAGCACCTTTTAGGTCAGAGAGTTGTGTTATTCTCCACTGTCATCATCAGACTCTGTTCAGGATTAATAATCCTCTGGTTACTCTAGATAAGAATTATGATGTCAGAAAGAAGAGAACTTTAAGTGAGGATAAGAATAGTGAGGTGGTTTTGCAAAGAAGGATGAGGAAAAGGGAGAAACTCAGAACCCAGAAAGAATAAGCATTAGGATTCCGACTAAGATTATTAAAGATATTTTATGGTCTGCCTGATACATTATAAAGACAAAACTATGACAGAGATTGGGATATGTTTGTGCTCTAGGAGAAACTGAAAGACAGAGAAAAGGTAGGTAACTATCCAACTATATACTATTATATCATGCATCTAGCTCTTGAAGGAACTTTTGAGCCTCTAAGTTATTAAACAGAGTGAGGCCATATTTAATAAATCCAGCCAAGTTTAATGCACCCACTCCGTTGAACTCAGCATTTGAAGGCATGCCTCTGTGGGAGAAGATCCCACCAGTAGAAAGATAATAATAATTACTCATCACCTCTGGTATTTTGGGTATTTTTATCTATAAGAGTTAGATATAGTTAGCATCACTGACTCAGTGGACATGAATTTTCAGCAAACTCTGGGTGATAATGAAGGACAGGGAAGCCTGGAGTGCTGCAGTCCAAGGGGTCACAAAGATTCAGACATTACTTAGTAACTGAACAACAACAACAAGAAAAAAGGAAATACCACTTTTGGAGTGGTGATTTCTATGGCAAATATGACTTTTCATTGGTGAGAGACTACCTCGTGATGGGAGTCCCTTAAAAGATGGGGTGATTAGCTTTGGCAGGAAGTGATGTCCCAGAAAACAACTCAGTTGGCCAATTTGGTGGTTAGTGATCAGAGGGTAAGGGTGCTTCTTCTGGAAATGGGGAGGAACAAGTAAGAAAATCTATAAGAAAGAGATAACCCCTAAAGAAAGTAAGACTAAGAGAAGCATGTCACTGACACAAAGTCAGGAAGCCACTGTGAAAAGGATGCAGGTTCTGAACAAATAACTCACTTCCCACCCCCAACCTTTGTGCCACACCCAGACTGAATGATTGAGGTGAAAGGGTATGGAATTTGGAAACTTGAGAGATGTTGTCCACTCTCAACCTCATGTGCACACTTCATACTAAAGCCTGTTGGCATTTTTTGTTGATAGATAATTTTCCAATAGCATTACGTGTTATCAGTCACCACACCCAGGAAGGTGCTCCATCATTAAACCATCTTACTGGGGTAAAGAGAGCAAGTTTCCCCTTTTGGACAATGCTCCAGTCCCCATGCAAGGGAGGGGTATCTGGCGAGTACCTCTGAGCCAGAAGAGCAGGATGGCATCAGTGTTTGAACAGGAACCCTGAGACTAGCTACTTCGGTATTCAGCCCACATCCAGTAATTCCTCTCCACCGCACCCTATTATTTTCCCCAGCAGTATCTGTGAAATGAAAGGGTTCACACCTTGTTGAGGAAATTTCAGGCTATAAATAACAAGATGGTGGAGTGTTAGGCTGGTGATGGAAGATCCCTGATAACACATCACAGGCTCATTTCTTTTACATGTTGGATTTTTTTTTTTTTTTGCTTTATTTTGTTTTTGCATTTATGGTAGAACAAAGATAACTGAAGTTCAACAGTAAAAGAAATAAAACCAAAAACTATTCTAAAACTGTTGTGCAGCTTTGATTATAGACAAACACTGTCCCTGCTCTAAAAACTTTTTTATTATTATTAGGATATTCTTTGAGCTTACCTCAAATACCAGAAGCCTGGCAATTTGATATGGGAGAGGTATAATAATAGTAAAAATAGCACAGTTTACATTAGAAACAAAACTTTAAGTACCTGAAATATGCCAGGCATTTTCTGGATGTTACTGTGGTATGATATGAGGAGAAGATAATACAATTACGGGTAAGGAAGGTCCCTAGACTGAAAATTGTCTGCTGGAGACCATAGGGGATTATTTGTTTCATTTCAAAGGTCTGCACTTTGAGTTAGATAAGAAATTTTAAGAGTTGGTTCTTTTTTTGCCACAGCAGGAAACATGTACCTGCTTCTGAATTGTCAGTGATTCATTGCACATCTGTAAGTGCTGTGCACCCAAAGGTCAGGGTACAAGCCTTACTTACATATGTGAAGGTTTTTCCTACCTTTGAACTTTTAAAGACCTTTATTACAGTGTCTCAAAGATCAGTGTGTGTTGTTTCATCACTTTGCATTCTAACAATGCACTAAGTTTGGCTATTTGCAGTGATTTTTTTCTCTCTTTTTAATTTTTACTGGTGTATAGTTGACTTACCATGCTGTGTTTGTTTTGTACAGCAAAGTGAATCAGTTATACATATACATGTATCCACTCTTTTTTTAGATTCTTTTTCCACATAGGCCATTACAGAGTATTGAGTAGAGTTCTCTGTGCTATGTAGCAGGTTCTGATTAACTATCTATTTTATGTATATTTTATGTGTGTATATGTCAGTCCCAGTCTGCTAATTTACCTCTCCCCCTCACTTTTCCCCTGGTAACTGTTAGTCTGTTTTCTGTATCTGTAACTTAATTTTTGTTTTGTAGCTAAAACCAGTTTTGTGGAAAGAAGACAGAACAAGTTTGAGAGGGATCTGGATATATTATTTCCCCTTCATTTTCTATGAACAAATCCCAGGAAATATAATTCTAGAAAACCCTGTCTTGTTTTTTCAGGGTGAAGCTAGTGTATAATTCTTGGCAACCTATTGAGTTGATACATAGTATCAATTCAGAAATTAGACATCCACGTTTAAATGGAGATTCAGTACAGAAAATTTATTTGCAGATTTTTTTGGATCAGTTTTGACACTATTAACTCATGTTCAAAAAAAGTCACATTTCTCTATACATTTCCCTAAGTGTGTTTCTTTTTTTTCGGGAGTCTTTAACCAGTTTCTTCCAGTCCCATGAACTCCTCAGCCTCTAACTTCAGAGGCACACAAAGCTCAATAATTTCACTAATATCCTTCATAACACAAAATTATATTTTATTGAAAAATGATAACCTGTCTTAACTCCATTTAAGACAGAAAAACCACATATTTGTTTAAAATGAACAGACAATCCTCTACTTGGATATGCTGTGTAATACAAAATCCTAACATCACAAACATGAACTTATTCTCTTCTACCTTTCAAACGGGTAATTTTGGGTGACTTACCTATTACTGGCAGGAGCAAGACCATCTCCTCAGAACTTCAACCTTAAAACCATGGAGTAACTTGCCCCCTCCCCTTTTTTTTCCCTGCTTCACTCAGACCCCTGAAGAACTAAGTTAAGCCAATCAAATTTGTATTTTCTCCCTGCATTTGCTAGTATCTCGTGATCTTACTTAGAAATTCAATTTCCACATTTTCCTAATCAAGACGTTTCATATTCATCTCTTTCTCTCTAGTCCCCATCTCCATGGTTTCTTCTCCAATTTACTGCAAATCTTCTAGAGATGACCTTTATAGCTATTTAAGCTACCAGGGCATCCAGTCCATTTCTTTCCCCCATAACATCAAATTCTCCCCAACCCAAGATTTATTCCTCACTGGCTATTGTAATACTCTGCTAACTGGCCTTCCTTCTTCTAGGCTTGAACTCCTTCAACCTGGTATTCACATGCATCCAGAGTGATCCGTATGAACCACAAATTCACTCACAGCACTCCATTGCTGAAGGCCTGACTCTGGTTACCCACCCCCACAGGAGCCATTCCAGATTCTTCAGTGCAGATTCAGAGTCCACCATGATCTGACTCCCACTTCCTCCCCAGTCTTCTTACAGCTTGCACCCCACACTCCAGACATGATGAGCTGTTTATTGAATGTCTGCGTAGCCTCACGCTTTTCCTGTTTTCAACTCTACCTAGCACGGCAATCCTGATTCTGTTCATCTAGCAGATGTAAGATCATCTTTCAAAGTACTGTTCAAGTCTCATCACTTCTTTGAAATCTTTCCTAACCCACCTCCCTACCTGCAGTCCAAACTTCTCTCAAAGGACCTGTAACACCTTAATGCACTAATAGAGGCTTTAACGGTTCATCAGTGTGGTGGAAACTGTGCTTGCCTCCCTTAGTCACCATATATCTTCTCTCTAATCTCTCCAGTTAGAGAGATTAAAAAACTAGAAAATATTCTTAGGTTCTGGATGTGAAAAATATTGTTTTGTCTTGCTACTATCCTGCAGGACATGAGATGTGAGTGCACAGAGGCAGTGGCCAGCCTTAGTATTCCTGTACGTGGAAACCATCCTTGTGGGTAGCTGGAGACACTCATAGCAGAGGCATCAGGAGACTGCTGCCCTCTGTTCTGCTTCATGGTGTGAGGTTGCACTCAGCTATCCTGTGGTGGACCCCTAATTCGAGCCCTTCTATCTGCTCTATAGGTTCTGTCAATATCTATTTCCCTTTATTATATTCCTTGGTTTCTGGTATACCTGGAATGGTTTCTTTTTCCAAAATTGAAATCAGATACACTCTGCCTGTATTAAACTGCAACACCTCAAAGGAAGAAACAAGGTATTTTTACTTTTATATTCTTGGAGCCTACCATGGAGTTGGCTGTCACCAAATAAGTGATTCATTACATGAGCCAATAACAGCTCCAAATTGTACATCACACCTATGTTTTTTCCAGTAGTCATGTATGGATGTGAGAGTTGGACTGTGAAGAAAGCTGGGTGCCGAAGAATTGATGCTTTTGAACTGTGGTGTTGGAGAAGACTCTTGAGAGTCCCTTGGGCTGAAAGGAGATCCAACCAGTCCATTCTAAAGGAGACCAGTCCTGGGTGTTCTTTGGAAGGAATGATGCTAAAGCTGAAACTCCAGTACTTTGGCCACCTCATATGAAGAGTTGACTCATTGGAAAAGACTCTGATGCTGGGAGGGATTAGGGGCAGGAGGAGAAGGGGACGACAGAAGACGAGATGGCTGGATGGCATCACCAACTCGATGGACATGCGTTTGAGTAAACTCCAGGAGTTGGTGATGGACAGGGAGGCCTGGCGTGCTGCAATTCATGGGGCTGCAAAGAGTCAGACACGACTGAGCGACTGAACTGAACTGAACTGAAAAGAAAATCCAATTATAATTACTTAAACTAATAAAGATCAAGTTTTATTTCATAATGAAAAAACTGAAGGTGAGTGACTTCTGGCTTTGGTTTAGTAATTCAAGAATGCTTGGGACTGCTTCATACAGTTTTCTTGAACTCCCCCTCATGGATGCAAATGACAACATAAATTCTGGCATTGCGCCTGTACTTAAGGCAGAAACAGGAAGAAAAGCAGAACCAGCCCCGCCTGTGCCTTTTATCTAGTGGTTTTCTAGAAACCACTCCGCACATGGTCTGCTTTTATCTTATTTATGAGTACTGAGTCAGATGGCCACCCTTGCTACAGGGGAGTTTAGAAAAGCATATTTTCAGCTTTGAGAATATAAAGAGGAAAATTGGGAAAACAGCTAGTGGGTTCACCAACCCAAAGTGAATACCATATTTTCTAACTCATTTAATACCATCATTATTCTCTGGGCACGCTTTGGGCCTCATATTTGCCACCATCTCCAGGGGTGCTTATCACAGTGCTGAATATCTGGAATATGAAGATGGTCAGTTATATGGGTAACAGAATTTCTGTATTGAAAACCCCACCACTGTCTAACATGGAGTAGACTGGAAGAAATGAAAATGCACTGACTAGGTTCACACAAAAGCAAGAACATGAGCAAGAATGGTGTGAATTGCTTCCAGAGATATTTCACTGTTATCAGTTGAGGGCCATTAGCCTCTTTCAATAGTATCTCCTAAACAGCATTTGCTTTCTGTGTTTATCATCATATGCTGAATTTATTTCTTATAGTTCTTTGGAGATGGCATAACAGTGTGCGTGGTTGATAGGTACAAGCATTTGTTTAAAAAAATGGTTATAAACTTTGTCTTGAATTTAAACATGTTTGTGTAATTAAATGTTTGTTCATACACAACTATTTAAGTGGTAGGGAGAAAGTGGAGTCTGAAAGATTTGATCCATCATGTGTGACTAATACATGAATGTTGCCAAGTTGAAATGTTTAGTTATCCCAGATTGACTGTCCTTAACATCAGGATCAACCATAAGATGAGCAGATGATGTTCTCAGTTAAGATCTCCCCTCTCTGCTGTTCCCTTGGTATTTATTTTATCATGAAATAATGTTAAAATGAATCTTGAGGCAGGGCTGAGGGACGTGACTAAGAGAGGCAATTCCAAAAGTATACCTAAAGAGGAATAGGAATTGCCTCTATGGCAGCAGTGTGGTGAAGCTGAGTTGAAATGGGGAACAGACTTCTGGTGGATTGTGTACAGTCAGGAATATCCCCTGGAGGAGGACATGGCAACCCAATCCAGTATTCTTGCCAGGACAGATGTCCAAATCTCACGGACAGAGGAGCCTGGCGGGCTACAGTCCACGGGGTCGCAGAGGGTCAGACATGACTGAGTGACTGAGCACGCACACACAGTGATCTCAGGACTCTTTTTCAGCCCCATCTACCATATCCCCCTGGGTTCCTGTCATCCGGGCCAGCAGTACTCTCTGGTGCTTTAGACCTGCCCACTCACTGTAGGAGGGCTCTGCTCAGATTATTATTAGGAGTGCTTCTGTGATAATCACACCCTTCCCTCTGATAGAAATTAGGTGTCACAGCCATTTACTAATTACAGGCTTGTGGTTCTGGTGCCCTCCCAATAGTAAATTGCTTTGAGGTAGCAGCTGGAAATTGGGGTAGTAAAATAAATCCAGAAGAGGCTCGTCAAGGTTTTCTTACCCATAAAATGAAAATAAAAAGTCATATTTCACTGAAGTTCTATGAAAGGAAAAATTGGAAAGATAGCTCACATTGCTTAGTAAAGAGAATTTTGCTATCAAAACACCATCATAGCCACTGTTAAAACAAAAATGCAATCAGGAAGATTACTTGAAATGTTTATATTTACTTCCAGTTTTCAAATTAAAGTGGAGCATCATGTGTCCTTGGGTTGCCATTCAAATGCTTTCTTCCTCTATTGAGTCTAATAAATGTAGTAACTGATAAACTTCTTTCTCTAGAAGTAGAATGAGCACCCCAAAGCTGATATTGTCTTTTTTCTTTTTTGTGAGCCTCATTGCTTGTGTAATGCCTGTAAATCACCAACACATCTAGTTCAACTTTCTTATTCCATAGATGCTTGTTTCTGATTTTAAAACTCTAAAACACCTGCCTAGTACTATTGAACTACCTTATTGGCAAGTCATTTGCCTTAGAATAAATGAGTTTGAGCAATTAGAGCCAACCACTTCTATTAATTTCTCATTGCAGCAGGACCTTTCCATAACACATCACTGAGAAATCCTGTTTTAGCTTGGGTATTGGTAACTGCTTTGTGTCCCCTTTTGGACAGCTGACATACACAGCCCTTCCTTATATTTATCCCCAACCTCTCTCCTTCCACCTTCCACTTTCCCAGTTCTGTCTTTGGGAACAATGCAGAATGTCTGTTCTTCAAGCCCAGCCAGCATGTCAAATAGTTGAGTTGAACGTCAGCTGACAAGTGAAAACGGTTTCCTCGGGACACACGCCTCAGCATTCCGTTCTGATGGCTTTTAGTTCTTTCCATTCTCTCTCTGGCGGATCTCTTTTCTTCTTTCTTTCCTTCAAGTGAAGAAAACACAACCCAAGTGACCTAGCTTAAGTGCTGAGTGTGAACACAAGCGCCTTTACCTCTGCGGTGTGACAACCACACAAGGGAAACGACCCTTGTTCTCGCCCTGCCTTTCCGGCTCCTTTACCGACCTGGCCACACATTCTTCCCGTTCTGTGTGGTTTTGTGTGTCTCTGTGTGTGATCATTCCTGATCGAACTATAACCCCAGCCTTGGGCTCTATTTTCCAGTTGGAGAATAACAGAGAACGAGTGTTTAGTAAGGTTACCTAAACCTCAGTTCGGGAAGAGGAGTCTAGTCCAGCCTCCTTTAGCCTCACCAGGTGGATCCAAGATCAGCAACAGGCTTCCCTTATCAGACGCTCCCCTAACGTCTGGGACACACCCGGGGCAGGGTGAGCTTCGCGGTCCGGCCGCCAGGGGGAGCACGTGCTTGCAGCTCGGGGAGTCCGCGCGTGGGCGTGGGCCTGGACGTGGGGGTGGAGCTGCGCGGAACGCTGCTGGCCCCCTAGACTTGGGCTCCGAGGGCCGCGCGGGTCGCGTCCCGGAACATGGGCGACAAGTATGCTACTCTGCTCCGGGCCCAGCTGCATCTGGATTTCATCCACGCCAACTCGTGAGTGCCCCCTTGTAGCCGGAGCGGTGGGGAGGCTTTCCACACAATAGAGAAGACTCTTGCCCATCTCCTCGCCAAGTGCCTTTTTTAAAAAAAGGAACTTGGTATCATTGATTCGTGGATTTATTTATTTAAAATGTATATGCTTAAAAAAAAAAGCAACGAAAAAGTGATGAAAATGTATGTTCTAAACCAGGCTGAAGGCCTCTGGTGCCCTTCAATGAACACCAAGTGGTAGGAAGGCCCCACATCAATCACTAAACAAAACTATTTAATTGTAGGTCAACAGAAGCCTCATTCTACCAACTTGGCCTATCTATAGTCATTTCTCTACCGAACACACTGACATTTTAAAGATTAAAGTTGCCCTCCAGAGAGCAATGGCAACCCACTTCAGTCTTCTTGCCTGTTGAATTCCACGGGCAGAGGAGCTTGGCGGACCACATTCCATGGGGTTGCAGAGTCCCACAGGACTGAGCGACTAAAGCCAGAGAGCAATTTGTGTTTATTGATTCCAGCTTCTGTTGCCTCCTCAGTCTTTCTGAAAGTGTAACCTCTTTGAAGACAGGAATCTCACATTCTGGTTCTTACTAGGACGCTTTCTTCTGTCAGGCCAGTATCCTTTTTGAATACTCTTTAGGGGTTAGTTCGAATATTCACATGGCAGAAGCAAATGACAGCGTTTTCTCATCTGTTATTTCCAGTGCAGCAAAGCCTAGCAGTGAGTGCGAGGTTGATTTGATTTTGGGGAACCTAAATCAGCCTAATTTAGGTAATTAAATTAGGTAATTTGGGTTTACCAAAAGTTCTGATTGATAGAAAGAATGTGGCAGACCTGAAGCAACAAAAATGGAAGTGTGAAGCCAGGCCTTGCTGCTTGGGACAGTGTACTTCTTATAGACCACAAAAGAAAACACCCAGGCAATATTCAGCAGGGACTTAGTTTTAACTTGTTATCATGGAGAATGATGGTAAGGATGGTACAAAATGTTAAACGTTAGCTGAGGCAGAAGACAAATGCTGCTAAGTCACTTCAGTCATGTCCAACTCTGTGCGACCCCATAGATGGCAGCCCACCAGGCTCCCCCGTCCCTGGGATTCTCCAGGCAAGAACACTGGAGTGGGTTGCCATTTCCTTTTCCAATGCATGAAAGTGAAAAGTGAAAGGGAAGTCGCTCAGTCGTGTCCAACTCTTACTTAGCGACCCCATGGACTGCAGCCCACCAGGCTCCTCCGTCCATGGGATTTTCCAGGCAAGAGTACTGGAATGGGGTGCCATTGCCTTCTCCGGAAGACAAATGAAGAGCTAGTAATTTTGAGTAAGTGGAAGAAAAATTACGACTGCTGGAAAGGCTGAATTTTATCTTAGAAAGTTCTTTAGCCTCATTTTTGTATAGTTTCTGCAGCTATTTTGCTCCCTAGCCTCCTCCTCCTCCCCAAACTACCTCCCTCAAACCACCACATTATCACTTGGTGGAAAGTTAACTTAATAACAAAAGTGACAGCCGCATGAAGCCGCAACAACAAAATCAGCCACAACTTGGCCTACTCTCAGGTCCCTGGGATAAGATTTTTGTTTAACTTTTTATTTTGTATTGGGGTATAGCCGAGTAATAATGTGATGGTTTCAGGTGAACAGTGAAGGGGTTTAGCCGTACATATACATGTATCCATTCTCCATCAAACTCCCCTCCCATCCAGGCTGCCACATTAACACTGAGCAGAGCTCTGTGTACTATACAGTATGTTCTGGTTGGTTATCCATTTTAAAGATAGCAATGTGTATACGTCCATCCCAACAACCATAAGTTTGTTTTCTAAGTCTGTGAGTCTCTGTTTCTGTTTTGTAAATAAGTTCATTTGTATCATTTCTTTTTAGATTCTACATATAAGGGTCATCATACAGTAATTCGAGTTAAGATTTTTGATTAACAGCAGTGATTTTTTTAATTCCTCCTTTGCATCACCCCCACATCCAATCCATCTTCAAGTCCTCTTCATGCTAACTCTTGTGTCTCAAATTCATCTATTTCTCTTCATATTTAATGCCATCTCCTTTCTGGATATCACATAGGCTCTAAACTGGATTCTCTGCTTCCTGTTCTTGCTCCCTTATGATCAGGTTTTCTGAAAGCTGCCAGAGTGAGCTTTTAAAAATTTACACCAGATACGTCACTTTATTAAAGCACAATGGTGGTTTCCAGTTGCGTGTGGACTAAGTATGAGCTCCTAACTGTGGAGAAGTAGGTACTACATGACCTGACCATCCCATTTCTCAATGTGATCTCCTAGATTTACTGCAGCGAGAGCAGACTGGCCTCCTTTGCTCTTTTCTGCTTCGAGGACTTTGCACTTTCTGTTCTTGCTAGAGGGTTTCCACTCTAGCTCTGCAAGGGGCTGAATTCTCATCTTCCAGGGTTCAGTCCATGTCTTCTGTGAAGAGAGGCTCTGCCTTCCTCAGAAGACTCTTCCGCACCACTCTTCCTCTATGGCATCGAATCACAATCTGTGTTATCATCTTTATATGTTTTACTTGTGTATTTTTCCTATCCCCCACTAGCTTGAGCCCCTAAAGTTGTAAAGACCATGTGTGCCCACATTGGCATGTGGCAGGAAGTCAGTAAAAGTTTTGAGTGAAATAATACAGAAGCTTATATGGCTCTCTCATTTTTTTTTTGGTCAGAATGATTGAAGTTACTTTTCTGAAGGATTGTTTAGAAAGGCTTATGGTTTGAAGTACTGCTTTTGTAAAGCATATCACTGACACTTTCCTTTTGCTGCATTTTAGATTTTTAAGTATAAATTTCTTTTGATTGAAGGACACATTTTTGCAACAATTGTATTATTGGGTTTATTTTGATGAAAAATTTGAAAGCTGACTAGAGTCAAGAGATCCCACCGTCATCAGCATAGGTTTATAGTTTAAGATTCCCAAAATAGATATATGTATGCATTTTTAAAAAATAAATTTTTGGCTACAGTGTTGTCCTGTGGTCTGGGGTATTTGGAGTTGCTGACACATTGCAGATGATCCTTTCTCCTGTACAAATGAGCAGGTTTTTTTTTTTTTTTTTTAATTGTTGACCATCCTATGCTATTTCTTTATTGAGAAATGAAGGAAATTACAGATGGTTAGTACTAATGCTAACCATATTTTAACATACCAAAATGTTAAAATACTAACATTTTGAAAGCAAAGGTAGATATTTGTAAATCAAACAATGAAATCAGTCAGCATGCATAACAACTCTTCAGGGGAAAAAAATCACAGAACACTCTATGATAGCTGTATATAAGACAGTCTATTAATTTTTGTGTCATTAAAGCAAAAATTGCAATCCATGCAGTTTGTTTTTTTAAAGCTTGTACCCAAGATTTTCACTCTTATTATAAGAAGATAATATTTTCAAACTAGAGGGGATCAACAAAGTCTTTGAATACTAGCAAATTTAAGGTTTTTTAAAGGATTAAATAGAAATAAAAATTAATTCCATTTTAAATTCCAATTTAGTTATCCAAACAAAACTGCAGAGTTTTAGAAAATTGAAGCAGGAACCTGAGGATTCCTTCTTCCGTCATCCTAACTATCCCAAATCTGGCAAATAGGGCCAAACTTAATTTCTCTCTAATAATGCAGGAGTGGCATAAAAAGGCCAGTGAGTGGCCCTTCTGAACTATTCACAGATTAGAGTAAAACAGAGAAGGATATAATATTAGACAAATGAGCAGATGTTTGTTGATAAATGTGTTTCTTTTGCTTCTGCTACCTGTTTACTATATATAAAAAGAAAATTACTGACTGAATCTTCCTTCATAATGTTGCTGATTGAAATATCCACATCAGGAAATGGAAAGCAAATGTGGAACCTGAAGGCGATTTGATCCCACCCACAGAGAAACATTCAGCCTTCAAAGTAGAAACAGTGATGGCTATCTAGTGCTTTCTGTGCCTGGGGCTTGTCAGGAGGGGTACAGGGGAGAGTGAATGCTGGTCATCTGTGAAATTATTTAAGGCGTAGGCTTTTCTGAGGCGAAAAGATTCCACAGAAAAATGTAGGTTAGTGGTGCAAACCGGGGTAACCTGCCAATACCCGTGTCCGCAGTTGAAATCTTAAGGTCTTTCAGTGAGTCAGGATTTTGGTCAAGGTTTTTCAGAAAGTATTTGGCCTTAAATAATATAGTTTTGATGAAACATTCTCTGAAAAACATAAATGCTTATAAAGCAATATTAAAATGTCAAAATTTGCTCTAAGTACAGTCAGGTCCTTGAAGTCTTTACTAGGAGTAAATAAGATATTTTGCTGATAGGGTTCTTAGCCCTGGCTTTGTCCTGGAGTGATATGTACTTCAGAATCTTGACTGTGCTGAGAAATTTCTAGAATAACTTCTTAATTGATTATCTGCCTCAAACTAGAGAACACTGCATGTGTCTTGAACCTTTTACGTTGATTACAGAGTTGGTTTAACTTTTATTTTCCCTCTGTTTCTTCATTAGCACCACTCATAGTTTCCTTTTTGGAGCACTAGCTGAATTGCTGGACAATGCAAGGTAAGGCTTATTGTAAAAAAGGTTATTCAAAGGAATTTTGTGACATTAATAAAGTCTAGCCATATTAGATGAAAATATGATGTCATTGTCTCCACTTGGAATGCTTCATGAGTTGATTTTCTATAAAATCAAGGTATGATAGGAAAAAGAACAGTTGAAGGGAGAAATTATTCATTTTTATTCAGTTTGTATTTATGATTAGACTTGAAGTGCTGATAAATTGGACATCTGTTTTTGTGTAAATAACCATGTAATGGGGCTTCCCTGATAGCTCAGCTGGGAATCCACCTGCAATTCAGGAGACCCTGGTTCGATTCCTGGGTCAGGAAGATCTCCTGAAAAAGAGATAGGCTACCCACTCCAGTATTCTTGGGCTTCCCTGCTGGCTCAGATGGTAAAGAATCCTCCTGCAATGCGGGAGACCTAGGTTTGATCCCTGGGTTGGGAAGATCCCTTGGAGGAGGGTAAGGCAACCCACTCCAGTATTCTTTCCTGGAGAATCCCCATGGATAGAGGATCCTGGTGGGCTACATACAGTCCATGGGGTCACAAAGAGTTGCACATTACTGAGCAATTAAGAATAGCCCAGCACAGGGCTTCCCTGGTGGCTCAGTGGTAAAGAATCTGCTGCCAGTGCAGGAGAGAAGGGTTTGATCCCTGGGTCAGGAAGAGACCCTGGAAGAGGAAATGGCAACCCACTCCAGTATTCTTGCCTGGAGAATCCCATGGACAGAGGATCCTGGTGGGCTATAGCCCATGAGGTTGTAAAGAGTTGGAGATGACTTAGCAACTAAAAACAACAGCACAGTATATATTATATATATTTAATAAATATATTCCCTGCCACTGATTGATGACTATATTTCAGTGTTTTACATTTTCCCCTCATTTTTAGCTTTAGAAGGGAGGTGACTGTGACCATAGGGTGTAGCCGTTTAACCAGCCATCAAGACCTCCTTCCTGTTTGGCAGAGCTCAACACTAAGTACAAAGTCACTAGCACCTCTTTTTGTGAAACTCTGCTGAACGAATGGAATCATAGTCATCAAAAAAAGGAGGGGAAAGAAGAAAAAATAAAGTTGGTTGGTCAGAAGAACTGTGAACTCAACTTAAAAAGAGCTAATAGGGATCAAGCCACTGCACATGACTGTTTGTGGTTAGTCTCTCTACAGGAGGGCAGGGTTTCTACTGTTTGCGGCTGCTCAAGCTCTGAAGCAATATTCCTGTATCCACTAACCCTCTGTCCTACTGAAGTTCTGTTCTCAGCAATTTGATACCTGTAACTGTGAAAGAATGTACTGGTCCATTTTGCCAACTGTCTTTTCTCCTATAAAGTTGTTTCACTTATTCATTTTAACAAAGGAGGGCAAGTATAGAAGAAATCAAATGATGGGACTAGTTTATGGAGAGTGACTGGCAAAGAAAGATTGACTGCAGACTCAGGGGAGTGGTAGAAATATGATCAATTGAGCAGTTCTTTGAGCAGCTCTTGTAATCTGGCAGCACCTTGACCAAGTCTAGCTTGCCTCATGTTTGACTCATAGTGAAACTCTGTACAGTATTCGTAAAGAATAAGAGGAAGGAATTGTTCATAAAGTTTGAGAAGATGAAGCCATGTTAAAAGAAAGAAAAACAAAACTGGATCCCATGCTTTTTTTCCCCTAAGATTATATGTAGCAACTTTGAGACCAGCTCAATAGGATCAGGCATGTAGCAGGTGCTCTCTTGGGACCAGCCTGTGCCTTCAGCTTTGCCATTCTCAGGGTTCTCCGTGGCCAGCCTGAACTCCTCAACTTGTCTGTCTTCAGGGGAAGGGGATACTGGAGTTTGTCACCACTGCTTCAGTTCAGTTCAGTTCAGTCGCTCAGTTGTGTCCAACTCTTTGCAACCCCATGAATCGCAGCACACCAGGCCTCCCTGTCCATCACCAACTCCCAGAGTTTACTTAAACTCATGTCCATCGAGTTGGTGATGCCATCCAGCCATCTCATCCTCTGTCACCCCCTTCTCCTCCTGCCCCCAATCTCTCCCAGCATCAGGGTCTTTTCCAATGGGTCAACTCTTCCCATGAGGTAGTCAAAGTATTGAAGTTTCAGCTTTAGCATCAGTCCCTCCAGTGAACACTCAGGACTGATCTCCTTTAGGATGGACTGGTTGGATCTCCTTGCAGTCCAAGGGACTCTCAAGAGTCTTCTCGAATACCACAGTTCTTATATGCCAGTAATTGACAACAAATAAAGATATTTAACAGACCTACTCAAGATACGCTGCCAATCTTATGAAGGTCTTCTTAAAGTCCCTGTGTTACTCTAAGATGTTATTTCATATCCTTTTATTCAAGATTTTGATGGTTTCCTATACTTGTCTAAATTAGAACTGGAAGGTATTAAAAGAATGTTGTGGAAAGAGTAGGAAAAACTATGATGGGACAGGAAGAAAATCCTTAGGGGACTCCTAATACAAAAGGTGTTCAGAGAGAAAGTACCTGGGTTTAAGTATAAAGCTTATTATGAATGTCTTAACATGCTATAACGGTGAATCACTTTTCTTTGTCTTACCCCATGGAATTTCTCTATGAAGAAACTATTTGTATGAAAAAAGTTTTAGTATAGTGGCATTTACTGAGCAATTATTGTATACATGGTGCCTTGTATAATGTATGCTTGTATAATAGAGATTATGATACCTGTGTGTCATGTGTTGTGGTAAGGATTAGATGGAAAGGTTTAAGAATACCTCATTCAGAATTTGTCACATAGAAAATGCTTAAGAAATGGCCATGGTAACTCCAGAATTTCTGCGGAGGAGGCATTAGAAGTAGCAGTTGGGTAGCGAAAGGAGCAAAGGGGCCTGCTTGGTATAGCAAGGACAGTGTACCTACTTGATTGACCTATGCTAGTTTTGGGTTGAGACTTACAGAAATTTTGGGAGACACAGGTGTCCCCATCTGAGTCCCATTGGTTGTTACTATGCTGAGCTTCCTTCTAGATTCCCCCTCAACATCCTCACTCCCTCGTCAGTTAAGACCTCATCGTCTTCCTCCTTTCTCTCACAGCTTTCATGTGGAAGCCTGGATCTTCTGGCTCTTTTTCCTTGGCTTTTAAAGTTTTTACTTTAAAAATTAATTTAAGAAAATACACAAATAGTATCTGTGAATTGTAGGCAACTAAGAAAAAACTAAGGCACTAATAACCTCATCATGGGGGGCGGGGTGTATACAACCTACTTCTCTGTAAAAGGCCAGGTGTTAAGTATTTTCACCTTTGAAGGCCACATGTCCTCTTTTGAAGCCATTCAAATGTACCATTACAGTGTGAAGGCAGACTGTAGGCAACATGGAAACAAATAGGTAAATGACAATATGTAAATAAGTGGTCATGATTGTGTCCCATTAACTTTATTCACAAAAAATAGTTATGGTCAAGATTTAGCCCATAGACTATAGATTGTCAACCTCTGACCTAGAGAAAACCACTGTTAACATTTGATTTTTTTCCTTATAGATACACACATGTATATCATATATGTTCTTTTGAAATGTGATTATATGGTACACATAAGCAATTTTTTTTATTTTAAAATATATGAAAATCTTTATATGACTTCTGGATTATTTTCCAACCACCTTTTTTAATGTTCATATCCATTTTCTTGAGCTTCTTGTGTAACTATCACTAAATTCTATCTCTTTTAAATTTCTGAGTTTTAGGTCTTTGTAGCATTCTCAAATTATGAGTGATCATAAATCTTAGTCTACAAATGCAGGGAAGAATATTGTAGTAAATGTTTTTAAAGAAATTTAAGTGGGTTTCTCCATTGTTTGTTATCTGACAATAGATCATCTGTCACATGAGCAATTCAGATTAATGTAATTTTCCAAAACACAATATCAAACTGAAGCAATAATATTTTTATATTGTTTTCAGAGATTCAGGGGCTGCGAGACTTGATGTGTTTTCAGGTGAGCACATTTGCTTTTTTATTTTTTCTTCTGATGGAAAGCCCTGTAGTTATTTTGATTTCCTTTTATTTCATGAAAATCAAGCCACATTCTATAGATTATTAATGCAATCTAAGAGCTTCATGAATTCAGAGACCCTGTGGGGAGCCAGGCTGAGAACAGTACACTCTGAGTGAAACTGTTCACTTGTTAGGGGACTCATTTACAAAATTAGATCTTCCAGGGTTTTGTGAAAGCAGCAGAGTGATTTGGAGCAGTTTGTCTGCCACAAGAAAAACTGTTTTATTTTAAAATGAATATTAACTTGATGGGTATTCATAATTAACTCTATGTCATTTCCAACTTACAGTTTTAAAGTGCATAAGTGAATGTAAGTGAATGTGCAGTATGAATGTTGGACGGCCACAAAATTCAAACCAAGCGTGTTTTCTTTACTGACTTAATTTTCAGTCACCAAATATTTATTTCACTTACTGTTTTTTTTTTGCATTAGAACCCAGAGGAAGTCAGGTTTGTGATCCAGTCCTGTAGTTAACACTACCTAGAGAAACAGCTGTTATGTTAAAGCTGATCCCCAATCCAGATCCTGTCAGCTCTCCTGTAAATATTGGCTGTTGATCACAGGCCAGAGGATGTGGTTCATGATGTAAATCCTTATCAGTCTTTAAAAAGCGACTCAGTTCAATTCAGTTTTCTAAGTGTTTAAGATGTTGTGCTAGGTGGGTGCCTCTGGCCCATGAGGAAGAGGTTTTGGTTCTGGTTCATGGACATCTTAAAAGATTTGCGGAAACAAAGTAAATGCCACTCTTCTTCCCTTTCTACTCCCTGTGTTCTTAGAAGTTTGAGAAATAAAATAAGAGCATTGGTCTTCATTGCTAATAAATTCTAGGTGGAATGTGGAGCTCGGTGTGGGAGAGCATCAGGCACTCGCCCTTATAGCGGCACCGTGCTCTCTGCAGGCAGCTCACTCTCAGAGGGAACAGGAGAGATTAGAGCTGCACCTTCTCGTAGGTTATTCTTCCCCAGATTACTAGTCAGATGAATGTGCTCATTGCTCCAAGAGAAGGTGATCAAGGGACAGAAAAGGGTGGGCCCCTTACCACTGCTGATTGAACTCCATTCCCCATAGGAGGAAATGTCAGCAGTGGAGAAAAAGTGATCTTCCATCCATATCCGATTATATAAGTGAAAATGGGATAAAGTGTCTTGCCTAGGAGAAACTCGAAGCATGGTAGGAACACAGAGAAAGAATGCCTCTTATTAAAGAGTCAGGGGTTGAAATATGGATATAATTTGTGTTAAGTAGTGTAAGAAGAGAAGAATTTTCCCATCTGAGGAATAATTGTGAGAAACAGAATGGAGGTAGACTAGTTCGGAGACTCTTTCATTTATTCAATCACAACTTATTGAGTATCTATTACAAATGAGCCAAGCAGTTTTTCTGGGTGCCAGGGACAGAGCAAGGAGCACCATGTTTGATGAAGCCTGTGCATTCATGGAACATGCATCCTAATGAGGATAGCTAGGCAATAAAGAAGTGGACAAGTAAATAATATACCAGGCCATAATAAGTGCTCAAAAGAAAAAAGAAGAAGGGTGATAAGAGAACAGAGAGTGATGGGAAAGATGTATTGTTTTTCATGGGGTGATTAGGGAAAGTTAAGGTAAATAGGTAATAAGCCAGCCAAGACCTGAATGACAACGGGGAAGTGAGCCATATATATATTTGGAGCAAAAGCATCCAAGAGACAATGGGCTAGGTTGACTAGAGCTAAGACTTAGAGCCAAATGGATGAGCACCTTGAATATCATACTAAGGTTATTTTCTTTCTGTAGCCAGTGGACCATTCAATAGTCTAGAGCAATGTCATTTGACAAATTAGAAATGTGCTCTTTTCTTTTTAAAGAAAGCTACTCCAGCAAGAGATTACAGGGTGGTTTGTAGATGGTTTGCACAAGTGTGAAAGGATAGGAGACAAGAGGGGCTGTGGTATGATCTACACAAGATTTCATGAGGAATCAAACAAAGGCAGTAGTCCTTACAGTGGAGAAGGGAGGGAGCATTCAAGCTGAATTTCATTCAGAGCACACATATGATTGACAAAGTGTTGAAGGGTTGAGAAGAATTATCTGGAATCACAGAGTTCAACAAATGTGATCAAGTGATCAGAATTCACACAGTATGTTCTTTTCGGGGAGTACAGGACACCAGCAGAGCATGGCAGTATTCACTTCACCCCACTTTCTCTAGCACTTGGCATTATTACAAAAAATAAGCATCTTTGCAGTTTGCATTGAAAGGGGCACTTTTTTCTGTATTTAGGTTTTATGTGTTTTGTGAAAAACTGAACTTATGGTTTTATAATTTTAAATTACCTATTCATGTTATAAAACTTTTTATTGCTGCAAACCATAATATGGCTATCAACCTAGCAAATTGATTTTTCTTGAAAAAATGAAAAACGATAAACTAGGGCAAAGGCTTATGCACCAATAGCTAGAATTAGTATCAGGGTGCAAAATTAAGCACTGGACTAGTTTTTAAATTATTTACGGAGGCATGTGAGTTACTTTCCAATCTTAAGTTTCCTTTAACTTTAGGGGCTATAAAATCCAAACTGAATATGTTCAGACATGGCTGTTTTAACTGTCTGTGTGTACTAAAGTAAACATGGATATGCATTCCATACATTTTTTAGTGCTTACCAAGTGGCAGGCTCTGGGCTAAGTGATGAGTGTACACAGTGCCTCTTTTTAAGAAATCACCATCCTAGTAAAGGATCTGTGGAAAATACAGTATGCCGTTTCACTTTTATGAGTAGAAGGCCCTTAGCTTTCATCAAATCTCTGAGTTATCTGAGTTCCAAAAAGTAGAAGAACCACTCATCTGGAAGAGAAATGGATGCATCAACAGGTGTTTGAATATACTTTGAAAAGTAGGAAACACAAGTTACAAGGAAAACATTCATTATGGCCACCTGATGATGTGGAAGAATTAGGAAGTCTTCCTAGAAGAAATAGTTTATAAACTAGAGACTGAAAGGAAAATAAGCCTGAGCCTGGAGAATCAAGCATGGAAAGTGTGAAGGAGCAAAATATATAGTTGCTTGAATCTAGAGAGAACGTAGGACACTGATAGTGTTGCAGAATGTTTGAGATGTTCGAGATTACGCCCAAGGTGATTATTTGTATGGAAGTGGGAGAGGGCAATATGGGCAGGGAGAGGATGGCAAGAGATGAGCTTGGAGGTTGCATTAGGGTTCTTCAGAGGAACAGAACCAGTGGTAGGTAGACAGAGATCTCTGCCAACCCTGTTCTCTCTCTGCCCTCTATATCTATCTATCTGTCTGTCTATCTCAGTCTCTCTCATTCTATCTGATAGACATATAATAGAGAGAAAGGAGGAGGGGCATTATTTTAAGGAGTTGACTGACTTAATTATGGGGGCTGGCAGGTGTGAAATCTGCAGGGCAACTGGCAGGTTGGAAATCCAGGTGAGAGTTGATGTTGCAGTCTTGAGTTATAAATCTTTAGGCAGGCCAGCAGCCTATACACTCAAGCAGGGTTTCTATGCTATAGTCTTTTTTTTTTTTTTTTATGCTATAGTCTTGAGGCAGAAAATTGATGCTTCTTTGGGAAACCTCAGTCTTTGCTTTTATAACCTGTAACCAATTGGATGAGGCTAACCCACATAATAGAGTGTACCTGCTTTATTTACAGTTAGCTAATTATAAATGTCAATTACATTCAGATACTTTCATAACAACATCTAGTTGACCAAACAACTGACACCATAGCTTAACCAGGTTGACACATAAAATTAACCATCTTAGAGAGGTAGGAGGGTCAGTTTATGAAAGACAGCTAGATTTGTTAACTGGTTTGGCTTTCATCTTGTGGGCAGTGGAAAGACATGCAAGGGTTATAAGCAGTTCAGTTCAGTTCAGTTGCTCAGTTGTGTCCGACTCTTTGCAACCCCGTGAACCACAGCACGCCAGGCCTCCTAGTCCATCACCAACTCCCAGAGTCCACCCACACTCATATCCATTGAGTCAATGATGCCATCCAACCATCTCATCTTCTGTCGTCCCCTTCTCCTCCTGCCCTCAATCTTTCCCAGCATCAGGGTCTTTTCAGATGAGTCAGTTATTCACATCAGGTGGCCAAAGTATTGGAGTTTCAGCTTCCACATCAGTCCTACCAATGAACACCCAGGACTGATCTCCTTTAGGATGGACTGGTTGGACCTCCTTGCAGTCCAAGGGACTTATAAGCAGGAGAGCAGTGAAACACATGATTGGCTGCAGACTGGCTGCACTCTCTCATTTGAGAGAGCAAGGAGTAGAGGGGGTAGGGACTGCTGCTGGAATCCAGGAGAGAGATGGTGGTTTTCTGAACCAAGGCAGTATTGTGGGGATGGAGAAAGTGGTCAAATCTGAGAAACATGAGGAGGTGGAATTGAGAAGACATGTCTCTACATTAGGTAAGGGAGTGGAGAACTTGATCCTGAGACTTTGACTTAGGCAGCCAAAGCCTAATGGCAGAGTGATGCCATTTACTGAGCAGGAAGCACAAGAAGGAGGAGGTAGTCTGACAAGGGAGAATGTGCTGTGGTTTGGTTTGGACATACATACTTACCTGATGGCTCAGATGGTGAAGAATCTGCCTGTAACACAGGAGACCTAGGTTCGATCCCTGGGTCAGGAAGAAGATGCCCTGGAGAAGGGTATGACAACCCACTCAGAATTCTTGCCTGGCAGGCTGCAGTCCATGGGGTCACAAAGAGTCGGACATGACTGAATGACTAAGAGCACGTGCACACATACACACACACACTCTTAACCGATAGTAGAAATCAGTCTGAGATCCATAGTTTTAAGGGACTGAAGTAAACAAGGCCAAGCCTTAGAGTGAGTATTAGGGGAGGGAATATTACATTTTGAGGTGGTGATTGTCTGTAAGTCCTCACTGGGATTTATAGAACATTGTATGGGCTTCCAAGATGGCTCAGTGGTAAAGACGCCACATGCCAGGGCAAGTGATGCAGGTTGGATCCCTGGATCAGGAATATCCCTTGGAGAAGGAAATGGAAACCCACTCCAGTATTCATGCCTGGGGAATCCCATGGATAGAGAAACCTGGCAGGCTCCTCTGGGGTTGCAAAGAGTCGGAAATCACTGAGCAACTGAGCATGCATATGTAACTCTTGGGAATTTTGAGTCTTTTCTATCATTCACCAAAGAAATGCCCTGCTTTCTTAGATGAGAACTATATACCAAGAGCTGCAAAATCAGTTGTCACAACTGCATAGCCTGAGACTTGTGTCAGGTGGTTCTGAGTTTTCTGATAAACCTTAGGGTAATCAGGAGGAGCTTCTATTCCTAAACTCCATCCGAGACCAGTTAAACTATCTCCCGATGATTCACATATGCAGCCAAGGTTGAGAACTACTGCGTTGTGCAGAGAACTCAACTGGAGTTGAATACAGAAGTATCAGCCTTAGTCAGGGGAGGGCTGAACAGAGCAAATTCGTACAGAGGGTAGGAATAGTCTGACACAGAAGTTGAGGTAAGCAGACCAGAAATCAGGTAGAGAGAAGAGCTGGAGAAATGAGATGGCTGGGGAGATCCAAAGGGTTTGTAACCAGGAAGTGAATTGGAGGAGAGAGGATCACAAGTGGACCCATGACTATAACATTATAAACCCAGAAAGCTCAGGTAAGATATTTAGGTACTTATTTACAGATTATCTTGAACATTTAAAAAATGTAGATTAGAGGTAACCATTGAACATAGAGTTGACCTAACTGGTGTGCTAGAAATGGATCTGTTAGGATGGAATTAGTAAATCATGGCTGCCTGGAGATGGGGCGGGGATAACAGAGCAAGGAAGGGTCAGAAGGGAGAGACCTCAGGGGGCAGGAGGAGGCACTTGGGATGACGGTTATGTTTACTGCCTTGATGGGATGGTTCCACAGATATTTACCTGTGTCAGAATGTGTCAGATTGTACGTGTTAAATATGTGTAGCTTTTTTAATGTGTAATCTATTTCTCAATAAAGTTGTTACTGAAAAAGAGAGGCTTGCTAGAATTCATATATCCAAATGTTGAAATTACTTTGAGAGCCAGATTACAAACTGTGCATTGAAATTAGTCTCCATTAGTTTTAGTTAAACCTTCACGATTTTTAAATAAGAGATTACATTATGTAATTGAATGATATTTCTTCTTCATCAAAATTGATTCCAAATAACTTAGGTATTTTCAAAAATACTTACATTTTCAAGAGGTAAATATTTGCTGCCACTAAGAAGCAGCCACAAACAGCTCTTATGGGAATTAGCTACTTGGAAGAGAGCCTGATGAGTTTAATGAGAATGACCTGGATTGACTTTAAAATTAGTGCTTTGGTGGAAGGGTATCAGCATTGATCAACTTGATAGAGAGATCCTGGAGTCACATCCCTGGCTCCTTTTATTCCCTCCTCCAGGGAGAAAACACCTGAAGCTTAAAGGACCAGTCCAGTTCCAAAACAGGGCATGTCATGCGGTCAGTTCAGGTCGGTCGCACAGTTGTATCCAACTATCTGCGACCCCATAGGCTGCAGCACTCATGCTGTATATGTAGTTTATTAACATGTTTTAAGTCAGTTTAAAGCCTTTTTGTTGCATGATTGTTTTCCCACTGCAGTTTCTCATGAAACTATAGCCCAGATGACTTTCTGAGCTTCTTCCTTGTGCCATAACTCTGCCACTCAGTGGCTGTATTTGGGGAGGACAAATAATTATGTGAGCAGCATGCCTTTCTGATGAACAAATTAAGCCCACTATTTATTTGTAATAACTGCTTTCCCTTACAGTGGATAATGAAGAACTGCAGGGTGGATTCATGTTGTGCTTCCTGGATGATGGACGTGGTATGAGCCCTGGTAAGTTAATTATTTAGATTCCTACCTGCCTGCTAGAACAAACAGTCTGAAAACCCATAAAATAAATAAGAATAAATTGAGCTATCTATATAAAAACTGGTATGGAGCTATTAGGGAAAATAAACCCCAGACTTATTGTTGAGCTTTTTAGACTTAAGTGTTCCCGCTGACAGAGTAAATTCATTGTAACCATCTGAAGCAAGACCAAAAGTGAAGGTAAATCAATGTTGCTGGAAAAATGACAGATGTAAGGTACAGATTTCTTATAAGGAAAAGCATCTGGGAATGAATGAACTAAACAGTAATTGGATGGACTCGAGATGATCTACAGCACACCCTGCAGGTACTACTTGCAAGAGACCCGAGGCAGTTTCAAGCGGCTTTATGCTGTTTACAATTTTCTGCTTAACCTTGAGGTGTAGGGGTCACGTTTTCTTGTTTTTAGTGGTTTGTGTTTCTTCCCTGCGTGTTCAAAGGTTTAGTTGCTTCAGTTGAATGTTCTCATCATAGTGAAAGCATCTGACATGCCCTGCTTGATTTATCTTTGTATCTTCAAGGCTAGTGGAGAAGGTAATGGCACCCCACTCCAGTACTCTTGCCTGGAGAGTCCCGTGGATGGAGGAGCCTGGTGGGCTGCAGTCCGTGGGGTCGCTAAGAGTCAGACACGACTGAGCGACTTCACTTTCACTTTTCACTTTCACGCATTGGAGAAGGAGATGGCAACCCACTCCAGTGTTCTTGCCTGGAGGATCCCAGGGACGGGGGAGCCTGGTGGGCTGCCGTCTATGGGGTCGCACAGAGTCGGACACGACTGAAGCGACTTAGCAGCAGCAGCAGCTTCAAGGCTAGTAAAAGGCAGTACATAGTAGGTACAAACTACTGTTTGCTGTGGAATTGCGATATTATTCCTTTAGGGAAAGAATTTTCATGAATTGAGATACCTTATCCTTGAATTCTTCATTTCATTTTATTTATTTATTTTATTTTTGACTGTGCTGGGCCTTCATTGCTGTGTGCAGGCTTCTTCTAGTTGTGGCAAGTGGTGGCTGTGGTGTGCGGGCTTACGCACTGCGGTGGTTTTCTAGGGTGTGCAGGCTCAGTAGTTATGGCACCTGGGCTTAGTTGCCCTGAAGTATGTGGAATCTTCCTGGACTAGGGATTGAATCCATGTTCCCTGATTTGGCAGGAAGATTCTTAACCACTAGACCACCAGGAAAGTCCTCCTAGAATTCTTATAACAGTTGTGTATATCCCACAAGCAAGATTTAACAAACGGTGAGGGAGTTCAAATAATATAGAAGTGTTCTGGTCAGTTCCACACCAGAGGAAAGAATGATCGTCAGTGCTAATAGAAGCTCAGAATAAAAACTAAAGCAATTATATTCAAGTCTCAGAAGACACCCTTGGTCTAAATAGTCAAAGACTATGTGTGATATATTCTAAGGCAATTCTTTAAAAAAGAAGCAACTCTTTTACATGGGTCCAAAAATAAAATAATCAAAATACAGACAAGTGACAAATATTGAACTCTTCAGAAGAAATCCACACTTCAGTTGACACATACAGTTGTATTTTAAGAAGGGTCACTAGTGTTGAGAGCAATTCTTTATTAACATTGGAACTCAAGTGTTGACTGAAAATAGAATCTATCTATCAGTTGTCCAAGCTGAGTTGGATCAGTCTCAACCTTTTGGAAGAGGTGATGTCCAAACTGTTTTCACTTCCAGCCTTGCCCCCTTACAGTGCATTCCTCACACAGCAATCCTGAGTCAACTTTTTGCTTTTAGTAGATCATAGTGATGCCCTTGGAAAAGGCAATGGCACCCCACTCCAGTACTCTTGCCTGGAAAATCCCATGGATGGAGAAGCCTGGTGGGCTACAGTCCATGGGGTTGATAAGAATCGGACACGACTGAGTGACTTCACTTTCACTTTTCACTTTCATGCATTAGAAAAGGAAATGGCAACCCACTCCAGTGTTCTTGCCTGGAGAATCCCAGGGACGGGGGAGCCTGGTGGGCTGCCGTCTATAGGGTTGCTCAGAGTCGGACACGACTGAAGCGACTTAGCAGCAGCAGCATTGATGCCCTTGATTAAAGTGCTTAGTCGTTTCTCATTACTTTTGAATAAAATTCGTACTCCCCAACACTTTCAGTTTCTTGCATTACTTGGCCTCTGTCCACCTCTTTGACCTTTTCTCGTACCTTGCACTTCCTTGCTTATAGCACCCCAGCCACACCTGGCTGGCCCTCCATCATTTAAATCTCAAGTCAGAGGACACCTTATGAAGGAGGCCTTTCCTGAGCATTCTGTCTGCAAACTACATTTTTGTTAATTCCCTGTAACATTCTCCTCGTTTTGTTTCCTTCACTTAATACTCTCTGAAAGGATCTTGTTAGTCTGCTTTTTTCTCATTCCATGACATAAAGTTATTGAGGACAGGGATCATATTTGTCCTATTCAGTGTTCTGTCCATGTGCTTAGAACTCTGGCCACCGTACATTAGAGTCTTTTCAGTGTGTGATAAAAAACCATAGGATTTGGTCTTCTACAACTCTGGGTTATACTTCTGGGGGTACCATTTATCAGTGTGACCTTGGGAAGGTTACATAAACTTCTGAAAACATGCAGATAATATCTTCCTTGTAGGCTTGTTGTAAATATTAAATAGGTGGTGCAAATAAAGTATATGTTGTAGTCCCTGGCATATACTGAATGATCAATAAGGGGTAGCTAATACTATCATTATTGACACCCTCATCTAATAGTCAACCCTTAATAAGAGCATGTGATAAAATGTCCAGGTAGCTTCAGACAAGTAGAGTGGCTTTATACAACCTGCCACTGCACTATAGCATGTCTGCACCCAGCCTGACACAGGGTCCTTAGGACAGACCTGGGGCGTGTATCCAGGGTGTGTAGCCCAGTTGGGAGAGCCATTTCTGTCTTTTCCTTTCCCTGGGAGCATGCCTGTTTCTTAGAGGTATGTATGTTTTGAAGTTAAGAGGATTCTTTTCCAGAATTCCAGAATGCCTGGAGGTATCAGGAGAATAACTCTCAAAGTCAGAAATAGATAGCCCTTCTTCCCCAGTTAGCAACCTCACATGGGGCTGGATAAGGGCCAAAACCATGGAAAAATTACTAGTGGTACAAATAATTATAGCATCTTTAATATATTAGCATTTATCAAACAGCATGTATTATTTTCAAGGTTGACACATCATCTCATTTATTCCTTTTATCTTTGTCAACAACTCTGTGATGTGTTAATAGCTCCCATTTAGGGTCAAGGAAATTAAGGCTCTACTTCCCAGGGTCACACAGCTAGGTCTCTCTGACCTCTTGTCAGTACATTGCTCTTAAGATCCTGGTCAGAGATTACGGAGCCTGACAAGGATCATTTTCTCTGCATTCACACAAGAAGTATGGGTCTGCCCTAATATATATGTGACATCCTGACAACGGGACCTCTGGCCAATGTGAAGACTCCTATGTCCTAACCACGTACATTGTCTTTGTCAATTGTAGAGGAAGCATCAGATATCATTTACTTTGGAACATCCAAGAAACAGTTATCAACCTTGAAGTTTATTGGGCAATATGGCAATGGCCTTAAAAGGTGAGGACTTCTTTCTTATAATGTAAGTATTATTGCTATTGATTATCAGGATTGACATTTGGTTAAAGGAAGTCTTGCTGAGAATGATCCAAGTTTGAAGAACTTAAAAAAGAATATAAACCCAAGAGTCCCACCTTGTTTTATAATTTCCATGCCCAAACTGACTTAAATCTTTACAGCATTTTAAAATTGAATTCACAAATAGAGGATGAATCTCTTTTTCAGAGATTGGGGAAGTGACACCTGTGTACCGTAGAGCTTCATTGCATTTCTGTGCTTGTTTCTTAATGCATGTCTTTGCATTGGCGTAATATGTGTCCAGAGCTTCTGTGATTAGTCTGCTCAGTGAAAAGTGAGGACATGAGGCCACGGCTACCTGTGTGGCACCTACCAGATGATCCTTCTTTGCTGCAGCCGTGGACAGCACCTTATCTCAGCAGTCATATCTTAAATGAGAATGTGGGGCTGGATTAGTTCAAACTCTGCTCTATTTTGAGAAAACAAACAAAAAAAATTATTTTTACACTCCCTTGGTTAAGAGTCAGCAAAACAGTGGAGTTATTTCAGTGAAAAGAACAATATTGTGCTCCCCTGTCCCTTCTCGCTAATGTTTGAGATATAAACCATTATATTCTTGATTTTTAATATAGCGGATCCATGAGGATTGGAAAAGACTTTATTCTTTTTACAAAGAAAGAAGAAACGATGACCTGTGTATTTTTTTCTCAGACATTCTGTGAAAGAGAAGGTCTGAGTGAGGTAAGCGTTAAGAGTTTCCTTTGGTTTCCATGGTAATAAAGTTATTTTAATTTACCATTTCAGGAGGTAAAGTCTATCATGGGTGCTTTCCTATTATGATTTAGAAATTTAGGAGTATATCTGGGAAATAGATAGAGGGTGGTGGCCATTTTGGGGTCATTGGAGGCCTGTCCTATTGATCTCTTTTTGAATAGTTTTTCTAATCCTAGCCTGTTTTCAGAACATTATTTATTATCCACGTACACATATCTTCCAGAATAAGAGGCTCCCTCTGGCACTGTGAGATTTTTGGAAGAAGCCTACAAAACATTTCCACCACCTATCCATAAATAGGTTATCACTTTTAAAGTAAATAGATTATTGGATTCAGAAGACTTGGAAAACAACATCTGAAGATACTGAATGCAAAACAGATTTAAAAGTATTACTCTCTTGACCATAATTTTAGCTCCCTTTTCTGACCCAGAGACATTAATTTTCAGCATTTGAGTCTTAGTATTATGAACATCAGTTATAATTCAGTATAACAAATACATGTTGAGTGACTGCTGTCTGCCCAGCGCTGGATATCCCCTGTGGAAGATAGAAAACAAGAAGACCACCTGACTATCGGAGTGCTTTCAGTTCAGTCACAAAATAAAGCAGACATGTATGAGCTGGATAAATAACAAAATGAAGGGATTTTAAAAGCATGCTGTTCAGTGAGTGTGTATTCCTGCTATTAGTAAATTGTCACAAGCAGCATATGGATGAAGAGACTAGAGAGCCTCGAGTGAGAGTTTATGGGAAAAAGACCACTTGCATCTGTAAAGGCTGGAGTGGTGAGAAATGGAGCATGGCAAGTCTCAGACCTGAGATGACTGTGGGGTTTGGAGGATAGTATGGAAATATAGGATTGTCCAGCAGGAGCCCAGCATGCCTGCTGGCAGTGCTGGAGTCTGGCTAGTTAATAGGAGTAGTCTAGAAGCAACAGAGCGGAGAAGGCAGTGGCACCCTACTCCAGTACTCTTGCCTGGAAAATCTCATGGACAGAGGAGCCTGGTGGGCTGCAGTCCATGGGGTTGCTAAGAGTTGGACACGACTGAGCGACTTCACTTTCACTTTTCACTTTCCTGCACTGGAGAAGGAAATGGCAATCCACTCCAGTGTTCTTGTCTGGAGAATCCCAGGGATGGGGGAACCTGGTGGGCTGCCGTCTATGGGGTCGCACAGAGTCGGATACAACTGAAGTGACTTGGCAGCAGCAGAAGCAACAGAGAGTAGCTGAGTGGGATTCTGACATGAGGAAAAGCAATACTTTAAGCATTTGTGTTGTACTTTATGTGTATAAAGGACATGGGAAATTGGACCAAAGCTGCGATTATAGCTTTCCTAAAATAAGCCATTTCCTTTTTTCTTTTTTTAAAAAGTAAAATCAGTGACCTTCTCATTTCTACTTACATAGTGGCAATGACTTTCAACAAAGTTCAGTTAAGGTGCTCAGTCATGTCCGACTCTTTGCCACCCCATGGACTGCAGCATGCCAGGCTTCCCTATCCATCACCAACTCTTGGAGCCTGCTCAAACTCATGTCCATAGAGTCAGTGACACCATCCAACAATCCCATCCTCTTCATTCCCCTTCTCCTCCTGCCTTCCATCTTTCCCAGCATCAGAGAAAATTGCTGGGAATCTCATTTCTTTTCCAGTGAGTCAGTTCTTCACATCAGGTGGCCCAAGTATTGGAGTTTCAGCTTCAGCATCAGTCCCTCCAATTAATATTTGGATTGATTTCCTTTAGGATGGACTGGTTGGATCTCCTTGCAGTCCAAGGGACTCTCAAGCATCTTCTCCAACACCACAGTTCAAAAGCATCAATTCTTTGACGCTCAGCTTTCTTTATAGTCCAACTCTCCCATCCATACATGACTACTGGAAAAACCGTCGCTTTGACTAGTTGGACCTTTGTTGGCAAAGAAGTGTCTCTGCTTTTTAATATGCTGTCTAGATTGGTCATAACTTTTCTTCCAGGGAGCAAGCATCTTTTAATTTCATGGCTGCAGTCACCATTTTCAGTGATTTTCAAGCCCCCAAAATAAAGTCTATCACAGTTTCCACTGGTTCCCTATCTATTTGCCATGAAGTGATGGGACAAGATGCCATAACCTTAGTTTTCAGAATGTTGAATTTTAAGCCAACTTTTTCACTCTCCTCTTTCACTTTCACTAAGAGGCTCTTTAGTTCTTGTTAGCTTTCTGCCAAAAGGGTGGTGTCATCTGCATATCTGAGATAATTGATATTTCTCCCAGCAATCTTGATTCCAGCTTGTGCTTCATCCAGTCTGGCATTTCTCATGATGTCCTGTGCATATAAGTAAACAAGCAGGGTGACAATATACAGCAGCTAACAATGTTAACTGATTATTTTGATATTTTCCTGCAAATCTCTGTGTAACATGCTTGTATTGTTACTTCTTGATTTGATTTTGGCATTATCTGTTAAGCTCCCACTATAAAAGATGAGGATTTATCTGTTACTTTTTCTTTGCTCCTATCACACGTGTACACCCTTCCAATTCTCCACCTTCAGTATAACGTGATTTTCATTTTGGTTGTGTCAATATTCAGTATTTTTATTATGAGACTATATTAGCACTATACTGTACACAGTTATACCACATCATAAGCTATTTTTCCTTTTCCTGCAGAACTTTTTATTTTAATTGACAGTTAATAATTGTTTGCTTAGTGCTCTGTGTACTCGTCATTGTCACTGAATCTTGGCTTGGTTTTGTGTGTCTTTTTCACTGTGTGAATCCCAGTGGGCAAGCTAGCCTCCTGCTGGACAATTTCACCTGCTGAAGGACTCTGCTCTGCAGCCTTCTTAAATGCGGCCCCTCACACTCCTGCTCTGCGTGGTTGGTGTTCAGCTGCCATCCTGGCATCTGCCCCTGCCGTCATCCTGGCACTTCTCTCCATCTCTTCAGTTCCAGATCATCTTCCCTAGCTTTCTGCCTCTTCTTGGTGTAACACCCTCCATTAGTTTTCTCAGCAAGGGTGTCTAAGAGGTAAAATATGTTGGGACTTCACATGCATGAAAATGTTTTTCTCCTACCCAAACACTTAATGATAGTTTGTCTTGATGTTTTTTCCTTCAAATGAATTTTCTTTCATGATTTTGAAGGCATCGCTCCATTATCATATGATTTCTAGTGTTGTTAGTGAGAAGTCTGAAGCCGTCTTCATTCCTGGGTCTTCTGTGTGACCCATTCTTCTCCCCGCCCCCTCTGTTTTCTGAGGGTCTTTCTCCCCAGTGTTCTGATTTCAGTGTTTTGCCTTTGGGTGGGTTTATTTGTACCCATTGTACTGGGTGTTTGTTGAATGTTTCGGTCTGAAAACTCGTGTTCTTTAATTCTGTGCTATTTTCCTATAGTATTTGATGATTTTCTTCCATCTATATTATCTTTTCTCTCATTTTACAACATTTGTTCTTAGCTTGTGGATGTCCGAAGATGGTTTTAATTTTCTTATCCTTTTTCTCCTGTCTTCTATCCTTAAATTATTGTTTGTTTTCTGTGAGATTCTCTAACATTTATCTTCCAGCCCTCTTATAGACATGTTTTGTAATCATGTTCTTTATTTCTAAAGAGTCTTTTTAGTATCTCATATTCCTTTTGAAAGATACATAGTTCTTATTTCATAGATACAATATTTCTGCTTAGAACTCTGAAGATATTAACTATGATTAATTTTTCCTCTGAAATTTTCATTTTCCTCTTATAGTTTCTGTTACCACTGAGTTGTTTTGTTTGTGCTTGTTTATTTGGTCTCTGTCTGACACATTAGAGACTTTCTTAGATGACTGTTAATCTTGACTACTTTAGTACAGAATATAGTTCAGTCACTCAGTCGTGTCCAACTCTTTGCGACACCATGAACTACAGCACGCCAGGCATCCCTGTCCATCACCAACTCCCACAGTTTACCCAAACCCATGTCCACTGAGTCAGTGATGCCATCGAGCCATCTCATCCTGTCATCCCCTTCTCCTCCTGCCCTCAATCTTTCCCAGCATCAGGGTCTTTTCAAATGAGTCAGCTCTTTGCATCAGGTGGCCAAAGTATTGGAGTTTCAGCTTCAACATCAGTCCTTCCAGTGAACACCCAGAACTGATCTCCTTTAGGATGGACTGGTTGGATCTCCTTGCAGTCCAAGGGACTCTCAAGAACCTTCTCCAACACCACTGTTCAAAAGCATCAATTCTTCGGTGCTCAGCTTTCTTTATAGCCCAACTCTCACATCCATACATGACCACTGGACAAAGCATATCCTTGACTAGACGGACCTTTGTTGACAAAGTAATGTCTCTGCTTTTTAATATGCTGTCTAGGTTGGACATAACTTTCTTTCCAAGGAGTGTCTTTTAATTTCATGGCTGCAATCACCATCTGCAGTGATTTTGGAGCCCAAAAAACTAAAGTCAGCCACTGTTTCCACTGTTTCCCCATCTATTTGCCATGAAGTGATGGAACTAGATGCCATGATCTTAATTTTCTGAATGTTGAGCTTTAAGCCAACTTTTTCACTCTCCTCTTTCACTTTCATCAAGAGGCTCTTTAGTTCTTTTTCACTTTTTACCATAAAAGTGGTGTCATCTGCATATCTGAGGTTATTGATCTTTCTCCTGGCAATCTTGACTCCACCTTATGCTTCCTCCAGCCCAGCATTTCTCATGATGTACTCTGCATATAAGTTAAATAAGCAGGGGGACAATATACAGCCTTGACATACTCCTTTTCCTATTTGGAACCAGTCTGTTGTTCCATGTCCAGTTCTAACTGTTGCTTCCTGACCTGAATATAAGTTTCTCAAGAGGCAGGTCAGGTGGCCTGGTATTCCCATCTCTTTCAGAATTTTTCACAGTTTATTGTGATCCACACAGTCAAAGGCTTTGAAATAGTCAATAAATCAGAAATAGATGTTTTTCTGGAACTCTCTTGCTTTTTCAATGATCCAGCACATGTTGGCAATTTGATCTCTGGTTCTGCCTTTTCTAAAACCACCTTGAATATCTGGAGTTCACGGTTCACGTATTGCTGAAGCCTTGCTTGGAGAATTTTGAGCATTACTTTACTAGAGTGTAAGATGAATGAAATTGTGCAGTAGTTTCGGAGAAGGCAATGGCACCCCACTCCAGTGTTCTTGCCTGGAGAATCCCTTCATCGGGGGAGCCTTGTGGGAGGCCGTCTGTGGGGTCACACACAGTTGAAGACGACTGAAGCAACTTAGCAGCAGCAGCAGCAGTGCAGTAGTTCAAGTATTCTTTGGCATTGCCTTTCTTTGGGATTGGAATGAAAACTGACCTTTTCCAGTCCTGTAGCCACTGCTGAGTTTTCCATATTTTAAGGTTAGTCCAATAAAATGCCAGTTGAAAGCTCTGAGAGTGTGGCTGGGGCTTGGCAGCCATGCAGGTCACAATAATACATACCAGGCTGTTTTATTGAGAAATCCTCAGTGTAATTTTCCTTATGTCTTTCCCTCTGGGCTGGTCAGGTATCTCAAAGAAGACTCCTACAGTCTTCTACCTGAAGGCCTAGCTGGCAGAACCCGGGAGCCAAATGAGAGAAGAGATCTGCAGTTCTCAGCATCTAATATGTGTACTTTCATTGAATCCCTCTAATCTCAGTAAGGGTTTCCCTGGTAGCTAAGCTGGTAAAGAATCCGCCTGCAATGCCATGGAAACCCTGGTTTGATTCCTGGGAGGAGGGATAGTCTACCCTCAGAAGGTAAAGAATCTGCCCGCAACGCGGGAGACCTAGGTTCTATCCCTGGGTTGAGAAGATCCCCTGGAGGAGGGCCATGGCAACTCACTCCACAATTCTTGCCTGGACAATCCCCAGGCAAGGGACACAGGAGCCTGGTGGGCTACAGTCGATGGGGTCCCAAAATGTCAGACACGACTGAGTGGCTAAGCACACAGTCTCAGTAAGGTCACCTGCCAACTGTGTCTGACATATCCTCTAATCCAGACATGCTCTGTTCCACTCTTTCCAGAGAGTAAACGTCCATTCCCTATGGAGGAGGGGGAGGAGCTAATGCCAGATGGGGAGCTGGACTAATTGTAGCTCTCTTCTCCTTTTACCTCCACCTCGAGAGCTAATTCATGCCATCAGTCTCTGAGACTTTGAGGGGGCTCTGAATTGTAAATCAGTCTGGTGCTTCTCATTTCTGGCATGGGCTTTGGATTGGTTACTTGGATATGCTGTCATACTTTTCAGCTTCTGAAATGCTGATACTGTTATTCCCTCTGCCATCTTCCTTATCAAACTAGAATACCTGGGGCAAGTACACTCAACGTAAACGGACTGAATTAGGGTCAGACAAAAAAAATGATGGTTTTTATTTGTGTATTTCATAGTAAATTGATGTTTTTTTTTTTTAATAGGTGGTGGTTCCAATACCTTCATGGTTAACAAGAACCAGAGAATCTGTCACTGATGATCCTCAAAAATTCTCAACAGAATTGTCTATAATTTATAAATATTCTCCATTTAAGACTGAAGCTGAATTGATGCAGCAGTTTAATGTGATCTCCGGCAAATGTGGTAAGATCATCACAACCCTGAAATTTTAATGTGGAAGTGTTTGTTTTCAGTGTCATACGAAAGATTACAAATATGATTTCATACTTGTTTCTATTTAAAATGCCATATGGAATCTCTTATGGGGCAGTTATTCATTTTATTTATATAAATTTTGTCTTAGAGAATCCAAACAGGAATAACTCTTAAGTCACTGGAACTGGGAGAAATGTTTGTACTTGTAAGAGCCTGGTGAAACCGGGTAAGAAGAGGTTGACACAGGCTGTGATCATAGGAATCACAATCTCTGTGCCAGAGACAACCTCTCTCCCCATCTCTCTGTGTCAGGAGATGCTTTACTACAGCATCCAAGACTAGATGACCCCAGGGTTTATAAGAGAGTTGGCAGTTTATAAAGTAACAAGTCCAGGCTTCTGTGCCAGTCTTTCTCCATACTTCTACCACTTTTCATATCTAGAAGCAAAAAGGTTCCTGCTCTAGAGAAAGCTATTTGCATTCTGCTTTTTCTAATGTTAATATGCGAAATTCTGTTCTGTTTATATTAAAATTCTGTTTTATGTAATGTTTATAGAAAATTTCTCCTCTAACTTGTGGCAGTTTGTTTAAAAGTAATGTTTTATGTCATCCTTTTGCCTTTCTCATAGAAGAAAAATAATGGCATTTAAATATTCATTTCATTAAGATACATGGTATACTAAGGATGGTTAATGTATAATCTCTTTAGTTGCCTTCTAATTGTGAAATACTGATGTATATACTACTGAAAGATATACTATTTCCTGAACACTTTTCTAAATGCTTTATAAAAATTAAGCCATTTAATCCTCAAAACAACCCTTGTGTTCTAAGTGCCTCATGAGCTCTATCATATAGATTAGGACACTTACCTGAAGTCATTGTGATAGTAAATGGTTGGTCCAGGGTATTGACATGTATTTAGGCTCCCAAGTCCAAGTCCAGATTCTTAGTCACTCTGCTGTTCTCCCCTCCATTTTAGTATTACCAAAAAGAAAAGTGTAATCGGTTGTTCTTCAAATTTCTCTGACAGTGCTGTTTGTCTTTATATTATAATCAACTTTATAAACAATTTGGATTGTTTTTGTTTACTGTGCTTTAGAGGAGGGATCAGCAAGCTAGGGCCTGCAGGTCAAATCGGCCCCATGGCTATTTTTCGTAATTAACATTTACTGGAACATAGCTACGTCATTCATTTGTGTATTCCCTGCAGCAGCTTTTATACTACACTGTAGAGCTGAGTTGTGAGTAGATGTAAGAGGCCTGCAGAGTTCAAAATATTTGTTTTCTGGCCCTTTACAGAAAAAGTTTACCAAGACCTCTGTTAGTGTCTACTTCATATTTATACACATTTATACAAAAGCAATGCTTCATATTTATACAGATGGTAAAAATTCATCTATGTTCTTACGTGCATTGATTTCAGTTCTGGCAATGAGAGTTTTACCTATAATACAAATTTAGCTCAGGCTTCTAACAGTTTTTATAATGCAAATTATGAAAAGTATCCACACTGAAAGACATAATAAGTTGAATAGTTAAAAAGAAGCACAATGCTGTAGAAACTCAATGCTCTTTGGCAGAAAGTGGAATTTACTATAAGACATGTATAAGACATATATATTGGAACTTACCAAGGCATTTTATTTACTGAAGTACAAAAGAAAATTTAGTCTATAGCAGGCTTAATTCCCTAGGTGAGAGAATAGCACCATGACTAATGCTTAGTGTAGTTAAATATTGACAAAAGTCAAACATCTATTTTTCCACTAGGTACTTTGCTGGTTATTTATAACTTGAAGCTTCTGCTTAGTGGAGAACCTGAGTTGGATGTTAAAACTGACAGAGAAGATATACTGGTGGCTGGAGCTCTTGGAGAGTGAGTAATATGAGTGTTTGTCAGAACATGTGTCAACGATGCTAGTGAACTGGGGTTAGGAAGCCTGCATCCTGGTTCCAGGTCGGAGGCCACTGGGCCTCAGCACTAGAGCCATTCATTTTACCCCAATTACAGATAAAGTATGTTAGGCTGGACCACTGATTCCCAAATCTGGCTGAGCCTATGAGACAGCTTCTTGAGAAGTACAAGATCCTGTCTTATCCCACATCTACTGAGTCAGAATCTCTGGATATCAAGCCTAGGAATCAATATTTTTCATATGTTTCAGAGGTGATTCAGAGGAATATCACTGAATGACAGTTCAGAATGGTCCTATGAACTGCTTACTTGCAGTTTATAAGTAAATAAATGGATATTCTTTTTTCTTGGCTATTGGGATCCATAGGGAACAGAATGAGAAATTAGTAGGGGGCATGGGTGAACAAGTGTGGAGAAATATGAAATAGTGATTAAACCTAGATTTCTCTAGAGTAACTTTGTATTTCACTTTGTATTTAAAACTTATTAGCAGACAAATTGGGAGAGTAGCATTGACATGTATATACTACCAAGTATATACATGTATATACTACATGTATATACTACCAAGTATATATTTCACCTTGGAGGTGAATAAGTAGCTACTGGGAAGGTACTGTGTAACACGGGGAGCTAGGCTTGGTGCTTGGTACTGAGCACCAGTCTTGGTGTGAAGACCTCGAGTGCTGGCATGGGAGGAAGGCTCAAGAGAGGAGATATATGTAAACATATAACTGATGTACTTTGTTGTACAGCAGAAATGAATGTAACATGTAAAGCAATTATATTCCAATAATAAAAAAAACTTTTAATGAAAGAGGAAGGAAAAAAAACCTTATTAGCTTAAACCTTTATTCTGTTAGTGTCAGAAAGCTACAGTTAGAAGGGATTTTAAAGGAATTTAATCTGGACTGATTCATTTAGTGAACAGTTGTGGTTCAGTAGAAATATAGTGAAAGCCAAAAATATCAACAATATATGTCATCTTAAATTTATGAGTAGCTACATTAGGAAAAGTAAAAAGAAATGGGTGTAATTAATTTAACAGTTTTTATTTCATCAAATATATATGAAATATTATAATTTCAATTTCAGTAAGCAAAATATTAAGACATTTTCCATTCAATTTTTTCCATTCCAAATCTTTAAAATCCAGTGTGGTTTACAGGTGTACCACATATCAGCTTGGACTAGTGCTCAATAGCCACGTATGGCCAGAAGCTACGGTATTGGACAGTGAAGTTTTAGACTAAGATATGGACTGAGGAGCCTGGTAGGCTGCAGTCCATGGGGTCGCTAAGAGTCAGGCATGACTGCGCGACTTCATTTTCACTTTTCACTTTCATGCATTGGAGAAGGAAATGGCAACCCACTCCAGTGTTCTTGCCTGGAGAATCCCAGGGATGGGGGAGCCTAGTGGGCTGCCGTCTATTGGGTCACACAGAGTCGGACACGACTGAAGTGACTTAGCAGCAGCAGCAGCATTGAGACCCAAGTAAGCATATCAGCTTAGACAACTTTTTCTTTTTCCTTGGAGGTGAAATTTTGAAAGTTCTTTTCCCAATTAGAGACTTTAACATATGATAACCCACTTTAAATTGTCTTTTCTATATTTTTCTAATGTATATTTTTTTCTCATCTCATTCTAAAATGTGGAATTCTCCTTTTACACAGAAATGAAGGTGGGTTTTTTTTTTTTTAATATCCAACCTAATTACTGTTCTACAAGTGTTGGGAACCCCTTTGCCAACATTAACATGCCAATATCAGAAAGGGCGCCCAGAACTGTTACTGGCACCTTCATTACTGTCTCCTCCTATCTTGCTGGCCTTGTCCTCTACTTAAGAACTGGTTCCAAAACCAATATTTCATACTACTTAACAGCTTTGAGCTCAAATTTTCAACCAGTTATCTGTCAGAATGCCTTAACCTTTCAACACTAGCATTAGGAAATAACATATGATTAAAAGAATAATTTGACAGCTAATTCTTCGGGGAAAATTCCTACTGTTCTCAGATTGTTTAATGAAGCTAGAAGCTTCTTAAGGCATTTGCTGTGCTGTGCTTTGTTGCTCAGTCATGTCCGACTCTTTGTGACCCCATGGACTATAGCCCCACAGGCTCCTCTGTGTGGGGGGATTCTCCAGGCAAGAATACTGGAGTGGGTTGCCATAGTCTCCTCCAGGGGGGTGTTCCCAAGACCAGGGATCAAACCCAGGTCTCCCACATCGCAGGCAGATTCTTTACCATCTGAGCCACCAGGGAAGCCCTCTTAAGGCATTTAGGTAGTTAATTACAAAATAAAGAAAATGGATCAGACCTAGGAAATATACAATTTCACTTTGGAACATTGACCACCCTGCAATTTTTTATTTGATTGATTTTTCAACAAAATGTTTCACATTTCAATCACAAGAAAAGTTTTCTAAAGACAAGGATGGGATTTTATGAGGAAGGATTTATTGTAAAGAGGTGGCATAATTTCTGCACCAAAGATGCAGTACATTTCATGGTTTCTTTTGTAAGTACCAGCTGGTGCCAAGTAGAGAGAGCAATACTACTTCCTGGGGAGGCAGTAATAATGCCGCAGTTTTCTCTTCTAAAAAGTCAGTGGATTCTGACAATAAACATCTAATTCCTCTTCACTAACGGATTAGTAAAACCATTAAAGCTTGAGGCTGAAAGAATGCATCTGGTCCAAGGTGGATCTTTTTCTGACTCCTCTTCCATTTATGACTTCTTATCTTTGAGCATCTAATCAAGTACAGTTTACATATCTTGGTTTTGAGAATAAGTGGTTTGTAATAAAACAACTTTTTCACTGTTTCTTTTTATTCTGGCTATTGTATCTGTTTGAAGCCACAGGGCATGATTTGACATCTGTCCAAAAACAAGTTTCAAAGTTTTGAACTGTCTAATTTTCACCTTTAGCCTTAGATGGTGTGGTCCTGCCATTCTGAAAATAATTTAATTTTCTACATAGGAATAGGAAAACCCAAGCTTTCAGGCTTTGTTTGGCTTCAGAGAATTGATTTTCTGGTATAATTTATTTTCTTCCAATTTTTCTTATTGTAAAATCAAAAGTAAAACGATATTTTAAAACTTTTTAAGGAAAAGAATTTCTATATCATGATTATTAATTTGTATTTGTCCATTCTAATGTTTTTAAGTGCAATTTTTCAGTTTTCTTTTTTCATTTACAATTTGCTTCTAAACTTTATTCTAAGTTATATATATACTCTTAATAAGCCTCATTTCATGATTTCTTGATAAGTGGCCATTGCATTGATTCATCATAAGTTACATAACAATTCCTGCATTTTTGTATAGTAACATTAATCTCAGTGTTTCAAATTATTTGTGGGTAATGTTGAAATAAACATATTTGTAAACATGTATTTTTTTATTTTTTGAATTATTTTCTTAAGACAGATTCCCAGGAAGGGAACCAGTGAGTCAAAGGATCTGAACTTTCATACAGTTCTTGCGAATATTTGGCATCACCAATATTTTATTATTTTAAACTTAGCAATCAGAATCCTTTGTCATTTTACCTTGGACTGAGGCTCTAACAGTAGTAATCTGACCATTGTCAGGGCCTTGTTTCAAGATGACAATAGCCTCATGAAAATTTCATTAAGTGTGATGCTCAAGCACAGCGAGGTGGCTTGTGCTTTGGCAGTATCAGTCTAAAGATAAACTGCTTCCACTTAAGAAAAATTATGTGTAGATATATAACAGTCATCTCACAATTTCAGAATGCAGATGAGGCATAAGTTTGCATTTAATGTGTGATATATTAAACTGGGGTTTGGATCTGTGATTGTGGTGTGTGGAGAATGCAAGAGAGGGGTGCAGAGGTTCCAGGGCAACATGCAGAAAGAGAGTTGTAGCTACAGAAAAAGAATAGTGTTGAATTATATCATGTTAAACCTAGGCAGAGTTCTCGAAAGGGAAGAAGATGGTATGAAATATAGTTTCATAACAAATCAAAATTTGGAACAAAATGGAGGGGCCAGAGAGGGCTGAGAATACTAAATATTAAAGAAATAAAAGTGAACTAATAACAGAAAACAAGATGTCTCTTTTGGGCCTGTTTGTTTAGACAAATTTTTTAAAATTTATTATCTATTTTCAGTTGTGCTGAGTCTTTGCTTTGTGCAGGCTTTTCTCTAGTTGAGGTGAGAGGGGCCAACTCTCTAGTTGTGTTGTGGGGGGCTTCTCTTTGCTGTGGCTTCTCTTGTTGTAGAGCACAGGCTTTAGGACCCGTGGGCTTCAGTAGCTGTGACATGTGGGCTCAGTAGTTGCAGTTCCCAGGCTCTAGAGCACAGGCTTAATAGATGTGGTGCATGGGCTTGGTTGCTCTGAAGCATGTGGGATCTTCCCAGATCAGGGATTGAACCCACATTTCCTGCATTGACAGGTGGATTCTTTACCACTGAGCCACCACAGACATTCCAATTTTTGTTTATTAATTTATGTTATGGTGGTCTTTGGAACTCTCAACCAAGTCCCACACCTCAAACCTTTGTAACATTTTCTCCCACCAAACTGTTTTTTTTTTCCTTGAAGTAGTCTATTTGTGCAGAAGAGAATCAAGACAGAATCAAGTTAATCCATTTTTACCTTCTCACTGGTGGTTGTTAGTAACCTTCAATCACAGTCACACAGATTATTAAAATTAAAAGTCATTTCCAAAGGTTATATATTGATGGAGGGTAGTAGGACTAAGAAAGTGCAAGATGACAGGCTGGTGGAAGGTTTTAAAATGAGTCAGTGCCCATCATTAACCTCATATGTGGTTAGAGTAAATAGGCATATACAAAATCTACAGCATTCTCATTCTGCTTTGACATTCCTTACTCAGAGAGTTTATGTAGATGCCAGGTGTGGAATTGCAGTTCTGTAATTTGGATGTTTTAAATTTCATTCATAAGACATGCAACCTTATTATGTGGATGTGTCAGTAGTTCAGTTGTGTCTGACTCTTTGTGACCCCATGGATTGTAACCTTCCAGGCTCCTCTGTCTGTGGAATTCTCCAGACAAGAATACTGGAGTGGGTTGCCATTCTCTTCTCGAGGGGATTTTCTCGACCCAGGGATAGAATCCAGGTCTCCCACACTGCCGACAGATTATTTACCATCTGAGCCACCAGGGAAACCCATTATGTGGATACTAGTATGAAATTATAATTTTCTAATAAAGACTTTTCCAAATTTGCTGGCATATTGAGTGTAGCACTGTCACAGCATCATCTTTCAGGATTTGAAACAGCTCAACTGGAATTCCATCACCTCCACTAGCTTTGTTCTTGGTGATTGCTTTCTAAGGCCCACTTGACTTCACATTCCAGGATGTCTGGCTCTAGGTGAGTGATCACACCATCGTGATTATCTGGGTTGTGAAGATCTTTTTTGTACAGTTCTTCTGTGTATTCTTGCCACCTCTTCATAATATCTTCTGCTTCTGTTAGGTCCATACCATTTCTGTCCTTTATTGAGCCAATCTTTGCATGAGATGTTCCCTTAGTATCTCTAATTTTCTTGAAGAGATCTCTAGTCTTTCCCATGCTGTTGTTTTCCTCTATTTCTTTGCATTGATCGCTGAAGAAGGCTTTCTTATCTCTCCTTGCTATTCTTTGGAACTCTGCATTCAGATGCTTATATCTTTCCTTTTCTCCTTGGCTTTTCTCTTCTCTTCTTTTCACAGCTATTTGCAAGGCCTCCCCCAGACAGCCATTTTGCTTTTTTGCATTTCTTTTCCATGGGGATGGTCTTGATCCCTGTCTCCTGTACGATGTCACGAACCTCCATCCATAGTTCATCAGGCACTCTATCTATCAGATCTAGTCCCTTAAATCTATTTCTCACTTCCACTGTATAATCATAAGGAATTTGATTTAGGTCATACCTGAATGGTCTAGTGGTTTTCCCTACTTTCTTCAATTTAAGTCTAAATTTGGCAATAAGGAGTTCATGATCTGAGCCACAGTCAGCTCTCCTGGTCTTGTTTTTCCTGACTGTATAGAGCTTCCCCATCTTTGGCTGCAAAGAATATAATCAATCTGATTTCGGTGACCATCTGGTAATGTCCATGTGTAGAGTCTTCTCTTGTATTGTTGGAAGAGGGTGTTTGCTATGACCAGTGCGTTCTCTTGGCAGAACTCTATTAGCCTTTGCCCTTCTTCATTCCGTATTCCAAGGCCAAATTTGCCTGTTACCTCAGATGTGTCTTGATTTCCTACTTTTGCGTTCCAGTCTCCTATAATGAAAAGGACATCTTTTTTGGGTGTTAGTTCTAAAAGGTCTGTAGGTCTTCATAGAACCATTCAGCTTCAGCTTCTTCAGTGTTACTGGTTGGGGCATAGACTTGGATTACTGTGATACTGAATGGTTTAACTTGGAAACGAACAGAGATCATTCTGTCATTTTTGAGATTGCATCCAAGTACTGCATTTCGGACTCTTTTGTTGACCATGATGACTACTCCATTTCTTCTAAGGGATTCCTGCCCACAGTAGTAGATATAATGGTCATCTAAGTTAAATTCACCCGTTCTAGTCCATTTTAGTTCACTGATTTGTAGAATGTCAATGTTCACTCTTGCCATCTCCTGTTTGAACTCAGCAGTGGCCACAGGACTGGAAAAGGTCAGTTTTCATTCCAATCCCAGAGAAAGCCAATGCCAAAGAATGCTCAGACTACCACACAATTGCACTCATCTCACATGCTAGTAAAGTAATGCTCAAAATTCTCCAGGCCAGGCTTCAGCAATACGTGACCGTGAGCTTCTAGATGTTCAAGCTGGTTTTAGAAAAGGCAGAGGAACCAGAGATCAAATTGCCAACATCCGCTGGATTATGGAAAAAGCAAGAGAGTTCCAGAAAAACATCTATTTCTGCTTTATTGACTATGCCAAAGTCTTTGACTGTATGGATCACAATAAACTGTGGAAAATTCTCAGAGACGGGAATACCAGACCACCTGACCTGTCTCTTGAGAAACCTGTATGCAGGTCAGGAAGCAACAGTTAGAACTGGACATGGAACAACAGACTGGTTCCAGATAGGAAAAGGAGTACGTCAAGGCTGTATATTATCACCCTGCTTATTTAACCTCTATGCAGAGTACATCATGAGAAACGCTGGACTGGATGAAGCACAAGCTGAAATCAAGATTGCAGGGAGAAATATCAATAACCTCAGATATGCAGATGACACCACCTTTATGGCAGAAAGTGAAGAGGAACTAAAAAGCCTCTTGATGAAAGTGAAAGAGGAGAGTGAAAAAGTTGTCTTAAAGCTCAACATTCAGAAAATTAAGATCATGGCATCTGGTCCCATCACTTCATGGGAAATAGGTGAGGAAACAGTGAAATCAGGGTCAGACTTTATTTTTGGGGGCTTCAAAATCACTGCAGATGGTGACTGCAGCCATGAAATTAAAAGAAGCTTACTCCTTGGAAGGAAAGTTATGGCCAACCTAGACAGCATTATTAAAAAGCAGAGACATTACGTTGCCAACAAAGGTCCATCTAGTCAAGGCTATGGTTTTTCCAGTGGTCACGTATGGATGTGAGAGTTGAACTGTGAAGAAAGCTGAGCGCCGAAGAATTGATGCTTTTGAACAGTGGTGTTGGAGAAGACTCTTGAGAGTCTCTTGGACTGCAAGGAGATCCAACCAGTCCATTCTAAAGGAGATCAGTCCTGGGTGTTCTTTGGAAGGACTGATGCTAAAGCTGAAACTCCAATACTTTGGCCACCTCATGCGAAGAGTTGAATCATTGGAAAAGACTCTGATGCTGGGAGGGATTGGGGGCAGGAGGAAAAGGGGACAACAAAGGATGAGATGGCTGGATGGCATCACCGACTCGGTGGACATGAGTTTGAGTGAACTCTGGGAGTTGGTGATGGACAGGGAGGCCTAGCATGCTGCAATTCATGGGGTTGTAAAGAGTTGGACACGATTGAGTGACTGAACTGAACTGAACTGGAATAAAAACTTTGCAATTACATGTAAGATATGCCAATGAATCCTGGATCTGTGTGTTAGTTTTCTTTACTACATCTCATTCTTGCTTGTTTACCTGGTGGTTCATCACCTGTTCCAGGGGCATTAATCTTTGGGGAAGAGGATGGAGTATGTATGATGGGAGGGGCTTCAAGTAGTATACATATATTAATTTACTGAAAACCAATCAAACTTAATAGACATACAGATCAGTGTAATAGTGCTTCCTCATTTTCCACCCCAGTTCCTTTTAAATTCTGCACCTTGAGTTTTTAAATATATCATCTAGTTTTCTTCTCAGTAACTGTCAATTTGTATTAGATTTAACACAGATTTTTTTTCTTCTTTACCTTTTTTTTGAAATAAGTTAAACTTTTCAAAAGGTTTGCAAAGATAACACCAAGAATTCCAATATACTTCACGACAATTCCACAAAATTTGGTATTTTACCACACTTGCTTTATCTTTCAACCTCTTGCTCTTCATCTTTTTATATGTAGTTTGGATCCTTGGGTTCTTTTTTATTCTTTCTGTTTTCAGGGTCATAATCTGTTACTGTCTATATAAATTATTTGGCTGCTGCTGCTGCTACTTAGTCGCTTCAGTTGTGTCTGACTCTGTGGACCCCATAGACGGCAGCCCACCAGGCTCCCCTGTCCCTGGGATTCTCCAGGCAAGAACACTGGAGTGGGTTGCCGTTTCCTTCTCCAGTGCATGAAAGTGAAAAGTGAAAGTGAAGTCGCTCAGTCGTGTCCTGCTCTTAGCGACCCCATGGACTGCAGCCTACCAGGCTCCTCCGTCCATGGGATTTTCCAGGCAAGAGTACTGGAGTGGGGTGCCATTGCCTTCTCCGAATTATTTGGCTAGAAGTGTTCTAAATTATTTGGCTAGAGGTGTTCTAAATTTGGCTTTGTCTAGTGGGAGCCTGTTCAAGCTGAATCTTATGTTCTTTTCATGTCACCATCATTTTAAAACACTTTTGGACTTGCTGGAACCACAAAATGTTCTGGGCTCATATTACTTTCTTTTTTCCCCTGATGTAGCTCTGCAGTCATTTCTCCAAGAGACCCTGGTTCCCTTTAGAAGATAATGCTGCACTTCATTCTAAAAGATGACTTTTAAAAATGCTATACCTTATTTTTGAAATGGCTTTGTAGTGATCAATTACTATATATTGGTAAATAAGAATTTTGTGTAATATTCAGTTACTATACACTACAGTATAATGTATAATGTTATATATCAATGCTCCTCTATTGATTAAACTTCATTTTTTCACTCTTCAACAATGCTGATTGTTTTATTTTAGGGCACATGTACAAATACTTCTTTGGCATTCTTAGAAAAATTATTGCTGGATTAAGTGGTAGTAATTTTCAATTTAAATAGTGCTAAAGTGCTGTGTGAAAATGCTTACATTTCTATACACCTAACCAATGGTCTGAATTTTCTCAGTGCCCTGATTCTCACCATAATTTGATGTAATCAATCTTTAAAAATGTTGCCAAGTAGCAAATTCTTAGAACCTAGGCAAAACTCATGAAACAGATTTCTTCACAGCTCACACAGAAAAACCAACTATGCTGACATCTTTGTCTCACAGTTCTAGAAGCTAGAACTGTGAGATAATGAATTTTTGTTACTTAAAAAAATTTAGCAGGTAGATTAAGTATTTCTTTGCACTCCAGTTTCCTCCTAATTATTGAAAAAATTGAGTATGTTTTCATGTTTTTTGGACACTTAATTCCATAATTTGCTTGTGTGTTTTGTTTATATTTCTTTTATATAGTTTTTCTTGTTGATTTTAAGGAATATTTAATGTAATATAGCTGTTAATGCTTTGGGTGTTAAATATGAATAAAACATTTTCCTCTAGTCTGACACTCTTCCCAGGTGGTACAGTGGTAAAGAATCTGCCTACCAGTGCAAGAGAAGCAAAAGGCTAAGTTCAGTCCCTAAGTCAGGAAGATCCCCTGGAGGAGGAAATGGGCAGCCCACTCAAGTATTCTTGCCTGGAGAATCACATGGACAGAGAACGTGGTGGCTACAGTCCTTGAGGTTGCAAGGAGTCAGACACTACTGAGTTGACTGAACACACACAGACTGACTCTTGGCCTTTTTTTAAATTGAAACGTTTATTGAGATATTTATAGACTCACATGCAGTGATAAGAAGCAATACAGAGAGGCTGTGTACCCTTTCCCAGTGGTGGCATTTTGCAAAACTACAGTGTAATATCATAACAAGGATATTGACATTAATGAACAAACTTTGATGCAAATTCACCAGTGCATCAGCACAAGTGTGCTTTCTTTTGCCTTTTATAAACACACACCTCCTTTCCTTTTTACCCACCTGACTTTTTTTTAAATGTATATATTTTTTGACTTATTTTTGACTGTGCTGAGTTTTCATTGCTGCATGTGGGCTTTCTCCAGTTGCATTGAGCGGGGGCTGCTCTCTAGTTGCAGGGCATGGTCTTCTCATGTGGTGGCTTCTCTTGTTGCAGAGCACTGCCTCCAGGTCATGGGGTCTTCAGTAGTTGCAGAACCTGGGCTCAGTAGTTGTGGCTCCTAGGCTCTAAAGCATAGGCTCAGTGACTGTGGTGTGGAGGGTTTAGTTGCTCCGTGGCATCTGGGATCTTCCTGGACCAGGTATCGAACCTGTGTCTCCTGCATTTGCAGGCAGATTCTTTACTTCTGAGCCAGCAGGGAAGCTCCACCCTTGACTTTTAACATCATTAGTATTGTCCTTTGTCTTACAGAAATTTTTGATTTTTTGAGGTCAAATCTGTTAATACTAATACTTTCCTTTCTCTGCTTCTTTTGCATTCTGAACTCAGAAAGTCCGTCCTTAGCCAAATGTGTTTTCTTATCATTTCTTTTAATATTTGTAATTTATTTCCATATAGCCTTTTAATCCATCTGGGATTTATTTTTGAAGTTTATATGCATGGGGAAGGATAGATTAATTTTGTAGTTTCCTAAAGGATATAGAATTTAAAAAATAATCCAGCCTTTTTTATTTATTTGAAGTATATTATTAATATAAACTAGATTGTCACCATTCATGGATCTATTTCTAGACAGTCTGTCCCTTTTCACTGATATAATTTTTCCTGCTCCATTAGAATTTCTTAATTGCTATAGCCCTTATAAGGCATTTTGTTATTTGGTAAGACTACCCCTAAACTTTTTAAAAATTGCCTTACATGTAGATGTTCATTTTTTTATATGAATATTTAAAATAAGCTTTTAAAGTTTTATTACAAAAAATTCTTGGGTTTTTTACTGGTAGCCCATTGCATTTATGGATTAATTGGGGGAGAACTAGCATATTTATGTTTTGGTCCTTATTCCTGTCTACTTCTATATAGTTGAGTGGAGTTTTATAACAGCATAGTATATCATACTAATTAAGAACAGAGCTTTGGTAGTTAGATTTGAGTTCAATTTATAGTTCTACCTGCTGTGTTTTTATGGGGAAGGTAGTTAACCTCACAGAGCCTCAATTTACTCATTGTAAATGGTAATGATAGTAATGGTATTATATCACAGGGTTGTTGTGAAGATTAAACGATATATGATGTAAAAAGTGCTTAAATTCTTCTTTGGCACATTGTACATACCCAGTAATTGTTAGCTATTATTATTTCTTCACTTAAGTCTTGTATATTTCTTGTTAGGTTTATTTTTGGGCATTTTCTGACTCTTATTAGCATTCAGATAAGACTTATTTTTTTCTTCATTGCTTTTTCAAATTATTTGTTAGTTTACTGATGGTGAAGCATTGACTTTTTGCCTGTTGATTTTATATCTCATCATTTACTGAACTATTTTATTCTAATAGTTTTCAGTTAAATTTTATATGTAGTTTTTATTTTTAAACAACGATGGTTTTATGTCTTCATTTCTGTTGTTCATTCGCTAAGTCGTGTCTCTTTGCAACCCCATGAACTGCAGAATGCCAGGCTTCCCTGACCTTCACTATCTCCCTGAGTTTGTTCAGACTCACGTCCATTGAGTCAGTGATACCTTCCAACCAACTACTTATTATTTCTTTATTCCTTGTTTTAACTAATTAGCTAGTTAAATAGAAGTGGTAATAACAGCCATGCTTTTTTTTCTTGTTTTTGTCTTAATAGAGTTTTTTTACATTTGACTATTAGGTGTGATGATTATTCTAGTCAGTATTCCTTTGAATCAATGCCTTTTCAGTTTCAGGAAGGCAGTTATTTCTAGTTTATTGAGTTCCTTTTATTTTTTACATCAGAAAATGGGTATTAAATTTTAGTCAGTGCTTTCTGATATCTGTTGAAGTGATTTAGATTTGTTTTTCTCCTTTAATCTGTTAAAGCAATGTGTTATTATATTAGAGTTTATAATGTTGAACCATCCTTGCTTTGTATCAATAAGCCCAACTAGTTTATGATGTATTATTCACTGTGTTAGTTTTGCTAAAGCAATGTGTTATTATATTAGAGTTTATAATGTTGAACCATCCTTGCTTTGTATCAATAAGCCCAACTAGTTTATGATGTATTATTCACTGTGTTAGTTTTGCTAGCATTTATTTAATGTTTCTTTGTCTCTATGTTTACATATGAGACTGCCTGTAATTATGCTTTTATCATCCTTATCTTACTATTGGTGTATAGTCTATAGTAGAATGAGCTGGAAAGTTTTTCACCTCTTTTGTTATCATATAAGAAATGAATCGCCAGTCTAGGTTCAATGCAGGATACAGGATGCTTAGGGCTGGTGCACTGGGATATCCCAGAGGGATGGTATGGGGAGGGAGTTGGGAAGGGGGTTCAGGAGTGGGAACTTATGTACACCCGTGGTGGATTCATGTTGATGTATGGCAAAACCAATACAGTATTGTAAAATAATAAATAAATAAATAAATAAAATGAAAAAATAATGAATCTTTCATTTACCTATAGGTTGGATAGAAGTTCCCTGAAAATTTTGTGGTCCTATTACTACCTTTGTAACTTTTATTACTTTTCAATTGGGTTATAACTGTTAATCTATTCAAAATTTAAAATTCTTAGGGCAGATTTATTATTTATAATTTCTTATTAAAAATACTCATTTTGTTTAGATTTTCAAATTTGTTGATATGGAGCTTTATGTAAAATATTCTTTTTTTTAATTGAAATATAATTGTTTTTCAGTGTTGTATTAGTTTCTGCTGTACAACAAGGTGAATCAGTTATGGAGTGAAAGTTGCTCAGTCGAGTCCGACTCTTTGCAACCCCAGGGACTATACCAGTCCATGGAATTCTCCAGGCCAGAATACTGGCGTGGGTAGCCTTTCTCTTCTCCAGGGGTTTTTCCCAACCCAGGGATTGAACTCGGGTCTCCTGCATTGCAGATGGATTCTTTACCAGCTGAGCTGCAAGGGAAGCAGCTACATGTATATGTGTATCTTCTCCCTCTTGAGCCTCCCTCCCAGTCCCCCGACCAATCCCACCCCACTAAGTCATCCCAGAGCACCAAGTTGAGCTTCCTGTGCTATACAGCAGCTCCCCACATACGGCAGTGTATGTATGTCAGTGTTACTCTCTCCATTCGTCCCACCCTCTCCTTCCCGCCCTGTGTCCACAAGTCTGTCTCATTGTCTGTGTCTCTATTCATGCCTCACAGATAGGTTCATCAATACCATTTTTCTACATTCCATATACATGCGTAATTATATGATACTTGTTTTTCCCTTTCTGACTTACTTTACTCTGTATGACAGACTCTAGGTTCTGCCACCTCACTAGAACTGATTCAGATTTGTTGCTTTTCATGGCTGAGTAATATTGCATTGTATATAAGTGTAACACATCTTCTTAATCCGTTCATTTGTTGCTGAGCATTTAGGTTGCTTCCATGTCCTGGCTTTTGTAAATAGTGCTGCAGTGTACATTGGGGTGTATGTGTCTTTGTGAATTATGTTTTCAAATTGTGAAGGCTTAATCGCTCCTGTAGCATTTTCCCCTTTTTGTAGGGGCTAGGGTCGATAACCATTTCATCTGGTCTGCCGTGCATGTGATCTCCTTGTACCCATGTTGCTTTCAGTTACTTATTATCTTCTTAACATATTCAACCCTTATGATAAAATGGAAGAAAGCATGGACTCTAGTCACAGATTCATGACAAAAAAAAGCATGTCATGGAATTGACTGCCATCAAACGGGCCTTTCATACCCCTGGAATCCATCACAGTTCCAGATCTCAGGCAACTAGAGGAACCCATCCGACAAAGCAGTTCTGAAAGCAATGATATAATACAGAGTCACAGAGTTGAAATTTTGTACTAAGTAATGTTTTGAAATTAGGTGACATATTGTCAGTGTATTTCTAAATTGACAGTCATTGGGCAGCATTCCGTAATGTCTCCAGTTTATGTCTTAACTGAGCTGCCTGGGAACACATCAAAAGTTACAGCTTCAAATTGTTATAATGTGCTTCTTACTGTACTATGGTTATGGTAGGAGCACTTTCATTACTTTGCGAAGCTTATAACTTTCCTTTTAAATTACCTCTTTGAGTTGATATTTCTCTTAGGTATAATCTACCCTAAGGTTAAATTTGGTTATCCCCTTTATAGTTCAGAACTTAAACTAGTTAAAAATCTTTATGCACTTCTGTATATTCAAGATAATTTAGGCTTTGTTAGTTTCAACTTCAAAAAATCTTCAGAGATTTTTTTAGGGACTTTGGCAGTAAATTTAGGAAAGTGTCTTGGTTATAACATATAATGTTTTCATGAGTAGAAATATGGCACCTCTGAGATATTCCAGAAGGGATCTAATTTAGTCCAGTAGCTGGATTTTAGAGTAATTTTCTGAATTGCGGAAGGATACCCACTCAATATTCTTGCCTGGAGAACCCCATGGACAGTATGAAGAGGTAAAAAGATATGATGCTGAAAGATGAGTCCCCCAGGATGAGAGGTGTCCAGTATACTACTGGGGAAGAGTGGAAGGTGATTACTAATCCTCCAGTAAGAATGAAGCAGCTGGGCCAAAGCAGAAATGATGCTCAGTTGTGGATGTGTCTGGTGGTGAAAGTAAAGTCTGATGCTGTAAGGAACAATATTGCATAGGAACCTGGAACATTGGTTCTATGAATCAAGGCAAATTGGAAGTGGCCAAGCAGGAGATGGCAAAATTGAACATTAGCATATTAGGAATCAATGAATCAAAATGGATGGGAATGGGCGAATTTAACTCAGATGACCATTATATCTACTACTGTGGGCAAGAATCCCTTAGAAGAAATGGAGTAGCCCTCATACTCAACGAGAGAGTCTGAAATGCAGTACTTGGGTGCAGCCTCAAAAACGATAGAATGATCTCAGTTCATTTCTAAAGCAAACCATTCAACATCATAGTAATCCAAGTCCATGCCCCAACCACTGATGCCAAAGAAGCTGAATGGTGCTATGAAGACCTACAAGACCTTCTAGAACTAAGACCAGAAAAAGTTGTCTTTTTCATCAAAGAGGATTGGAATACAAAAGTTGGAAGTCAAGAGATACATGGAGTAACAGGCAAGTTTAGGCCCTGGAGTACAAAATGAAGCAAAGCAAAGGCTAACCAAGTTTTGGCAAGAGAGCATGCTGGTCATAGCAAACACCCTTTTCCAACAACCCAAAGAACTCATACTTTTGAATTGTGGTGTTGGAGAAGACTCTTGAGAGTCTCTTGGACTGAAAGGAGATCAGATCAAACCAGTTAATCCTAAAGGAAATCAGTCCTGAATATTCATTGGAAGGACTGATGCTGAAGCTGAAGCTCCAATACTTTGGCCACCAGATGCAAAGAGCTGACTCATTGAAAAAGATCCTGATGCTGGAAAAGACTGAAGGAAAAAGGAGAAGGGGACAGCTGAGGGTGAAATGGGTAGATAACATCACCAACTCAATGGACATGAATTTGAGCAAACTCTGGGAGATAGTGGAGGACAGAGGACCTGGTGTGCTGCAGTCCATGAGATTGCAAAATGTCAGATCCAACTTAGCAACTGGAAAACAACAGAGACTCCTCTGTTGTTCATTCTAAATTAAACCAAGAAGTCCTGAATAACTTTCACTTATTCGACAAATACTTATTGATGAGGATGATAGCCTCATAGAGAATACACCCTGATGGGGGTACAGTAGGTAAACAGGCAGTGCCAAGACTAAGTGGTGTGCGTGCATGGTCAGTAACTTCAGTCGTGTCTGACACTCTCTCACCCGATGGACTGCAGCCCGCCAGGCTCCTCTGTCCATGGAATTCTCCCACTCCAGTGGGTTGCCATGCCCTCCTCCCAGAGGATCTTCTCCACCTGAGGATAGGACCCAGGTCTCCTGCACTGCAGGCAGATTCTTTACTGCTGAGTCACTGGGAAGCCCAGGTGCTCTGAAAAGGAGGCACCGAAGGAGGGAAGCACTGGAAGAGAATGATTCACCCAACCTTGGGGAGTGAGGGAAGGCTTTGACAGCAAATGACATCTCCTGAAGCGTGAAGAGGAGGTAACTGAAAATGGCCAACGAATTGAAATGTGCCAAGCCTTGAGGATTATAAAGCTTGATCCCATGTCTGGAGAAGTCAGTAGTCCTGAATGGCTAGACTGAAGCTGGCGGGAGATCAGGCGAGAAAATTCAGTGGGGTCAGGGTCATGAAGGACCTTAAGAATCACATAAAAGCATTTGAAAATGACATTGATTGGCCTATTTCATATACAGATTTCCTATTTAGCCTTCTTTCTCTATCACTGAAACACCATAATAGCATAAGAATTATTGCCATTCTGTTAGTCACAAGTGAATGGGAAGTTAATATTAAAAGGTTTGTTTACAAGGTTGACCCTTGGCTGGCTTCTGGGAACTTAGCTAGTAAACAGTCCCGCATCACTGATACAGAACTTTCTCTAACAGATAAAGGTGGCTCACTGCGTACAGAGTGTGCAAATCACCTGATTTATGCTGAAGATCTACATTATTTCTGGGGCTCTGGAGTTTTAATACACGCTAGGCAGAGGGTGCTTATATGACCAGCCCCAGGGAAAAAACAAAGACAGAAACAACAAAGACAAAAAACCTTGAGTACTCACTCTCTTAACGGGCTTCCCTAGGCAGAAGCATCACACACATGTTGCTACATATTCATAGCTGCAGAAGAGTATTGTCTGTCTGACCCTTCATGAGAGGGAGAGAACATGAGAAAGCCAGGCAAAGATTCTTCCAGACACCATTATCTGTTCTGTAAGAGTTCCTGTATATCCTTATACATCTCCATGATAGATCTTTAGCCTTGAGTACAGTTATATGCTAAGTCCTGTGAGACTTTCTAGTGTATTCCCCTCGTCACAGAGGAAGGGCTTGAGGATCCCCTACACACGTGCTGTGAATGTTCATTGAATATTTATTGAATATAGAAAATGACCTATTAAGAGGTAGAAGGATTCGTGTCCTTATTTTATATTTGTGTGATGTTTTTTTAATCAAAACTTGTCTAACTCAGTTTGATCTTTTACCCTATTTCTCAAATTCTCAAACTTGGCTCTGAATTGCTTTTGACTTTTACCTTCAAATGACAGAGAAGTGTTAGCTTTGAGGAAAGTTAAAAGAATGCTTCTAGCTGTAGGGGCAATTTCAAATTAGGAGATCCAGAAAGGATTTGAATAATGGGAAAAGTACTCAGAATTTTTATAGTGTCCCAGGGTGACTTTTTTTTTTCTTTACAGGTGAGGACGTAACTTGCTTGTGCAGCTTCTGGTAAACTAATAATCAACTTCATTATTGCAGTGCTATTATTATACCTTCATGCACACAGCCTTTCTTGTCACGTTAAAGCTACACTCATATTTGCCATTTAAAGGCCACTGCAGTTAGCCTTGGGTTTCCCTGGTGGTTCAGATGGTAAAGAATCTGCCTGCAATGCAGGAGACCCACATTCGATCCCTGGGTCAGGAAGATCCCCTGGAGAAGGAAATGGCAATCCACTCCAGTATTCTTGCCTGGAGAATCCCGTGGTCAGAGGAGCCTAGCGGGCTACAGTCCATGTGGTTGCAAAGAGTCAGATACGACTTAGTGACTAAACAACAGTCATGACTAGATACTTTTATATAATTAATATTGGGAAATTCTACTGACGGCTTACTTTAAAAGAATTTATTTCTAAACAATTAATGGATTTATAATGAGCTTCAGATCCTGCCTGGAGGAACTTACAACCAACCAGGAAATCCTTAGACTGCAAGCCTGTGAGCTTTGTCATCATTTTTATAAATTCCTTAGGGTTCTGTTCTTTCTCACTGAGTAGCTGCCAACATTGTGACCCATTGAGCAGCAACACCCCCACCCAGACAGGCTTTATGTTTTTTTTTTCCCATAAGCTTGCTTCCCTCTGGACTGAGGTGGGATTGTAAAAATGATAGGGTTACTATTCCCTGCTTTTTGTTTGTGCCTTATAGCCTTCATAGCAGTATTTTCTTGGACCTAGTAGATGAAAAGTGCTACTTCTTCAGCATTGCTAGGCCTTTTTTGATCTTTATTTCTTGTCTGTTTGGAGAGGATTTACAGTTTGTAAATATACTTGAATTCTGAAGGTCCCTGGGGTTGTTGGCATATGGCAACACAAAGACTTCTCAACACCATGTGGTTTTACAAGAGCAGTTTTCTTCGTAGGCTGTTTATGTTGTTCCGCTTCAATTTCATTGCCTTTCCATCCTTTACTTTTCTCTTTTTATTTTTCACTTCCATTGTTGGATTCCTCCCTTCAACTGTCCATTAATATTTATTGTAATCCTTATGTTAATACTTATTTCAGTTATAGAATGAAGTTTTATGTTTCTTGTTCATAATTTTCAAGGCAAATTAAACATTTTATTGTATTTCTGTCTGCACAGTAACTTCATGGAAATGTATTTCATTCATGTGGGCCTAGATTCTTTTTATTATGCTTAAGCAAGGGAATTATTTTGTTTATTTGATATGATTTTGTCCTTCTGGGCTGATAGTTTTAATGAAAAGTATCTTTTCTATTGCTGATATAAGTCTGTGTGTGTGTGTGTGTCAGTTGCTCAGTCATGTCTGACTGCGACCCCATGAACTGTAGCCCACCAAGCTCCTCTGTCCAAGGGATTCTCCAGGCAGGAGTACTGGAGTAGTACTTACATCTCCACTGATGTAAGTCTGCTGCTGCTGCTGAGTCACTTCAGTTGTGTCCGACTCTGTGTGACCGCATAGATGGCAGCCCACCAGGCTCCCCCATCTCTGGGATTCTCCAGGCAAGAACACTGGAATGGGTTACCATTTCCTTCTCCAATGCATGAAAGTAAAAAGTGAAAGTCGTGTCCGACTTTTTGCAACCCTGTGGACTTTAGCCCACTAGGCTTCTCTGTCCATGTGTATTCTCTAGGCAAGAATGCTGGAGTGGGTGCCACATCCTCCTCCAGGGGCTCATCCCAACCCAGGTCTCCTGCATTGTGGGCAGTTCTAATCTAAGTGTAGGTTATTCAGGTAAGCCCTTGTATTTAGGGGTCTGTGCATGTTATAAGATTTGCTAGTATTTGTCATGGCATTAAGTTTAGGAAAAAACTTTCTGGAGTTGCTAGTTGTAATCATTATGACTTGGTAGTCTTATTTTTTTCTTCTCACATAATGTCATTAATATATTCAATTATTTTCTTTCCTAGTTTTCCAGAGAGATGGTCATTCAGAGCCTATACATCTGTTCTATATTTTGATCCTTGGATGAGAATATTCATTCAGGCCAAAAGAGTTAGAACAAAATACCTATGCTATTGCCTCTACAGACCAAGGTAATTCACCTTCATTCAATTGTGTTCATAGAGTTTCCATTTGTAAAATACCCCCCGACCCCAATTGTTAATTTGATTGGAAAAGTTTTACAATGGCAAATAAAATTTGAACTGCATTCTGGAAGGTTTGCTGAAGAGTAATCATATGAAACAAATATTTGGCCATAAAAGCAATATGGTGTAGTGAATACTCTCAGTCAGATTGTCCCCCTTAAGTAGGAATTTGTTATTTACTGCACTGAATCCTAGGTGCTTTGATTGTGATAGGTTCTATTAAAAAAATTCAGTTATCTTACATTTTCTTTTTATACAATGTATTTGAACTATTAAATCATATACATATATGTATATGTATATTTTACATATAGAAAGAATATATGTATAAATGTGCATCTAATTCATTTATATTTTAGCATAAGCTTTTTTTTAAGCTTATATTTGCATATTGTATAACTTACCTTGTACAACTGTGTGTGCAATCAAGACAGTCTTTTTTTAGTGTGTGATATGTGGGTAGTCATTCATTTACCTACTAAACATTTATCAGAACCTTCTGTGAGTCTGAGATTGTGCTAGAAAGATAAGATTAGCTCTAGCTTTCAGTTTACTATCTACTGGGAGGAACATTTAATGCTTGTACACTATGTGTGTGTGTGTGTGTGTGTATCATTATTTAGAAATAAATAAATGTCAGAACTGGATAAGAACTAAAATTTTCTTACTCTGAATTCTTTATCAATTCAAATTCCATGCTCCTTCCCCAACAGCACACTAATTCTATATAATAGACCCACATTTGTTATGTTGTCTTATTTTCTTGAAAACGTAGTTGCTGTCCTGAGGCCTTGCAATCAATCACTCATGTCAGTACTGATATTAAAAATTATGGATCTCTGAGTTGAATGAGCTGACCACATACCAATGGATTCCTCAAAAGCTTTACTTTTGATTTCTGATTATACTGCAGGTCATATTTTGAAAAATGAAGTATATGAAGCCTGAGACTTACTCTATAAATCTATTTGTTCTCTAATTCATATCAAAGTGATACTTCTTTTCATCAGCCTCATTCTTCTGGGAAGTACCAAGAGTCTCCTGGATCAATCAATATAGCTGATCTTTTCAAATTAAATTATTTCTCTCTCAGGAAGTTTGGGTACGAAATGGTTTAAGCAAATGGAAAATGTGGGTTTGTCTCTATTTTCTGGGGAAATTTTATTAAATTGAATTTTGTCTACCTAAATTACTTAAATCAAGTGATGGCTGTTTCCCATCCTAGTGTATTTTTTAGATGCACGTTTCATTGTACTCTTTTTAGATATATCTTACCAGGAATAGATATAATATAAATATTTATTTTATTCCTTAAAAGATACTTAAGGAGGCTTGAACCTTTGCAGTGTGTTACACGGGGCTCTGAAAAACTGTTAAATCTGATATTTGGTATCTACAGTAAGGACAGATTTAATTTTCCATGGCTTTATCCCTTAGGCTTAACTTTCTCTCCATTTGCCTTATTTACTTGCATACTATTTTCCTCACAGGTTCTCTAGTGGCAAAAGTTTTATGTAAGAAATATGTGAAGTTCTATCCTTGTTATCTCACTACTTGTGGGGTCACCCTTTATTTCTTCCCTGAAAGGCACCCTATCTCTAATGGCCGTATCAGAACAAATTAAAAGCTGGGAATAACCCTATGTAACCAGAATAGAAATGTTTAAAATATATTAAAATGTTTAAATACTCTGTCCACTTGACCACCCAGGCTCCAGTATACTTCTAGAAATGAAGACTGGATATTATTTGTAAGAATACATATCTATACATCAGTCATTTCTCTGTGCTTTTATTGCAAACACAAAAAAGAACATTAGATTTTAGCTGTGTGAATTGACTTACAACTACTGGAGCTTCTTTACCCCAGTGTCTCTAACAAGTTAAAAAAGGGATTGAGGGGTATTTTTAATTCCTTAATCATATTCTGTTCAGTATGTTTATCAATAATTTGGATAAAAAGCAATTTTGAGTTCATAATTGACCCTTAACTGGGAGGAATATCTTATATCAGGCACAATATGAATATGAGTTGAAGTACAAAAGATAAATGTAATATAAATACATACAGTCCTGAATTTAGATTTTTAAAATCTATTTGTGTTAACATATTAATACTAGACTGGATACTGATTTACATGAAAAAACTAGGTATTTTCATCGACCCCAAGCCTGATACAAGCTGATAGGATGATGGGGTTGCTGAAAATGTTTATGGAACTTAGTGAACAGAACAAGATGTTAATAAACTGTGTCCTGCTTACACCATATCTGGAGGGTGATGTTCAGATGAGGATGCTTTAGAAGGGAAGGGGACTTCCTGGCTCATAGTAAGGTAACTATCGGGTAGGGGCTAATTAGTGGAATTGAGCATCATGTTGTGAATGAGAGAAGAGTAAGTGAAAACTTGAAAGGCTCCATGTGATGGTTGGAATTCTAGAGGGCAGAACTTGAATGGCTGGGTAGAAGTAGAAGACTAGCTCCGCACGAGAGTGTTGTGCTATTTTTTTGCAGAGACACAGAGATTACCTTTCCCACTGATGTTTAAGATAAGGACACTCAGAGAAGTCACAGCAGGGCACCATACAGCATGCTCGCTGTCACTTTTCTCCATGGCTGGGGTGTTCTGGAGAACTGAAGCAACAGCCCAGTGTTGCTCAGGTTACACCTGAGCTCTATTGAGCTGACTCTGCCATGTATATTTAGTATTTGCTTCATGAAGGGTGGATTTTCCACCATCAAATTCAAAGCTTTCATATTGGACAGAGTCTAGGGACAAGACAAGAGTTTGGGAAGGTTTGATCCCTCACATAGCTTCCTTTGATTGAAGCAGTCCCTGGACCAGTTAGCAGGTTTGATGTCAAGAATACAAAAATCCCATATGTCCAGGATGGGAAGTTTAGTTTCTCCAGATACATGACATAAGGTATAATACACCAACTCAGAGTTATGAGTGTGGCACGAAATTAATGAAGCAGTGAAAGGCACTCTCATTCAAGATGAGGACAAATTTGTCCCTAAAAGAGCCTAGATTGTAGAAAGAATTATTGTTTAGGTAAGAATTTCAGCTAGGTGATTTCTTTACATTTTTCAATGTAAAGATTTTAGAAGTCTTGGGATCTTACATACTGTTTATCTATATAATACAGACAGGCTGATACATGGCTGTATTATTTGATCTTCAGCAACAGACATTACTGATTTCCTTTGGCTTTAGATTCTTTAGGTTTAGTAGAGAAATAACTCTCAGATTTATGCAGGAGTTAAATCTCTGCACATTAGGACTAAGGAAGGACACTTTTGAAAGCTCCTTAAGGGAGACAGAGCCAAAGTATCTGTTTGAAGATCTCCATTCTTCATTATCCCTGCGTTGCTGTAGATTCGTAGCAATGAAAGGAGCCCAAATGGTATGGAGTTGGAGTCCCCCATTTTCATAGGAGCAGCATGATCCTTTTAAAAATATTCAGGGACATTGAGTTTATGGTCTGCTGTTGAATATCCTGCAATGCTGTGCTTCTGGGACAGTCTTCATTTTTTAGGGATATTCCCCAGCTGCTCACCTCCTACCCACTGGGACAGACTAACAATGTTTTGAAACTGTCTCTTTTGTAAACTGTGCATCTTGTGTATTCCTTCATGAGTTTGTATTATCTTAAATCATTTAATCTTTCAGTATCTGAAAGTAGTTGAAAGCAAAATGTGGATCAGTGACACTTTGAGTTTTGATTTTGCCTTTCACTAGTTGTGGACCTTCAGCAATTGCTTAAACTTGACACTTCTCCACTATGTATTGAAAATTCCCCTCTCCCTCAGGGTGGTTGAAAGGATTAAAATAAAAATATATTTATTTTAAACATAATGCTCAGGATAGTTCCCACACATTTGTGAATAGACAGAGATTCATGGACTGAGGGGTTTTGGATGACTATTTTAGACAGAAAATTAGGGAAGTTACTTTTTAAAGTAAACAGCTTTTGAGCAGAGAGCTGAACAAACTGAGAAAGTGACTGTATCTAACCCTGTATAAGCAAATCACCTGCAGATTGAGTGACTTAATAATAAAGTAGCCATCTGTTATTGCTCAATGTCTGTGGGTCAGTAATTTGATAGTGGTTTTGTAGGGTAGCTTTGTTTTGGGATCTCCCATGAAGTTGACAAGAGATTTTGGCCAGGATTGCTATGGAGCTTGATGGGAAGTAGAAAGCACACTTCCAAACTGGCTGACTCCCATGGCTGGATGGCACTTTGGTTCCTCTTTACCTCGACCACTACACAGGACTGCCTGAGTATTTGTACAGGGATTGGTTTTCACTGGAGTGTGCAATTCAAGAGAACAGAGTAGAAACTGCAGTCTTTTCGATGCTAGACTTGAGAGTCATCTACCATCACTTCTTCCATATTTTGGTCACACAGATTCAGTGTGGGAGAGGACTACATAAAGGCATGAACACCAGGAAGTAAGAACCATTAGAGGACATCTTGGAGGGTGGATTCTACTATGAATTGTATAAGAATTTTATGGGATGATGTTTCCAGGAAGAGAAGAACAGCTCTTAGAGGCAAGGGGGAAAGGATAGTAGAGCTAGAGCATGGTGATTGAAAAGCAGTGAGGAAGATGGCCACAGGGTCTGCAGGGCTTGACCAAAATGGTAATAAGAGGAATTTATGTTGAGAATGTAAAGTCTTTTAAGAAGAATTACATTACTTAATTTATTGTTTTAGAGGATTACTGTGGCCGCTTAGTGGAGAATTGATTTTATGGGGCAAGAGGGAGGAAGGGAAATTAGTAGAATACCATTACTGTATTCTAGGTGAGAAATTACAGTGGCTTGAGCTGAGGTGGTAATGGTAGAAGTAATGAAACATGTTTAGATTATATGTGTTTAGATTATCTTTAGATTGTAAAGATAAGAGTCCACAAGACCTCTTGACAGATTGGATGTGATATAAAGACAAGGAGCCATGAAAGCCTTCTAATGATATGGGAGGTGTGGTGGGGGGGGGGTCAGGGAGAATGGTGACGGGTTTCTTTCCACTTGTACTGGACATACTAAGTTTGAAAAGTCTATCTGACACCCAGGTCTCACTGTCAACATCATACAAGCCAGAAAATTCTTGATCATTCCTCATTAGATGTTTTGATAAATAATGTAGGACTATAACTATTTTATAGTGTGACTAATCAGGCAAACTTGTACTTAAAAAGAAAATAATTATGGTTTTGAGTACTATAATGTCACAATTCATAACTGTGGGCTGAATTTTTCTGCATAATTAGAAGTTTAGAACTTTAATTTGCTTGTAGTCTGTTTTTTCAACTTAAAATTTAAAAAACACTTTGTTTTATATTAGCCAACATGTGTTGGACCAATTTTGTAAGTATGAGCATTAAAAACCAATGAAAATTTAAATTTTTCCAGGTGATTCTGATTAAAACAGTCACTCAAAGTGCTGTATTATGCTACAGTCTATAGTTTTGCCACATAAAGTCTTAAAAATTACTAAATGTTTTTTCATATTTTGATTTCTCTTTAGAGGTTTATTTCTCTCTAGGGGATATGGTTCCATTTTGCTCCTAAAATAGTAAAATTTATTAAAACTCAAACAGGGGCTTCCCTGGGGTAAGAATTCACCTGTCAGTGCAGGGGACACGTGTTCGATTCCTGATCAGGGAAGATCACGCAGGCCGCGGGCCAACTAGGCCCATGTGTCATGCTACTGAGCCCACACACCACTTGCCGCACCTAGAGAAAGCCCATGCATAGCAACAAAGACCCACCACAGCAAAAAAATTAAAAAAAAAACTCAAACAGTACAGAGTTAGATACTAGAGAAGATCAAATAACTAAAAGCCCCCTTTACCACTTGTCACTCACTCTGTGCTCTAGCAATCTGTAATCTCCCCAAAGGAGAATCTCTGCCTGGAGTTTAATAAAAGCCTCCCAGGTTGTCTTCTGCGTATTTACATACACATAAACCACACACACAATTTTTAAACATAAAATTATATAACTTTTTTTTTTTTAATTTACAAAAGTTCTCTCGAAATCTTTCTTTGGCACTGTTAGATACACTGTATAGTACCCGTGGTTTAACTACTTGGCACCCCACTCCAGTACTTTCGCCTGGAAAATCCCATGGGCGGAAGAGCCTGGTGGGCTGCAGTCCATGGGATCGCTGAGTCGGACACGACTGAGTGACTTCACTTTCACTTTCCACTTTTATGCATTGGAGATGGAAATGGCAACCCACTCCAGTGTTCTTGCCTGGAGAATCCCAGAGACGGGGAAGCCTGGTGGGCTGCCGTCTATGGGGTCGCACAGAGTCAGACACGACTGAAGCGACTTGGCAGCAGCAGCAGATGTATAGTTAGGTTTCATGGTTTTCATTGTGTGTGTTTGTTAGTTGCTCAGTTGTGCTCAGTTGGTTGCTCTTTGTGACTCCATGGACTCTAGCTTGTCAGGCTCTTCTGTGCCTGGGATTCTCCAGGCAAGATTACTGGAGTGGATTGCCATTCTCTTCTCCAGGGAATCTTCCCAATCCATGGATCGAACCTGGACCTCATGTACTGCAGGCAGATTCTTTACCATCTAAGCCACCAGGCAGTAAAGCAGCGTTTTCATTGTTACAGTGCTAAACTGGATATGCTTGGGCATCATTTGACGTATGCATATTTATGCTCAAATATGATTATTTCTGTAGAATGGATTACAGAAGTAAATTATGAGTCAGAAGATAGATACACTGTTAATTTTGAGGAGTCCTGTTAATTTACCCTCCAAGAAGTAGAGACCAATTTATTTTTACACCAACAGTTGTGTAAGTGAGCTTTTGTGTGGTTGCAAATCCATATGTGTTATTAATAGTATTTTCTTATTTTATTTTTGCCATTCTAAGGAACAAAACTTTTATTATTTAGTTTTTATTGTGTTAGTTTTCATTTTCCCTCAATACTTTTCATTGACCTTATGTTTTTAAGCTCTCTTAGAAAATATTCAATACATTGATTTATATAAAAAGTGGACATAAGCAAAACATTTGAATGCAATTTCATTGGTGGAAGAAAGTAGGGATGGAGAAGGTGAAATGTGTGAGGAAGAGTGGAGACATAAAATGAGGCAGAATGGGCAGAGAAAGAAGGCAGAAACAAAGTGAAAACAGAGACCACAACCTCCAGTGTGGGCAGAGATCAAGTATATTCAGAGTTTGGGAGATGGTGTTGAAACCATTCTAACCACTGAGAAACTAGCAGCCCAGTTCTAGAGGGGACACCATTCCCTTGCAGGGAATGTTGCAAGGACTGAGGAATAGAACTGGATGGATTTGGTTCTTTTTCCTCCAGTATTACTCTGATTCTCAAGAGCATTTTTATCTTCAAGAGACCACGAGTAGGAAAAAGTAATGTGTGAGGCTGATGGGGGCTTATGATTATGGATGGGGATTTGAACAAAGATTCATTCATTCATTCATTCTTTTATGAGAACAGGCAGATTTGCTACACCGGATTTACAAAACAGATATATTTCGTAGCTTTCTTTAACTGTTGTGAGCAGTGTGTGTGTGTGTGTGTGTGTGTGTTGGTCACTCAGTCGTGTCCGACTCTTTGTGACCCCATGCATTGCAGCCTGCCAGGCTCCTCTGTCCATGGAATAATAAAATTTAAACCATCATCTGAGATGTACACATTATCTGAGACCAGATATCTCAATGACCCACGCCATGAAGAGAGAGCATTTTTTTGTTGTTGTTGTTTAAAATTAAGCACTAATGCACAGTTGGCACCTTTTATGCCACCTATATTTTCTTGTCTGTAAAAATGTAGTCTCTAAAAATGCTTGAGTAGTGTAATTCACATCATCTTTGAAGGATTACCTCATTGTTCAGTTTCTCCTTAATTTCATTTTGATTTTTTAAATAAAGATTTGATTTAAGTGATTCAAATAAAAATAATTACGTGGTTAATACGTTATTTTGTTTTAAAAAGCAAATGATAATTCCAGTATATAGTGGTCAATGATTTTCTACTTTAAAACTTAAATTTTGTTGTTCTCTAAATGTAACAGAGACTGATTTGAAATACACCTTGGTTATGACTTAAATGAACAATGTTTATTGTAAAAGAAAATCAAGGGAACAAATTGAGAATTGCTTTACCTTAGATTTTTATGAGTGTTCCTTTCTTGTACTAACTGTGTAAATCTTCTTGGAAAATGAACATTGAAGTCAGAGGTAAAGATACATAGTTATTATAATTTGAATTGTTCATTAAACCATTGCAGTAGATGAATTTAGGATGTCATTTAGTGAGGTTTTTTGTTTTTATTAATTTTTTTAGCATTAAGCCTTTTTGTAGATAATTAGGCACACTTCCACAAGTTTTTCAGATTTTTAAAAGAAAAAGAACTGATTCAACTACTCATTTTATTTCATATTCCCAATGTATATTATCTCTAAATACATACTAATATTTCCTCTATACCATATATCTAATAGACACAACTTATAAGGTGTTTATTAGGTAAAACACATTCTATTAAGTCAATGTACTATGAAGCAGCATTATTCTAAGTTCTTTAGCTATGCTGATATCTTTAATTCTCTTAACAGTTCTGTGAGACAGACATCGCTGTTTTTATCTCAATTTACAGATAAGGAAATGGAACCACAGAAAATGAAGTCATTTGCCCAGTCTCTTGTAATTTGTATTCCTAGTAAGGAACAAACAAAGGCTTTTAACCCAGATAGAAGGGGCTCCAAGTAGCCCAGATCTTGATTAATCATGATGATGTTCTGTCCAGAGTATATCTGTACAGCCTCTGTTGAGATAATGGAAGAGTTTTAAAACAAACAGAATCCAGCTAACAGCCATGTAAATTATGTGTGACCTGTTTGTATTGTGAAGAATTTGCACTACTGCTTACGTTGTTTAAAAACCAGAGCATAGAAAAGCAATTCTAAATCAAGCTCTGGTTCAAAACTCATTGATATTAGCCTAGATTCTAGGGATTGGTCAACTTTTTCTATAAAGGGCCTGAGAGTAGGTATCTGGACATATTCAATCTCTTTTTCATATTTTAATTTTTTCCTTTTTTAAAAATCTTTTAAAATGGAAAAAAAAATTCTTAGATCTTAGGCTATAATAGAAATAAGCTGCTGGCTTAATTTGGCCCATGAGCAGTATTTTGCCTATCCCTGGCATAGACTCATTGGGCATATATATATATATTAATAGATTTAGTCTCTCTCCTCTGCATGAACAAATTTCTCTTTTTACATGTCTTAAAATGTTTTGGCTTCAAAAGATGTTCTAGAATTCTCCATCTACCTCTCACTGTCTTTCTAAACCTTGCCTTATCAGAGAATTGTACGCTTCCAAGTCTACATGGATATGAGAGGCAAAAGTTATAGAATGATGTATACAAAGCTTTGAGTATTCTCAGACCAAATATTGATCTGGAGTTTTTCTCTCTATGATGACTTAAACCAGCATTTAAAATCCTTATTCCAGGAATCCTCTATTATAGAAAAACATAGTTTCAACTGCTTTCAGAGAACCTCTGATTCTGCAGAGCCTTTCTCATCTCTATTTTGCTCACTTTGAGTGAGGAAAAATATATATACACATTTCTTTCTCTGTGATTGTTCTAGAGTTTTGCTTTCAGTAAAACCCTGAACCTTGAAAACAGGCTTCTTGAGCAATAAATTAGAAAAACGTTTTAGTAGTTTAAAATGTTACATACATTAATGTGTGTTTTTGAGCATTTCAGTTAGAGATAATTGTTTACGGAGAGGGAGAAGCAGTTTACACAGTATCAATGATGCTCTGGGTAAGAAGGATGTGTATATTAACCAGAAACTTTTTGATAATGAAGCAGTTCAATAGAAAATTTTCTTTTTAAGAAAATTATCACATTTTACATATTTAAGTGAATATTTGTGGGGGCAGAGATTTTCCGGTCTCTCTCCTGAAGTTTCCCTACAGAAACAAAATTGCTCAGTATTACAAAGCAAGGAATTTTTCGTAGTTATAAACTTTGCTGATTTAACAGCTGAATGTAACTTACTTGATGAATTTTTCTGAATAATAATGTATCTCTGGAGTACATAGTCTTCTTAGAGAATATTTTTGCATTGTGAACTTTAAAATGATAATCTGACTTGATTATGTTCTTTCCTATTTTATTTCAGAAAGTATATGTATGTCACATCTTCTTTTAAAGGAGCATTTAAATGTGAAGTTAAAAAGGCAGAAGAAGCAGTAAAGAGAGGTATGTAATTATTTGTGGCCTGCATCATTATTGTTAAATGGCCTACATCATTATTGTCTATTTAATCGGCAAACATTCATTGAGCAATTATTCTGAGACATATGCTGCACTGTGTGGATCACAACAAACTGGAAAATTCTTAAAGAGATGGGAAAACCAGACCACCTGACCAGCCTCCTGAGAAATCTGTATGCAGGTCAGGAAGCAACAGTTAGAACTGGACATGGAACAACAGACTGGTTCCAAATCCGGAAAGGAGTACGTCAAGGCTGTATATTGTCACCCTGCTTATTTAACTTATATGTAGAGTACATCATGAGAAATGCTGGGCTGGATGAAGCACAAGCTGGAATCAAGATTGCCGGGAGAAATATTAATAACCTCAGATATGCAGATGACACCACACTTATGGCAGAAAGCTAAGAAGAGCTAAAGAGCCTCTTAATGAAAGTGAAACAGGAGAGTGAAAAAGTTGGCTTAAAACTCAACATTCAGAAAACTAAGATCATGGCATCTGGTCCCATCACTTCATGGGAAATAGATGGGGAAACAGTGGAAACAGTTCAGTTCTGCTCAGTCGTTCAGTAGTGTCCGACTCTTTGTGACCCCATGAACCACAGCACTCCAGGCCTCCCTGTCCATCACCAACTCCAGGAGTCCACCCAAACCCATGTCCATCAAGTCGGTGATGCCATCCAACCATCTCATCCTCTGTCGTTCGCTTCTCCTCATGCCCTCAATCTTTCCCAGCATCAGGGTCTTTTCAATTGAGTCAGCACTTTGCATCAGGTGGCCAAAGTATTGGAGTTTCAGCTTCAACATCAGTCCTTCCAGTGAACACCCAAGACTGATCTCCTTTAGAATGGACTGGTTGGATCTCCTTGCAGTCCACGGGACTCTCAAGAGTCTTCTCCAACACCACAGTTCAAAAGCGTCAATTCTTCAGTGCTCAGCTTTCTTTATAGTCCAACTCTCACATCCATACATGACCACTGGAAAAACAGTAGCTGACTTTATTTTGGGGAGCTCCAAAATCACTGCAGGTAGTGACTACAGCCATGAAATTAAAAGACACTTGCTCCTTGGAAGAAAAGTTTTGACCAACCTAGACAGCATATTAAAAACACAGACTTGACTTTGCCAACAAAGGTCTGTCTGGTCAAAGCTATGGTTTTCTGGTAGTCATATATGAATGTGAGTTGGACTATAGAGAAAGCTGAGTGCCGAAAAATTGATGCTTTTGAACTGTGGTGTTGGAGAAGACTCTTGAGAGTCCCTTGGACTGCAAGGAGATCTAACTAGTCCATCCTAAAGGAAATCAGTCCTGAATATTCACTGGAGGGACTGATGCTGAAGCTGAAACTCCAGTACTTTGGCCACCTGATGTGAAGAACTGATTGATTGGAAAAGACCTTGATGCTGGGAAAGACTGAAGGTGGGAGGAGAAGGGGATGACAGAGGATGAGATGGTTGGATGGCATCATGGACTCAATGGAGATGAGTTTGAGTAAATTCCAGGAGTTGGTGATGGATGGGGAGGCCTAGCATGCTGCAGTCCATGGGGTGGCAAAGAGTCAAATATAACTGAGAAACTGAACTGAACATAACACTGCTCTCACCATTGTAGGAATAACCACAATTAGTCAAATGTAATTGCTCCCTCTCAGGAACTTTATAACACATTTTCCATATTTGGTTTTGTCTAAACATGATGTCATTTATTATTACAAAAATAGTTCATTCTAAGGACACACTTGAAACTAGATTGATGTATATCAGAAACCCCCAGGGACTTCCCTGATGGTCCAGTGGTTAAGACTCCTTTTTGCCACTGCGGGGCGCTTGGGTTAGATCCCCGGTCAGGGCGCTGGATCCCGCATGCCACAACTAAGAGTTCACACGTCGGAGCTAAAGATCCCACATGCCGCCACCACCCAGCACAGTCAGAAAAAAAAGAAAAGAAACCATTGTTCCGCTGCAGAGTTAGATAATTTTAGAGACTGACGTTACTTCCACTTTAAGACAGAATGCTATACACAATCAGTCCTCCCACAAAAGGACAAAGTCATCCTTCCCCAGTGATCCAGGAGTGAGGAGTAGCTCTGAATACATATTTCATGGATTTTAGAGCGTTTCAGTCAACCAAACATTCAGTCATGACTTTTGAATTTGTACGTATATGTATAGGTGGCTCAGACATAGACAGCCCACCTGCAATGCAGGAGATGGTGGCAGGAGCCGTAGGTTTGATTTCTAGATCAGGAGGAGGAAATGGCAACCCACTCTAGTATTCGGGAAATCTCGTGGACAGAGAGAGCCTGGTGGGCTACGGTCCGTGGGGTTGCAAAGAGTCTGACATGAGTTGGCAACTAAATGACAACAAGTGTATGCTCTGTAAGTTGTCATGCCTTAGAGGAAACACTATATAGCTACCTAATCTTGGAATGCATGAAAACTGTAGAATATAGAATTTTCTGAAATTATTATCTGTAAGCCATTCTTACCAGTCATGTATGTATTATGTATATATAATATTCATTTAAAGATGTTTGAAAGAATTTTATTTTATTAAATTATCTTGCTTCTGTTTCTAGCTGAACTCACCCTGAAAGAAGCACAAATCAAAGGAAACTACTCTGCCAGGACTTCTTTGTCTTCCTCTGCCGAGGTATGACATATAGTCTCCTTAAAGGGCAAACAGGGTCATTTGCTTTTTCCTGTACATAGTTGTCTCTTATCACTTACTTCCTAAACGTTGAAACAAGCTGAGGAGATTAAGTTTGTTTTTACATAAGGTAAACAGTTGAGTGCAGAGAAAGGGGAGGAAACTCAGCAAGTTGGGCAAAGGCTGAGATTGAGAGCAAAGATGAACTAAACATGGGGTGAACTGGGAACGGTGGGGAAGGGCAGCACAACTCATTTCTTTAAAATGAAGGGAAACGTATAAAGAAAGGGAGAAAATAATGAAAAGCTAAAAGGAAAAACTAGCCTATCAAGTCTCCCTGAAAATATCTCTTCAAATTATAGCTCCCTATGGACCTAAATGAATGGGGAGAGCAAAGAGAACACTAATAAGCAATCCTTCTTTCTATTGCCAGGAGCTATATACTGTAATTATGAATATTAATAACAATGCTTCCAGCTTGCAAAGCTCTTTTCTTATGAGTTATTCCATATAGTTCATAAGCATTCTCTGTAATCCTTGCAATATGCCCATGAGTAAGATAGGTTGTAAAGAACTATTATTATTAATTACAATACGTAGCAACTAAGAGAAAAAGAATGTTGCTGCAGGACATGTAAGTTTGCTAACTTTTACCAAAAATACAGTACCAGACTTTCTACTGTAGTGCATATTTATCATTTGGCATATTTCTTTGCTTGCATGGGGTAAGGAGGTGTTTGGAGAAAAAAAATGCTTTACTTCACCCTTCCTTCTTCCTGTTCTGCAGTCTCAGTGTAGTAATTCTTTCTGTCATTTGCTCTTAAACTTTCAAGGACCAAGGCTGTGAGGAAGAGCTCTCATATCTCACTGTCATGAATATGGGATGAAGTCAGAGAGTAGCACATGGTAGTTCCCCAAAGTGCTCCATGGTTTTCCCAAAACTCTTTTACCTATTTCTTTTCACTTTTTTAAAGGTAAATGTAGACCTATCTTATTGTTACAGATTTTTTAAAGAAAGTTTAAGCTTTATTTTGTCTCTAGAAAAAAATCAATTTCCTTAGCTTTATGTGTTTGCAAGACAAAAGAAACAGATGCTTTCTAATGGGTCAGGACCTCCCTTTCTTCCTGCCTGAGCCCATTACCTCTCACCCCCTCTCTGCTCTGTGCTCTAAGTCCATTGAGAGGAAAGGTGGGGACGTCTTTGAGCAACTTGCTTTGTTGCTCTGATGTGCGTAGACTTCTTTAACTCAAGAGAAGAGCGCTAAGCAGAATGACCTCAAGCTTTTGACCTTGTAAATTCCTCTAGGCAGTTGAGTGGTTGAATTTGAAGTGAAATACTTACCAAGCATTTACCATTTTCTTCTACAAGTCAGTGAAAACAGATTCACTCCGAGGTCTACCCATCAAGTGAGATGCCCATCTTTCACATCAGGGGGATGCAGCGCGTTAAAAGTCTGTTCTTATTTGTGAAATAGTGATGATTCATATTTCTTTTGTGCCTGACTGGAGGGAAGATACTAGAGATAGAGTTATGGATGAGCTGATACATCAAGTTAGAAGGAAAGAGAGACAGGCAGGCACTGGTATGGAGGCACTCTGAAAGGGAGAAAATCCAGGGATGGGATAGCCTTAAGGGGAAAGTTTGGGGAGTATTAGTGAGCACTGTGTGGAACTTGACACAGAGGAGACATTTTCTTTTGGCCTTTGATAAAATATTGTAGTCACAATTTCTTTTTTTTCCTGAAAAGGGCCTTAGTGATGGATCACATGATGAAGCGTTGTCCATTCTCACAGACAAAGGCCAAGTACACTGAATGACCTTCCCCAGCTTTCATGTTGTTTGTGTGAAAGCCACTGTGATTTTAAAGGGAGCAGTGGCTCTTTCTCTAAAGACAGGGAGGACGTTGGAATATGCGCAAAAAGAGAACTATGGGCTTGGATTTGGTTTGTCTTCTAAGCTATTGGAACTTCATATCTATCAAGTATTTATTGAGTATTTGCTGTGGTAGAATTGCATTAGGCAATGTGACCTATCACTGTTACCCTTGTGAAACCTCTGGATATAGGATAATAAATATCAACTCAGCTCTCATTAATTTAGTGGCATTATGTTCTCTCCTAACCAAATGTACTTTTCTAGGATGTATTACAGAAAGCTCGGGAAGATGTTAAAGCAAAGCAGAAGATTCTTCAAGAGAAGCAGAGGTAAGACAGGAGATATTCTGTTCGTTGGAACCCTCTGCACTTTGTTAAAACAAACTCTGATTTCACTGTAGACAGATTTGGTGATTATTATGACAGTTTCTCTTCCTTAGCCTGTGACATTTTGTGCTATTCATCATTTTATGATGAAGAAGTGAACTGCTCAAGGGGTCACCTGGTAGCTTCACTTTCTCTATGTCCTCTGGTATTTGAACTCTGAATGGTTAGTCCCAGTTTCTTCCCTCTTCCAGTACTGCTTTCAATTTAAGATGGACAATATTTCAGGTAAAAGTGTCACTTATATACAATTAAAATAAAAGTAGCAAGCCTGTATTACAAAACCATTGTTTACATTGGTAAGGTTGATTTGCTGTCCAGCTTGGGTGTTAAACAAATTAAACTGAAAATAATAGCTGTTGTCCAAGTTAAGCCAGACTTTGAAAACTGTGGTAACTTTTAGAAACAAATTTTTAGGGAAGTGTTACTGGTTTTCAGCATGTTTTGGTATATGTGAATTGTGATGTGCTATATGACCATGTGTGTGTGAGTTGCTCAGTCGAGTCCAACTCTTTGCAACCCCATGGACTGTAGCCCATCAGGCTCCTCTGTCCATGGAATTCCCTAGGCAAGAATACTGGAGTGGGTTGACATTCCCTTCTCCAGGGGACCTTCCAAACCCAGCGATTGAACCTGGGTCTCCTGCATTCCAGGCAGATTCTTCACTGTCTGAGCCACCAGGGAAGCCCACTATATAGCCATAACTTTCCTCACAACTGAAATTTGAAATGCTAATTACGCATGTGTCAAAATAAATAACAAACAACTGCCATAGGATTCTTCACTGAAAGGCAAAGGCCACTTTAAAGTCTTCAGAAAGAAAGAGCTGGTTGATGACTTTTTTGTTATCACAATGATAGACATAAAAGGTGAGCAACCTATATTTTATAATAATGCTAGTTGGGGGTGGACTTGTTTTTATAGCAAAATGCTTTTTTTTAATATTTGAAGACAATCAGTATGCCATATCGCAGAGTGATTATGTCATACCCTCTAATACTCTGTTTTGGGGTTCTTTACAAAACCAGCATTCTTTTTAGTTAAACAGCAGGCATCTAATTATAGAGTAGACATTTTTGAGAAAAAGTTTGATTCATATATATTTAACCCTACATGTTTGTGCATTTAAAAATACATAATATGTTAATTCATGTCAGGAACTCCCTCAGAAAATCTAATGTACTCTGTCATTACATCCACCTAGAAGGACTGCTAAAGCTTTATTATTGTCCTTTAATAATAGATATATTTAATCAGTCCAGCAAGTATATTGTATTACTTTTAATAGCCCATGATCATGAATTTGAAAAGAAAGAAGCTGTTTCTGTGGAATGAGGGGAGCTACGGGATGAGTGGAGGGAAAGAACGACGTTTGATACCATTCTTGGTGGAAGAGGAGAATGACATTTGCCACGCACCTAAAGTCTTCCAGATTCATGCTGAATATCATCTCTTTTAATCCTCATGGCATCCCAAGTGGCTAGACGGACACAATGCTCATTTTTCAGATGAGACGAAAAGGTGAAGTGGCTCATCCATAGTCATATGGTTACTACAAAGACGAGCTTGTACTTGAAGTCATGCCCCTCTTTCTGGTTCTTACATGCAAGTGCTTTCCAGCCTCCAGCTCCTGTGATGGTTTCTTGTGTATTCTGCTGTCTCTTAATTTCTGCTTTTATACTTTTAATGCAAATGTCACATAAAACATAGTATAGCAGATAGAGTCAGAAAAACAGACGCTGTTGTCCTTGTAAACATGCTTCATTAACTTTGATTTACTTTTGAATTTGGAAAAAGATAACTGAAGAATATCTTCTGGCACATTCCAATCTGTGTAGGTCAGGAAGCAACAGTTAGAACTGGGCATGGAACAACAGACTGGTTCCAAATAGGAAAAGGAGTACGTCAAGGTTGTATATTGTCACCCTGCTTATTTAACTTATATGCAGAGTACATCATGAGAAACGCTGGGCTGGAAGAAGCACAAGCTAGAATCAAGATTGCCAGGAGAAATATCAATAACCTCAGATATGCAGATGATACCACCCTTATGGCAGAAAGTGAAGAGGAGCTAAAGAGCCTCTTGATGAAAGTGAAAGAGAAGAGTGAAAAAGTTGGCTTAAAGCTCAGCATTCAGAAAACGAAGATCATGGCATCTGGTCCCATCACTTCATGGCAAATAGATGAGGAAACAGTGGCTTACTTTATTTCTGGAGGGCTCCAAAATCACTGCAGATGGTGATTGCAGCCATGAAATTAAAAGACAGTTACTTCTTGGAAGGAAAGTTATGACCAACCTAGACAGCATATTATAAAGCTGAGACATTTCTTTGTCAACAAAGGTCCCTCTAGTCAAGGCTATAGTTTTTCCAGTAGTCATGTATGGCTGTGAAAGTTGGACTATAAAGAAAGCTGAGTGCCAAAGAATTGATGCTTTTGAATTGTGGTGTTGCAGAAGACTCTTGAGAGTCCCTTGGACTGCAAGGAGATCCAACCAATCCATCCTAAAGGAGATCAGTCCTGGGTGTTCACTGGAAGGACTGATGTTGAAACTGAAACTCCAATACTCTAGCCACTTGATGTGAAGAGCTGACTTATTTGAAAAGACCCTGATGTTGGGAAAGATTGAAGGCAGGAGGACAAGGGGACGACAGAGGATGAGATGGTTAGATGGCATCACTGACTCAATGGACATGAGTTTGGGTGAACTCTGGGAGTTGGTGATGGACAGGGAGGCCTGGCGTGCTGCGGTTTATGGGGTCACAAAGAGACGTGACTGAGTGACTGAATTGAGCTGAATCTGTGTAGAATATTTGGAGGTTTGAGAACATGCTGAAAGTTAGAAATCACATTCAGTGTTAGAAATACCTACATTTTCACATGGTCAGATGATCATTTTTCAAAAATGCTGCAATGTACATATTAGACCAGTTAATGTTTCACAATTCCGCTGCACTTGCTAGTTCTTATAAATTTAAATTGGCAAACTCATTTGTGAATCAAGGAATGCTTATGTTTGACTGGTATGGTTATTGCCGATCATGTTTATGCAAAATATTTGGCTATAGAGAGATACTGAATGCGCCAACTAGCTTTTGCAAAATACCTGGATATTTTATATATATATATATATGTATATATAGTTCCTTTATGTTTACCTTCTGAGTTATTTAATTATTATTAGTTTGTAAAATGTATATTTTTACTTAATGTTTTTTTTTTTAACTTTCTAAATGTAATGCTAGAGAGTTAAAAAAAGCAAGGACACTCACCCTGTTCTTTGGTGTGAACATAGAAAACCGAAGCCAAGCTGGGATGTTCATTTATAGTAATAACCGCTTGATCAAAATGCACGAGAAAGTCGGCCCACAGTTGAAACTGAAGTCCTTGTAAGTATGTTTTTGTTTTCAGAGGCACAGGCAGGATGAGGGAAGATGTGGTGGGATCCTGTCTGTGGAGTTAGATGAGTAATTAATCATAATGGGAGCAGGTGTTGTGTTCCCCATCCACCCTTCCCATTAACGGGCAGGCATTCATCTGCCTAATTTATAATATCAGTAGGACTGAGTGCCTGCTCTAAGGAAAAAGCACACTTTTGGAAATTTTACCATTTCTGTGCCATCTACTCAGGTGAAGTTGCTGATATTCTCCAATTAAAAAATAATGCAAGCAGAGTAAAGAAATTTTAGAAAAGAAAAATCCATAGTCTTGTAACACAACCCTTTCAACATTTTGTGTAGCCCCAGCATGTATGAGTTCTTGCCAGTTACCTGCATGAGCGTATATTCTTAGCTCTCACCAGCCTGCCTGGATTCCAGAGGAATACATTCTGGTGCTTTCCCAGTGGTTGGTCTGAAGCTCCACAAGCAGCTCTTGTGAATTACATAGAGCCCTGAAGAGAGACTGTAGAGAATTACAGAATCAGACAGGATAACCATCAGCAATAGGATAGCTCAGGGGAACATTTCTTCATCTTGTCTCCTCATTCTCAAGGAGATCATGATTCATTCATTTGTTTATTCAGCAAGCACTGGTATTATAGTACCATGTGCCAGGCACTGTACTAAACTCTGCAGACAAAATGGTGAAGACCTACTACCTTTTGCTAAGGAACTTATAGTCCAGTGAGAAGGACAAGTGTATAAATACACATATTTTTTATATTGTGTGGAAACAGTGAGAATGATCTTTTAAAATATAAATTAGTTTACTCTCTCGCTTAAAATCCCACTGCATATAGAATAGCACTGGTTTTCACATTCTGCCAGTGATCTGGCTTCTGCCTGGCTCTGGGACACCCGCTCCGATACCCACCCTCTGACAGCATTCCCTGCACACCGGCAGGCATCTTGTTTCTTAAACATCCTAAATTCATTTCTGCCTCTGGGCCTTGACATTTGCTATTCCCTCTGCATTGAACCTTCTGTCCTTAGATCTTCTTAACTGATGGTTCTAGCATGTCGCTCAGGCATCAGCTCTGAAATCTGCTCCATAGGAAGGTCTCTTGGACTATATAATTAAAATTAGCCTCTGACATCACTCCTTCCACCTTATCTCTCTTCACATATTATGACACCTGCTGTATTTTGCTTACACCGCTTATACCATCTGAAATTATCTTGTCACCCGTAATGGCTTTCAGCCTTTAATAGAAGAGAAACCTCTTAAACAGGGACCTTATCTTCCTTATTCATAACGTATTCCTGGTTCCTGGCATGGGACCAGGTGCTGAGCATGAATGAATTGATAAATGAACAAACAAATATCTGTTATAGGCAAGGACCAGGTGCAAAAAGAGCCTCTTAGGAGGGGCAGTGAACCAAACCTGAGAAAGTTAAGTTAGGTCTCCTGGAAGAAATGATGCCCAAATTTAGTCTTACAGAATGAATAGTTGAAGGAAGGGCAGGGTGGAAAGGGAAAGTGATGGAAAATATGATGGAAAGCCCCAAATTGGGAAGGCATGGCTTGTGCACTAGTCATAGGCAGAGGCCTTGGGAGTCCCTGAAGAGCCCGATTTCTGGACGCCTTTTCCCCAAAAAGGTTACAGCACTGAGCAGAAGAGCCCAGCCACATACATCAAGAGCTGCTGAAATGTGAAAAAAAAAAAAAAACAAGTTTATCCATCAGGCTATTCCTTTCTCAGATAGTACAGCCTGTATATTCCCTTAATAGATTTCACTGAGCACCCGGGGACCTCTGCAATGATGAGGAGAAATCCAACCTGACAGGTGAAACAAGGATGAAAAAAAGTGACTGTCTGGCCTGTATTGTTAAGAGGACCGTGTCAGTTTATCTCTGCAAGGGATTGTTAGGGGTGTTTACTGCTTCAAGGCCTCATTTTCCTACTCACCCTGACTCCCCATGTCAGGTTATAGGTTTAGAAAAGGAGTCATACTAACTCAGTAATGACATATTAAGACATTTTGTATTAGGGGACCAAATACAACTGGAATGACCATAGACGTACATTAAAAAGTACAGTTATAACTTGTTAACTTTGACGTGCTTTGGACCAAATGACTGAATTTATTTTTTTAATTGATTTTGAAAGATAAATACTAGCCTTTTCTGTTTTCTTAGCTTAATTTCACATAATTTATATATGTATTTATTCTTCCAGACTCGGTGCAGGTGTAGTTGGAATTGTTAATATACCCTTGGAGATCATGGAACCATCCCATAATAAGCAGGAATTTCTCAATGTCCATGAGTATAATCATCTTCTAAAAGTTATGGGACAGTACTTGGTCCAGTACTGTAAGGACACTGGGATCAGTGAGTATTCAGTAGCCATGATAAGAGATGCTTAATGGGGATTAAATTGATAATGTCTGTACGCTGGAATGATTGTACTGATTCAGGTAAACAGTAACCCAAAAGCAGGAAAGACAGCACCTGAATTAATAAAACAAACAAAGGGGAAATCGGAAAGAAGTTAGTCTCAGAATCTTCCCTAGAATATTACATGAAAAATAAGCCAGCAGATTAAAAATTATAAGAGGAGGGCGATCAAAGAGCAGTATGCAGTGGCAGCTGATCATGTAGGAAGGGGGCAGAAGTTTGCTGGAAATAAGCAGAGAACCACCCAAAGGACACTCGGACTCTACTGTATAGGAGTGCAGAGTCCCACACAGACCTAAGCAGCTCCTATGGTTGCTGTTCAGTAGCTAAGTTGTGTCCATCTCTGCATCTCCATGAAATACAGCACGCCAGGCTTCCCTGTCTTTCACTGTCTCCTGGAGTTTCCTCAAACTCATATCCATTGAGTTGGTAATTCCATCCAACCATCTCATCTGCCTTCTCCTCTTCCCCTCAGTCTTTCTATAGAGTAATCATTGTTGACCCTGAATAATTGTAGATATGTTAAACCTTGTTTTGTATATCTGGCAAGTCTTAAATATGTTAATTACAGAAAGATTTAGAAGAAAAATCACTACATACACTTGGAAATGTAAAGAGATAAACTGAACTTATTTAGAAAATTTGATTTATTCAGATCACCTCACTCTCCAGAGACGCCTGACAATTAAGTGGTGTGATGATGATGAGTGATTGAGTCGCTAAGTTGTGTCTTGACTCTTCCAAGTCCATGGACTGTAGCCTGCCGGGTTCCTCTGTCCTTGGAATTCTCCAGGCAAGAATTCTGGAGTGGGTTGCCATTTCCTTCTCTAGGGGATCTTCCCGACCCAGGAATCAAACCCAGGTGGAGACAGATTCTTTACCGACTGAGCTATGAGGGAAGCCACATGAAATGGTGTTCTGTGCATTAATTAAGCTTCCTTTAAATTTTGCAGACATATTGCTTCATTTATGGAAATACACAAGCTATTGTGTATTTGTTCAGTGAATTGCATGAAGTATGTATAATTCATGCATATCAAAAATTATGTCCTACCCTTGAGACAACTTATTTTTTTTTTTTAATTTATTTATTTATTTTTAATTTTTACTTTACAATTCTGTATTGGTTTTGGCATAGATTGACATGAATCCACCACAGGTGTACATGTGTAACTTAAAATCTTATTATTGTTTCACTTGAAGTTGTAATTTTAGAATTTGTGTGTGTGTGTGTGTGTGCCCACTCTGCTCGGTCCTGAAATTGTCTCATACCGGTCAATCAGGAAAGAATGAAAGAACTCGGGAAACAAATATAAATGTGGGAATGACATTGAGGGTGTTAATTTCCTGCCAGTGCTGGATTTTCCTGTCATAGTCTAAAGCCTCCTCAGAGTGTGGTCTGTGGACTAGCAGCATCAGCATCACCTAGGAGCTTGGTGTACATGCAGAATCTGAGGCCCCACCCAGGACCTACTGGATTAAAATCTGCATGTTAGCCAAGTCTTCAGGGGATGCAAACATACAATAAAGTTTAAGAAACACTTCTCTGAAGAGTACGTGCATGTTACTTATGCTTAGCAAAGGCATACTGTTTCCCATGTATTTTTTTTCTCAGAGACATGTTTGAAGTTATAGTGAATGTAGGAAAGACTACGTTATCTGGCAGGGTGTGCTTGAAGCTATATAAAACATTGGAAGATACGGAGTGAGGTTGTGTAAATGAGTGATCCACTCACTGGTCTTTAAATGCTAGCATAACATGGTTCAAAAAGAAAACATTAAGCATTTGAAAATTATGTAACTTCCTCCATCCTCATATTTTCTCCATAATCTCTTCTTTGTCTTGTTTATCCTTGCATATCTTTGTTCAATCACCAAGTTGCGCCTGACTCTACGACCCTGTGAACTGTGGCACACCAGGGTTTCCTGTCCTTCACTAACTTCCAAGCTTTGCTCAAACTCATGTCCGTTAAGTCTATGATGCCATCCAGCCATCTCATCCTCTGTCGCCCCCTTCTCCTCCTGCCCCCAATCTTTCCCATCATTAGGGTCTTTCTCAGTGAGTCGGCTTTTCGCATCAGGTGGCCAAAGTATTGAAGCTTCAGCTTATCCTTAGAGTAAAGAATTAAGTCCTCAGAAGGAATTAGGCATTCAGTTTAAAGACTATAGGAATGATTTCAATCCAGCCCAGATTTACTCAAGACAGTCATACGCAGTCCTGACTATAGAGGTTGTCTCTGTAAGTTCCTTTGGAGTATGGGTGCCCTCCCAACATGGTGCTGTCAACTCCACAGAGTGTGACTTGCCAAGTTTCTCCCCTCTGGGTAACTTCCTATCCCTATTTATCTACCTAACTTTTTCAAAGTCTTCTCAACCGAAGATGTAGTATGATTCAAAATAAGTAAGTTATATTTTTATGTTAACCACTAATGGTTAAAAACATGTTGATGTCCTAGTTCCATAATTGTCCATGAATGGAGTTAGGGCTAGAGGTTGCTCTCACAAAAGATGTTCCTCTGGAAAGAAAGCAGAGAGTGGAGAAAGGAGAGTGAGCATGTGTATTTCCTCACATATCTCACAACTACTTCAATATCAAACTGAATCAAGTAATCAAGGTCAGAATCAGTAGTCTCAGGAACTGTGTTGAGGAGATTGACCTTCAAGGTCTTTGCTTATTAATTCCCACAGGAAGAAGCAAAGTTATGTAATGCTTGACTAACCCTCTGAAAGTCAATATTACAGACACACTATTTTAATGAAAAGTATTTGGGTAGATTTTTAACCTTATAAATAAAAGATGCAATTTTTGTATTTGCTGTAAATCTGATTTGTTTCTATGGAAAATTGGGCCCTTGTATTTAAAAATCCAATCAGCAGAAAAGGAAATGGCGTGGTAAAGATTTTGTGTCATTTGTCAGATCTGCATTTACTTTTGGCACAGTTGATGCTAAGAATCTCAGAAGTATTCTTCTTGTCTCTGAATCTGTCCTCACGTCACTGTCTGCAACTGTGTTTTCTGAAACTTTATGCATCCTTACAGTAAAATGGAAATATTAATCATCAGCTTTTTGGAATGGAGAGAGAAGGAGAAGGAAAAGATAGGGAGAAATAGCAAATGAAATTTGAATTTGAACAGAAGTAATTACACAGAAATGTATCACTAAAATTTTTCAAAACAAATCAGATTATAGCTGATCAGCTAAAATGACATTTTTGATGTAATAAACACAACGTTTACCAGCAGAACTCAAATCATAGGGCCCGGGTTGGCAACAAGGTTAAAAGTTGTTTAATCCAGTCACCCACCCCCACCGTGCATGAACCCCTTTACCTCACCTACCCCTGCCCCAGGCACTGTGTGTGTGTGTCCGTCTGTTCAGTCATGTCAGTCATGTCTGCCTCTTTGAAACCCCATGAACTATCTATAGCCCACCAGGCTCCTCTGTCCATGGGATTTCCCAGGCAAGAATACTGGAGTGGGTTGCCATTCCCTCCTCTACGGGATCTTCCTGACCCAGGGATCAGACCCTCATCTCCTGCATTGGCAGGCAGGTTCTTTACCACTGAGCCACTTGGGAAGTCCCAGGCAAGTGGAAGCTGTTTTATGCCTAAACAGGGTAAAATTTTTCTCATGAAAGAAAAATTGCTCCTTCTTGAGGCAGCTATGAATCTTTGCACAACTGTATTAGAAAATACATTTTTATATTAATGTCAAATCTATTTCTCATGTGTTCTTTTATTCATTCCTTCATTGGTGCCAAGCGCAGAATGTTACAGGACTGATAAATCAGACGTGGTCCACCCTCTCTGGGAATCTACAGTTTAGTAGGGCTAACACAGTTTGACAATTAGAAGTGGGATTGGTGCCCAAGAGAGAAGAATGAGTGTGTAGGAGACAGCGATCAGGAGCTCACAGTGTAGAAGCCAGGGAAGGCCTTCCTGAGGAAGAGATACTTCCTGACGGATGAGAAGGAGTTAGCAAGGCTAACATCCTTCTTTCCCCTTGGGGCAGGAAGGATAGGCCTAAAGCCTTTTCAAATGACAGACCTTCAGGTGTTTGAAGTCTTTTGTCTCTCTTTTCAGTCTTATTTTACTCCAGCACTTCCAAGTTCTGTTGTTACTCTTTCTTTGACAAGGTATTAAATATATTCACCATTTTAACATTATTCTTTATAAAGTGTATCACCTAGAAACAAAAATTTCAGATGAAATCTTGTATAAAGTGGGATTATCATTTCTTTAAGTTGTAATTCTGTTTCTGTAGCATCATATATTCATTTCAGCAAGCATATTATTGACCCTCAGTGTCTTTATTAACAATTAAAATCCTTAATAAAATGTTTAATGTGTGTGAAGTCATATGTCTTTTATGTTTTTCCAGTAAGTGTTTTTGGACACTAGAGTAGACTCTTACATTTATTCCTATTAAATGTAATCACTTTATTAAGCCTCAGTTTTTCATATGAAACAATGGGAGCTTTTTTGGAATCTGATGTTGACTTTTACCTAATGTGCGGTTTTTCCTTGTATGTGAGGTTTGGCCAGCATTTTCGCTATGAATTTTATTTAAATCCTGTTGCACAGGATACAGAAAGCAAGCACTTGGCCTTCTCCTGATAACCTCCAGTGAGGTAGAAATGGGACACTGGGTGAGGACAGTTAGCCCTATTCGCAATTTCTCGGTCTGTATAATTTTGAGAGTAAGGGATGATATTTGTTAAACGAATAATCCTTTTTAAAACAGATAATTCTTTATGCCTTAGCTTGGGCTGCTATAGCTAGATACCATAAACTGACCAGTTTATGAACACCATAAATTTATTTTTCATAGATTTGGATGTTGGAAGTCTAGGATCAGGGTACCAGCATGGTTGGGTTCTGGTGGGAACTCTTCTTCTGGTTTGCAAACTGCTGACATCTTGTTGTATTCTCCTGTGGTGGAAACAGGTGTAAGCAAGCTCTCTAGCCTCTTCTTATAAGGGCCCTGATGCAGTTCATGGTGGGTTTCCCTCATGATCTCATTGCCTTTCAAAGGCCCTACCTCTTAATACCATCACATTAGAAATTAGGTGTCAAATAGAAATTTAAGCGGTACACAAACATTCAGCCCATAACTGTGCAGTAGCTTGATAGAGTTAGCTGCCTACAGCAAACTTTTGTTTCTCTTATGATATATTTAAGTCTCTGAGATGTGCAGACTTTTCTCTAGTTGCAGAGAGCGGGGCCTACTCTCTAGTGGCAGTACGCAGGCTTCTCGTTGTGATGGCTTCTCTTGTTGCAGAGCTTGGGCTCGAGGGCTCACGGGCTTCATTAGTTGCTGTGCATGGGCTCATTGGTTTTGGTTCCCAGGCTCTCGAGCACAGGCTTAGTAGGTGTGGGGTATGGGCCTAGTTGCTCCATGGCATGTGAGATCTTCCCAGACCAGGGATCCAACCTGTGTCTCTTATCTTGACAGGCTGACTCTTTACCACTGAACCACCAGGAGCCTCAGCAAGTCATATTTTTTTAATTCAGTTTTTGAAGTTATGAATTTTGTGTATTCTATTTTAAAAATATTGCATTTTATCTTTTATTTTAAAACATTTTCATTCTGGTATTAAGGGCTGAACTGTGTCCTCTGAATTCATATGTTTTAGTCCTAATTCTCAGAGCCCCCAGAATGTGATTATATTTGGAGACAGGACCTTTAAAGAGGAGATTATGTTTAAATGAGGGTATTATGGTGAACCCTAATCTAATGTGATTGGTGTCCTTACAAGAAGAGGAAATGAGGACTCACAAAGATACACCAGGGAGGGGTGTGCACAGAGAACAGACCCGGGAGGACACAGGGAGAAGGTGGCCATGTGCAAGCCAAGGAGAGAGGCCTCAGGAGAAACCAAACCTGCTGGCACTGTGATCTTGGACTTCCAGGCTCCAGAGCTGAGAGGAGATAAATTTGTGTTGTTTAAGCCACCCAGTATGTGGTGTTTTGTTATAACAGCCCTAGTAAACTTATGGCCCTCCACTCCAGTACTCTTGCCTGGAAAATCCCATGGACGGAGGAGCCTGGTAGGCTGCAGTCCATGGGGTCGCTAAGAGTCAGACACCACTGAGCAACTTCACTTTCAGTTTTCACTTTCCTGCATTGGAGAAGGAAATGGCAACCCACTCCAGTGTTCTTGCCTGGAGAATCCCAGGGATGGGGGAGCCTGATGGGCTGCCATCTATGGGGTCGCACAGGGTCAGACACGACTGAAGCGACTTAGCAGCAGCAGCAGTAAACTAATATATATGGTAAATTGCAAATTAGACGGATTTAGAGACAATATCTATTTCTGCTTTATTGACTATGCCAAAGCCTTTGACTGCATGGATCACAATAAACTGTGAAAAATTCTGAAAGAGATGGGAATACCAGACCACCTGACCTGCCTCTTGAGAAACCTGTATGCAGGTCAGGAAGCAATGGTTAGAACTGGACATGGAACAACAGACTGGTTCCAAATAGCAAAAGGAGTACATCAAGGCTGTATATTGTCACCCTGATTGTTTAACTTATATGCAGAGTATAGCATGAGAAATGCTGGGCTGGATGAAGCACAAGCTGGAATCAATATTGCTGGGAGAAATATCAGTAACCTCAGATATGCAGATGACACCACCCTTATGGCAGAAAGTGAAGAAGAACTAAAGAGCCTCTTGATGAAAGTGAAAGAGGAGAGTGAAAAAGTTGGCTTAAAACTCAACATTCAGAAAACTAAGATCATGGCATCCAGTCCCATCACTTCATGGCAAATAGATGGGAAAACAGTGGAAAGAGTAGCTGACTTTATTTTGGGGGGCTCCAAAATCACTGCAGATGGTGATTGCAGCCATGAAATTAAAAGATGCTTACTCCTTGGAAGGAAAGTTATGACCAACCTAGACAGCATATTAAAAAACAGAGACATTACTTTGGCAACAAAGGTCCATCTAGTCAAGGCTATGGTTTTTCCAGTGGTCATGTATGGATGTGAGAGTTGGACTATAAAGAAAGCTGAGCACTGAAGAATTGGTGCTTTTGAACTGCGGTGTTGGAGAAGACTCTTGAGAGTCCCTTGGACTGCAAGCAGATCCAACCAGTCCATCCTAAAGGAGGTCAGTCCTGGGTGTTCATTGGAAAAACTGATGTTGAAGCTGGAACTCCAATACTTTGGCCACCTGATGCAAAGAGCTTACTCATTTCAAAAGACCTTGATGCTGGGAAAGATTGAGGGCAGGAGGAGAAGGGGATGACAGAGGATGAGATGGCTGGATGGCATCACCAGCTCGATGGACATGGGCTTGGGTGAATTCCAGGAGTTGGTGATGGACAGGGAGGCCTGGCATGTGGTGGTTCATGGGGTCGCAAAGAGTTGGACACGACTGAGAGACTGAACTGAACTGATTATGAAATCCATAAACCCATCATCCAACCCTAACAATTATCAACTCCTCAGCAAACTGGTTTTATCCATACTTCCACCTACTCCCCCACAACTGGAATGTGAAGGAAATTCCAGACACTTTATATCTGTATATATTTTGGCATGTATTCTTAAAGTAAGAACTCTGTTTAAAAACGTGACCACAATACGAATATCACCTCTAAAAATTATCAATACTTTCTTAATATCATAAAAATATCCTATCTCTTATTTATATTTTGAATTTTCTGTTATATTTCACAGCCCCTCCATCCTGTCCTCATATTTCTCTTTATTGCTCCCTCTCTGTCTCTCTCTTTTTTTTTTTTTTTTGGCAATTTATTTGTAGGAAGAATTGGTTGTCTTACAGTTTTCACAGTTTAAATTTTTCTGACTGCGTTACTGGGTGTAGTTTAACAGATTCTTCCATTCTGTTTATTTTATTTCTCTGTAAATTGGTAGAATCTAGCAGCTTGACCAAATTCAGGTGTGTTCTTTTGTTGCTGTTTTATCAAGATGCTTCATAGGTTGTAGGGTGTTCTATCAGGAGCCATAAATTGTTCTCTTTTAATAATATTAACAATTAGTGATCAAGACTCATATCCCTTTAGAGTCCCAAAATCTTTTATTCTAACTCAATCAATTTTCATTGCTTATTAACTAATGCTTCTATAAAGAAGAACTTCTTTTATCAACCATTTGATTACCCATGTTTGTTGAGACCTTACTATTAACAGCAGCAACAGTAGAACTCTATACCACTAAAAAAATTGCATTGGCTAAAAGCTTTATGTGAGAGGAATTGGAGATAAAATATCAAAAAACATTATAGACATTTTTGCTTGATTTTTATTGCATAAATATATATTCTCTTTAAAATTGTTACTTTGTGCCAGTTCCTAGAAAATAGCAGGATGGTTCAGGAGTTCAATGCATTGACTTCTGTTTTTTTAAAAATATCACAGTCTTAGATTTTATCCATTTACAGTGCTTTCACCTGATAATTGAAATTATCACCATTGACAGCACTTAACGCTTCTTTTTCTTTCTGACTGCACTTGTATTATTATCATGATAATGATATTTTTAACATCTACAAGGAAATTTCTTGCTAAAACATCTCGGAAGATCTCACCTATATTGCAAATAAAATATGAAAAAGCCAGCCCTTCTTTTGTCTAGAATTAAATACACTTTGAGTCTTACAGTTTGATTTTTCCCTGCCACACAAGAAGCAAAGCCTCAACACTCTTCATTAGCCTGCGTGTGTGTACTTTAGAAAAAAGGATAAGTTGTATCTAATGACTGAATTTAAGACAGCAAAGTCAGAATTAAACAATTAAACATAAGTTGTGTTAACAACAACAACGAATCTTTAGACTTTTGAGACCATTAAGTCACGGTGCTATGTCTAAGAAAACTAAGATTGTGGCATCCAGTCCCATCACTTCATGGCAAATAGATGGGGAAACAGAGGAAACAGTGGCTGACTTTATTTTTTGGGCTCCAAAACCACTGCAGATGGTGATTGCAGCCATGAATTTAAAAGACGCTTACTCCTTGGAAGGAGAGTTATGACCAACCTAGACAGCATATTAAAAAACAGAGACATTACTTTGTCCACAAAGGTCCGTCTAGTCAAGGCTATGGTTTTTCCAGTAGTCATGTATGGATGTGAGAGTTGGACTGTGAAGAAGGCTGAGCGCCGAAGAATTGATGTTTTTGAACTGTGGTGTTGGAGAAGACTCTTGAGAGTCCCTTGGACTGCAAGGAGATCCAACCAGTCCATCCTAAAAGAGATCAGTCCTGGGTGTTCATTGGAAGGACTGATGTTGAAGCTGAAACTCCAATACTTTGGCCACCTGATGCGAAGAGCTGACTCATTTGAAAAGGCCCTGATGCTGGGAAAGATTGAGAGCAGGAGGAGAAGGGGACAACAGAGGATGAGATGGCTGGATGGCATCCCCAACTCAATGGAGATGAGTTTGAGTAAACTCTGGGAGTCGGTGATGGACAGGGAGGCCTGGCGTGCTGTGGTTCATGGGGTTGCAAAGAGTCAGACACAACTGAGTGACTGAAGTGAACTGAACTGAAGATAAAGAGAATCCTGGTAGAAAGAAAAATTATGCTAACCTAGGTGTTGGGGAGAGTTAGGTAGCTGACTAGGCTTTTGCCCATGATAACACAGAATGTTTTTTGAATATATTTATATTATTATGTCTAATTTTGAGTTCCATTCTTTAGAAACAATAGGAAAAATTAGTGCACATATAGAAAAGCTATGAATGTGACTAAATAAAAATATAACCAAAAAAAGGAAAGTGCAATTGTTTCTTTATAAAGAAGAACTCAGTAGAAACCTAACTTTCCCTGAGTTTGTTTTTGAAGATGTCCTCATAAGGCTTCCCTCCATCTTCCTGCACATAATAGTGTGGTTCTGAACTGGGAGGAGCCACGAAGCCTAGGGGACCTTAGAGTGTGGCTTGGAATCCGTGAATCCCTGGCTACTGATGATTGTCGAAGACAGCATTACGTCTTGTACATGTATGTGCTACATTTTTTTCAGATATATAGTTGTGAGTAGTAAAACATAAAATCACATAAAAGTATGATTGAATTCATGATTTATCTATTTATTTTGTCATCATGTATTTTCTCAAGTCAGGATGGTGGTGGTTCTAAAATCATTTTTTCAGCTTAAGGAGATCCTCGTGGGAAGCAGCTAATATGGAATGAAAGAAAATGATGCTCCATTGTTAGGTGAAGTCATGACGTTACTGCAAAGCTGGACCAACTCTGCAGATTCCTGGAGTTTTGCTATGGAGCCTGCTGGGTGCAGCTGCCACCTAATTGTACCATCAACTGTGCTGTACTGGGAGATGGCCCCAACCACCTCAACCACATCCAGGAGCCAAAAGAAAGAAGGACGCTGGAAACACCTTCACCACTGCTGAAGACATCTCACCTCATTTTCCTTCAATTCAAATCAAGTCCTCTGGGAAGTGATCATATAGGGCCTCTCTCATCTCACATACACCACATACTCTCTAAGCCATCATGGCAGTTCTTTCTGATAAGTGGTAGCTGGCCTCGAGAGTGTATAGGCATCACTACCAGCTGATCGGAGTTGGCATGTCACTTGAAACCAGTTTCCTATCCCTAACCCAGAGATGCTATCGAGACCATAAATGATAAGTGATCACACAATGGGTCAGCTTAGCAAGGGTCTCATATCTGGCTTGGCTAAGAATTACAAAGATAAGGACAAACAGAATAGTATTCACCAGAGGAGAAAGTGTGATCTACAGTCCTCCAAGAATGGATGTATAATTTCTATTTGAGATCTTTAATGTTCAGTTCAGGCACTCAGTTGTGTCCGACTCTTGTGACCCCATGGACTGCAGTACCCCAGGCTTCCCTGTCCATCATGGACTCCAGGAGCTTACCCAAACTCATGTGCATTGAGTTGGTGATATCATCCAACCATCTAATCCTCTGTCATCCCCTTCTCCTCCTGCCTTTAATCAGCATCAGGATCTTTTCCAGTGACTCAGTTCTTTGCATCAGGTGGCCAAAGTATTAGAGTTTCAGCTTCAGCATCACTCCCCAGGTTGGTAGGTGCCCAATACGCTACTGGAGAAGAGTGGAGAAATAACTCCAGAAAGAATGAAGAGATGGAGCCAAAGCAAAAACAACACCCAGTTGTGGATGGGACTGGTTTTGCAAGCAAAGTCCGATGCTGTAAAGACCAATATTGCATAGGAACTTGGAATGTTAGGTCCATGAATCAAGGCAAATTGAAAGTGGTCAAACAGGAGATGGCAAGAGTTTACCTGGAGTTTACCCAAACTCATGTCCATTGAGTCAGTGATGCCATCCAACCATCTCATCCTCTGTTGTCCTCTTCTCCTCGTGCCCTCAATCTTTCCCAGCATCAGGGTCTTTTCAAATTAGTCAGCTCTTCACATCAGATGGCCAAAGTATTGGAGTTTCAGCTTCAACATCAGTCCTTCCAGTGAACACCCAGGACTGATCTCCTTTAAGATGGACTGGTTGGATCTCCTTGCAGTCCAAGGGACTCTCAAAAGTCTTCTCCAATACCACAGTTCAAAAGCATCAATTCTTCAGCGCTCAGCTTTCTTTATAGTCCAACTCTCACATCCATACATGACCACTGGAAAAACCATAGCCTTGACTAGACTGGGACCTGACTGTGCTCAGATCATGAAATCTTTAAAAGTAGAACATAAATATCTGTTTAGATGCAGAACTACCTGAAGGCAGGGACCTCATTTAAATACCATTGCCATCTTCAGATTTTCTTGGTGCTTTGTTTTCATAAACTGTTTTAGGTTTTATTATTTGATTGGAAACATCAAACATTGCTTTGGTAGTTTATTACTGAATTTTATTACTTTTCCACTTGGTCAGTTGATTGCCTGGATGTCATTGTACATTCTAAGAATACATATGAAACAGACCTCTAAGAGGCTATTAGATTTCTTCCTCCTTTAAGAGGTAAAATCTATGTGAACTGCTCTTTTAGTTACTGGGTTTTGACAACTTTTTAGTAAGTGATTGCAGTAGTTTCCATTATTTTTTCCTGAAAAATTAATCAGATTAATTTAAACTTCGGGAATCTTCTGAATACAGTACTCCATACCTAGCTAGCAGTAAATTAGATTTTCACAGCTTGTCTCAGATACTTATTCTAGAAATTAGCGATTTAATTCTCTATGTGCATTAAGTCCTGATTATTCCATTGGTTTAACAAGCTTGTTGATTATTCAAACAAAAGTCTCAAAATACATACTCCTCTATTTCCTGTTCACAAAAGTAAAATGGATTTTAAAATCAGAATACCTTGAGGATGTTAGTATAATTATGAAATTAATAATTTGGGGGTTATCTACATAGCATTCTCCATGAGTGTTAGTCACTCAGTCCTGTTTGACTCTTTGAGACCCCATGGACTGTAGCTCACTAGGTTCCTCTGCCCATGGGATTTTCCAGGCAGAAATACTGGAGTAGGTTGCCATTCTCTACTCCAGGGGATCTTCCTGACCCATGGATCAAACCTAGGTCTCCTGTGTTGCAGGCAGATTCTTTATCACCTGAACCACAAGGGAAATAGCATTCTCTATAGGTGGGGGGAAATATTTGAGACACAATATTTTGTTCTTAATTGACTTCTGGATCAAAGAGAAATTTTAAAAACTTCTTTATACACATTAACAAAATATGGTTTATTAAAACATTTTGAGCTTCCCTGGTGGCTCAGATGATAAAGAATCTGCCTGCAATGCAGGAGACCCAGCTTCAATCCCTGGCTTAGGAAGACCCCCTGGAGAAGGGAATGGCAACCCACTCCAGTATTCTTGCCTGGAGAATTCCATGGACAGAGGAGTCTGGTAGGCTACAGGCTACGGGTCACAAAGAGTTGGACATGACCTAACAACTAATACTTTCACTTTCATATGTTAAGGCCTACCTAATTTAATGAATTTTATTAATCATTTTACTCTTTCTTGCCAGACTAGGATAGGCAATAATTTTTTTTCCAGTTTCTTGGGTATAATTTACAAAAAATTATATATGCTTAAAGTGAACAATAGAGTGATTCACTATACATATACATTGTGAAATATTTACCACAGTCAATTTAATTAAAACATCTTATCATCTCACCCAGTTACCATGTTGCTTATGTAGGTGTGAGAATGCTTCAGATTTACTCTCTCAGCACATTCCAGTATACAATACAGTATTATTTAGTATAGTCTCCATGCTGTGCATTAGATCCTCAGAGCTTATTGAGCTTATAAATGGAAGTTTGTACCCTTTGACATCTCCCCATTATCTCTAGCCCACAGTTGCCAGCAACCATGATTCTACTTTCTGTTTTTATGAATTCAACCTTATTATTAGTATTATTGGATTCCACATGTAAATCATATTATATGTTTCTCTGTCTGGCTTATTTCACGTAGTATAATGCCCTACAGTTTCATTCTTATAATAAATGGAGAATCTTCAACTCTTTTATGGCTAAATAATATTCTACTCTGTCCTCCCTCTCTCTCACATACACACACATCCATGCATACTTTCTTCAGTCTTTCATCCATCATTGGACACTTAGGTCACTTCCATATTTCCATATCTTGCCGGTACTGACTGATGTTGCAGTCAAGATGGGAGTGCAGATATCTCTTCAACATACTGTTTTCACTATCTTCAGATATATACCCAGAAGTGGGTTTCTGGATCATATAACAGCTACATTTTTAACTTTTGAGGAAACTCCACACTTTTCCATAATGGTTGTACCAGTTTACATTCCTACCAACAGTGTACAAGGATTCCTTTTTCTCCACATCCTCAACAACACTGTCACTTCTCTTTTTGACAATATCCATCCTAATAGGTGTGAAGTCATAAGTTACTGTGATTTCGATTTGCTTTCCCTGATTATTAGTGATGTTAAGCATCTTTTCACGTACCTGTTGGCCATTTGTGTGTCTTTTTTTCGGAAAACTGTCTGTTCAGGCCTTCAGACCATTTTTCAATAAGAGGGTCTTTTTTTGCTATTCAACTATTTGAGTTATTTATATATTTTAGACATTAATACCTTATCATATAAATTATTTGCATATATTTCTCCCTTTCTGTATGTTGCTTTTTCATTTTTTTTTTTTTGGAGTGTTTCCTTTGCTATACAAAAGCTTTGTGGTTTGATATACTCCCACTTCTTTATTTTTTGTTCTGCTATGCTTTTAGTGTTATATCAAAAACAACGACAACAAAATTCATTGCCCAGACCAATGTTAAGGAGCTTTTTGTATATTTTCTTCTAGAAACTTTATGGTTTAAGGTCTTACCTTTAAATCATTAATTCATTTTGAGTTAATATTTATGAGTGGTGTGAAATAGGGTCCAGCTTTGTTCTTTTGTCTGTACATCCAATTTTCCCACCATTTATTAAAAAGACTGTATGTGTATGTGTTCATCACTCAGTTGTGTCCGACTCTTTGTGACCGCATGGACTGTAGCCTGCCAGGCTCCTTTGTCCATGAGATTCTCCAGGCAGGAATTCTGGAGTGGGTTGCCATTCCCTTCTCTATTTATTGAGGATTTTAACATCTATGTTCACCAGTGATTCTAGACTGTATTTTTCTTTCCTTATAAAGCCCTTAACTGGTTTTGGAATCAGAGTAATGCAGATCTCATAAAAAGAGTTTGGAAATTTTCTTTCTTTAAAGAAGAAAACAAATTTTTGGAATAGTTTTTTTTGGAAGAGATTGATAGGCATTATTATTTTTATTATTATTATTATGTTTGGTAAAACTCACCACTGATGTCATCTGGTCCTGGGTTTTTCTTTGTTGGGAGATTTTTAATGACTGATTCAGTATCTTTACTCACTCTTGGTCTGTTCATATTTTCTGTTTCCTCATGATTCAGTCTTGGTAGGTTGTATGTTTCTAGGAATTTACCCATTTCTTCTATGTTATATAATTTGTTGGAATATAATTTTTCATTGTAGTGTCTTAAGATCCTTTGTATTTCTGTGGTATCCACAGTAATGTCTCATTTTTCATTTCTGATCTTATTTATTTGAATTTTCACTATTATTCTAATCTAGTCTAATTAAGTGCTGATCTCTCAGTCATGTCCAACTCTTTGTGACCCCATGGGTTGTAGCCTGCCAGGCTCCCCTGTACAAGGGATTGTCTAGGCAAGAATACTAGAGTGGGTTACCATTTCCTTCTCCAGGGGATCTTCCTGACCCAGGGATCAAACTCAGATCTTCTGCATTGCAGGCAGATTCTTTACCATCTCAGCCACCAGGGAAACCCAAGTCTTATTAAGAGTTTTACAGTTTTGTTTATCTTTTCAAAAAATAGGCTCTTAGTTTGATTAATCTGTTCTATTGTTTTTTCTGTTCTCTGTTTCATTTATTTCTTCTCTGATCTTTGCCATTTCTTTCCTTCTGCTAATTTGGGACTTAGTTCTTCTTTTTCTAGTTTATTCAGGTATTTAATTTAATGTTACTTATTATATCATTCTTGTTCTTAATGGAAGTGTTTATCACTATGCATGGATTTATTCCTGGGCTTTCTGTCCTATTCCATTGATCTATATTTCTGTTTTGGGGGCAGTACCATACTGTTTTGATGACTATAGCTTTGTAGTATAGTCTGAAGTCAGAGAGTCTGATTCTTCCAGCTCTGTTCATTTTTTTCTCAAGATTCTTTCGGCCATCCAGGCTCTTTTGTATTTCCATAAATATTTTAAAATTACTTGTTCTAGTTCTGTGAAAAATGCCATTGGTAATTTGATAGGGATTGCATTGAATCTACAGATCACCTCGGGTAGTATGGTTATTTTAACAATGTTGATTCTTCCAGTCCAAGAATACAGTATATCTTTCCATTTTTTTGTGTTGTTTTTGGTTTCTTTCATCAGTGTCTTATAGTTTCCAGGGTATAGGTCTTTTGCCTCTTTGGTAGATTTATTCCTACGTATTTCATTCTTTTTGATGCAGTAGTAAATGGAATTGTTTCCTTAATTTTACCTCAATATATTTAAAATTGCCCTTTTAATTCCCTCTTTGAGTCATTGGTTTTTCAGTAGTCTGATGTTTAATTCCCACATATTTGTGAATTTTCCAGCTTTCTTCCACTTGTTGATTTTAGTTTTATAACATTACGGTCAGAAAAGATACTGGATACAATTCAGTCCTTGTAAATTTGTTAAGACTTGTTTTGTGACCTAATATATGATCTGTCCTGGAAAATATCCATGTGCATTTAAGAAGAATGTGAGTCTTATTGCTTTTGGATGAAAGATTGTATTTTCTAATGTTAGGTCCGTTTTATATTTAATGTCCATTTTCCTTATAATTTCTCTCTGGATGGTCTAGCCATTGTTAAGAAGGGTATTACAGTCCCCTACTATTATTGCATTGCTCTCTATTTCTACCTTTCAGTTCAGTTCAGTAGCTCAGTCACGTCTGACTCTTTGTGACCCCATGAATTGCAGCACGCCAGGCCTCCCTGTCCGTTACCAACTCCCTGAGTTCACTCAAACTCACGTCCATCGAGTCAGTGATGCCATCCAGCCATCTCATCTTCTGTTGTCCCTTTCTCCTCCTGCCCCCAATCCCTCCCAGCATCAGAGTCTTTTCCAATGAGTCAACTCTTCACATGAGGTGGCGAAAGTACTGGAGTTTCAGCTTTAGCATCAGTCCTTGCAAAGAACACCCAGGACTGATCTCCTTCAGAATGGACTGGTTGGATCTCTTTGTAGTCCAAGGGACTCTCAAGAGTATTCTCCAACTCCACAGTTCAAAAGCATCAATTCTTTAGCACTCAGCTTTGTTCACAGTCCAACTCTCACAGCCATACACGACCACTAGAAAACCATAGCCTTGACTAGATGGACCTTTGTTGGCAAAGTAGTCTCTGCTTTTCAATATGCTGTCTAGGTTGGTCATAACTTTCCTTCCAAGTTGTAAGTGTCTTTTAATTTCGTGGCTGCAGTCACCATCTTCAGTGATTTGGGAGCCCAAAAAATGAAGTCTGACGCTGTTTCCACTGTTTCCCCATCTATTTCCCATGAAGTGATGGGACCAGATGCCATGATCTTCGTTTTCTGAATGTTGAGCTTTAAGCGAACTTTTTTACTCTCCTCTTTCACTTTCATCAAGAGGCTTTTTAGTTCCTCTTCACTTTCTGCCATAAGGGTGGTGTCATCTGCATATCTGAGGTTATTTCTACCTTTAGGTCTGTTAATATTTGCTTAATATATTTAGGTGCTCTGACGGTGAGTGTATGTATTTATATGATGTTAATAGCCTCTTGGTGAATCAGCTTCTTTATCATTAAATAATAATCATCTTTTCTCCTCCAACATACTTAAAGTATGTTTTGGATATAACTACCCATTCTCTTGATTTTCGTTTGCATGGTATGTTTTTTCCCATCCTTTCACTTTGAACCTATGTATATCCTTAAAACTGATGTGAGTCTTTTATAGACAGCATATAGTGGGGTCTTGGTTTTTTATCTATTCATTCATTTTACATCTTTTGATTAGCAAATATAATCCATTTATATTTAAAATAATTATTGATAGATAAGGACTTAGTATTGCCATCTTATCAGTTGTTTTCTGGCTTTTTTGTAGTTTCTTTCTTTCTTTCTCTCTTGGTCTCTTCCTTTGTGATATGGTAATTTCCTGTAGTGCTATGCTTTGACTCCTTTCTCTTTCTCTTTTGTACATCTGCTATAGATTTCTGCTTTGTGGTTATGAAACTATAAGTATGAAACATGTTATAGTTATAACGTCTATTTTAAGTTTACAACAACTTAACTTCAGTCACATAGAAAAACCTTCTTATTCCCTCCCCCTACAAGCATTTTATGTTCTTTACTTTGCCAACAAAGGTCCGTCTAGTCAAAGCTATGGTTTTTCCAGTAGTCATGTATGGATGTGAGAGTTGGATTATAAAGAAAGCTGAGCGCCGAAGAATTGATGCTTTTGAACTGTGGTGTTGGAGAAAACTTTTGAGAGTCCCTTGGACTGCAAGGAGATCCAACCAGTCCATCCTAAAGGAAATCAGTCCTGAATATTCATTGGCAGAACTGATACTGAAGCTGAGACTCCAATACTTTGGCCACCTGATGTGAAGAAGTGACTCCTTGGAAAAGACCCTGATGCTGGGAAAGATTGAAGGCAGGAGGAGAAGGATGACAGAGGATGAGATGGGTGGATGGCATCATCAACTCAACGGACATGAGTTTGAGTAAGCTCCAGGAGTTGGTGATGGAAAGGAAAGCCTGGCATGCTGCAGTCCAGGGCATTGCAAAGAGTCGGACATGACTGAGTGACTGAACTGACTGATTAATTTCACAGTTTACATATTTTAATATTGTGTTCATTCATTAATTATTGTAGCTGAGGTTGTTTTTTAAACTTTGTCTTTTAACCTTCATATCAATATTAGAGTTAAGTGACTTACATACCATCATTACAGAATTAGAATATTATGAATTTGAGTGTATACTTTCCCTTGCTGCTGCTAAGTCACTTCAGTCGTGTCCGACTCTGTGCGACCCCATAGACGGTAGCCCACCAGGCTCCTCCGTCCCTGAGATTCTCCAGGCAAGAACCACCAGTGAGTTTTGTATTTTCACATTTTTAAGTTACTAGTTTCCTTTCATTTCAGCTTGAAGAATTTCCTAAGGCAGATCTAGTAATGAACCCCCTCAATTTTGTTTGTTTTGGAAATTCTTTATCTCTACCTCATTTCTGAAGGACAGTTTCAATATTGGTAATGTATTCTTGGTTGGCAGGTTATTGTTTCTCCTTTTGGTGCTTTGCTTATATCATACCACTCTCTCCCCATCTATAAGACTTCTGCTGAAAATCCACTGATTATTTTTTTGTATGGGAGAAATTTTTCCCCCCTCAGGATAGTTGTATAAATCTCTGTAGACTGAGTAACACATGAAAAAAAAATTTGTGTGTGGTATGTTTCCTCCCGTGGCCATTTCTTTAGCCAGCTTACCCACTTGCTGAAGCATCCACGTAGTCTTCAGGGTTCATTCAATGGAAATTTGTTTTATTAACACATTAGAAATTGTGCATATTGGCATAGCTTCTGTCTGATGGGAAAAAAAGCCAAGATTGCATTGGCAGTTAGGGAAAACCATTTCTAATTCCCAGATTGAATATAGCTGGTTGTTTCTTTTGCCCTGATACTGACTTCAAATGGCATATCTTCTGTAAGTCCTGGCCATTAGATGTTGAGCTACTGAGTGTTCTCATGCTTTTGATAGCCAGTAATTCTTTAGAATTATTCAGTTTTATAAGTAAACATTAAGCTCTGAATGTCAGCTAGTAAAAACCAGATCCTAAACATAGCCATTATCTTTAAGAATTTCACTTTTTAGAGGGAAAACAGGCATAAAGTGAACTGAAATATAATGTGTAAGCGTTGTAAGAGTGATATGATCACAGAGCAGCTATCACCCACCCTTGAGAGGCATGTCCTTGTGTTTCTAACATCCTAGTAGTTTTCCTGCTCTTAAGATGTTTATATTTGGCTTCACAGTTGATACTTGTTTTATAAGTTTGCTGGGTTGTGGTAGCTGTGATTAGTTAATATTTTTAGGGAGAGACATTATTTCACTTTGATTTATCCTAAAGAACACAGTAAGGAGCTATTTTGTCAAGAACGGCAGCAAAACTTTTTGTGGATTTTTTAGGTACAGGGTGCAGTACCTAGTAAACACAGTTCCTTTTTTGAGAAGGTGAGGTGTTCTTGGGGAAATAACATTTAAAGAAAGAACAAATATGATACAGCAGCATAAGTTTCTGCACAGCACTATAATTTTTAATGTACCTTCATATTTATTATTAGTCATGACCCTGTAAGTAAGGCAAGTTACAGTAGACACTCATTTTATGGATAAGAAACTTTACTGGCTTCCCACAATTACACAATAAGTGTGTGGTAGAGACAGCACTCAAAGTTACCTGACTTTAACCTACAGCTCTTTCTGCCTTAATATAGCAAGAATTGAGTAGTTCTTGTGGAAATCAGAGAACAAGACCTCACGAGTCCTGTCCAGACACCAGAGAGTAAATCAGGTTCTGGTGTACAGTGAAAGGGTAATGTCTGGGCTGGGCCAAAACCACATGCTGAGCAAAAAGCAGAAAACTGAAAGTCTGAGTTGAGAAAGGCCAAGGAAGCAGAATACAAAGGGACATTTAGGCAAGAGCTAGTAGAGAGTCTGTGGAGACAAGGTAGGAGACCAGGGAACTTGTGGGGCTGGAAGAAGCACCAGCTGGTATCAAGATTGCCGGGAGAAATATCAATAACCTCAGATATGCAGATGACACCACCCTTATGGCAGAAAGTGAAGAGGAGCTAAAAAGCCTCTTGATAAAAGTGAAAGAGGAGTTGAAAAGGTTGGCTTCAAGCTCAACATTCAGAAAACGAAGATCATGGCATCTGGTCCCATCACTTCATGGGAAATAGATGGGAAAACAGTGGAAACAGTATCAGAGTTTATTTTTTTGGGCTCCAAAATCACTGCAGATGGTGACTGCAGCCATGAAATTAAAAGACGCTTTCTCCTTGAAAGAAAAGTTCTGACCAACCTAGATAGCATAGTGAAAATCAGAGACATTACTTTGTCAGCAGAGGTCCATCTAGTCAAGGCTATGGTTTTTCCAGTAGTCATGTATGGATGTGAGAGTTGGACTGTGAAGAAAGCTGAGCGCCAAAGAATTGATGCTTTTGAACTGTGGTGTTGGAGAAGACTCTTGAGAGTCCCTTGGACTGCAAGGAAATCCAACTAGTCCATTCTGAAGGAGATAAGCCCTGGGATTTCTTTGGAGGGAATGATGCTGAAGCTGAAACTCCAGTACTTTGGCCACCTCATGCGAAGAGTTGACTCATTGGAAAAGACTCTGATGCTGGGAGGGACTGGGGGCTGGAGGAGAAGGGGACGAGAGGATGAGATGGCTGGATGGCATCACCAGCTCAATGGACATGGACTTGGGTGAATTCCAGGAATTGGTGATGGACAGGGAGGCCTGGCGTGCTGCGATTCATGGGGTCGCAAAGAGTCGGACACGACTGAGCGACTGAACTGAACTGAACTGAACTGAACTGAACTGTTAACGCATCCAACTGCAAAGCACCTTTTCAAGACTGAGTCCCTTCCATGGTGTCTTAAAGGCATATAACATTCTGAACCTAAATCTTAACAGGTATAGGAAAGTGTAAAAGGTGTTTTGCTTGAATTCCTTGGTCATATATTAAGGTTGATATAAGGCTGGCCCCATTTTATATATTTCATTTCTAAGGTATATATTTTAGAACCTTACTTTTGAACCTTGTACTTGGATGAAATGTTCTTTGTCTTCCACATTTCAAGGGCTCAGGAGCTACATGTGGTCAGTTGATTACTATATTGGACAGAATGTTAAATTTGGATTCTTTTTCAAAAAAGTATTTTTAGTTTTTAATATAAATTTATTTATTTTAATTGGAGTTAATTACTTTACAATATTGTATTGGTTTTGCCATACATCAACATGAATCCACCACAGGTATACACGTGTTCCCCATCCTGAACCTCCCTCCCTCCTCCCTCCCCGTACCATCCCTCTGGGTCGTCCCAGTTTTTAAAGTAATAAATGCACATGTAAAAATACTCAAGTGTTCAGAAAGTGAAAAATGAAAATTAAAAGTACCTTCCCCTGCCTTCCTCTCTCTCTCTATCCTTTTCCCAGTGGTATCCACTATTCAAACTTTTGTTTGCTTTTAGGAAAACAAAAGCATGGCTATCAGCATTTTATATGTATACTCTTTTTTTTACGTTACAAAAGTTGATTATACTAGGTTTGCTATTTTACATCTTTTAAAGGTCTTGACACAATAATATAGTTAGCTCTAACTTTTTAATTTAAAGGTTGCCTAGTGTCCCCTTGTTTTAAAATGGGATTTATCAGTTCCCTAAGAATCTACCTGCAAATGCAAGAGCCATGAGTTTGATCCCTGGTCAAAAAGATCCCTGGAGAAGGAAATGGCAACCCACTGCAGTATTCTTACCTGGGAAATCCCATGGACAGAGAAGCCTGGCAGGCTACATGAAAGAGTCGGGCACAACTTAGTGACTAAACAACAATTCTAGGCTTTTACTTTGTTTCCAGGTTTTTTTTGTTTTGTTTTCCTATTCATACAGTGCTCTCATATATATGGCCATTGTGCTGTATGTTTTGTAGGGAAGATTCCTAACAGTTCTATTGCTGGATCAATGGATAAGAACACAGCCTCTTAAGGAAGATTCCTGAAAGACCTCCATAACAAGTGCTGCTTCTAAACAAGGAAGCAGTTTAGAATCTGGGGCAAGGGTAGGGCATAAACAATACAGCCTGAAAGAAAAGGGAACCAGAGATAAAATAGAAACTGGCTGTGAAACAAGATGATAAATATTTGTACCACTAGTCTTAAGGGTGGCTTTTTAATCAGTACAGTTTTAAATGTCAGTGTATTTTATTATAACAATAAAAGTATAGATCTATTTTTATAATTATAATTGTGGTTTTATTATAATGCATATCTATTGTATATAGTTTGGGAAAATGCAAGAAAGTGTAAAGTAGGAAACCAATTTCATCCGTACTCAAAGAAAACCAGTGTTAAACATCTTAATCACTTGTTTCTATATGTTATTAGCTTTTACATATTTGAAATCATATTATATGTACATGTGTTTATATCAAAATTTCCCTTTACTTATCATCTTGATCTTATTGGTTTTACTTTCTTTCATTATTTTCTTCCTGCTTTTTTTTAATTTCTTTTTTTCTAGGTAACAGAAATCTAACATTATTTTGGAATGAATTTGGATACCCAGATAATAAGGACATGGAAAAATCTTCAGATTCTGTTCAGTATCAAAGAAGACAAGCCATGGCCATCCCATGCATGATTCAGTGTGGTGAGTATTAAATTCCATTCAAGTTAGCACACTTTTAGTCTAATATTGCAAGTCACTGTGTTAAAAAAAAAAAAAAAGGAAGACAAAGATGAAGTAAGACAGGGTTCTTGCTTTCCAAGAGATTAGGGTCTAAGAGAAAGGTTAAGACGAGCATGAAGGTAATTGTAATAGAGTTGAAAATAATGTAAATGATCTCAAAGAGACCCATAATTCTTTGAGGTTTCCAAGAAAGGGAAGAGAGAAAATGAAGCAAAGCTTCTTGACAAGGTAGCCTTTGCCTTGGTCTTTCAAGTCAGTTTTTGAAAGCAGAGGTATAGTTGGAATGTGTTAATATATAGTATGCCCTCCAGCTAATATTATTGTGGTGTATAATAGAAACAGTCATTTTCCCATTTTTAATACTTAACACTGTGTTAAATAGTAGTAGATACTTAGCAATTGACTACTGAGTGAATCAATAATGAGTAAATAATAAAAGATAAAAGTATTAGGTTGTGTAAACATGTTCAATGGCCTTGAATGCCAGGATAAGGAGTTTTAGCTTTAATAAGCAATGGAGAGGCATTGGAAGTTTTTCAAAAGGAGAGAAATATCACTGAAGCATTGAACGCTTATTATGGGTCTCCACTGTCTGCAGGAAATCTGCCATCCAGTGGGGGAAGCAATCAAGCAAACAAAAAATCACACTGTAGCTCCTTACACAGGGCCAAGGGAACCCCTTGGACTTGAATGTGAGCAAGCTTTGGGAAATAGAGAAGGACAAGGGAGCCTGGCATGCTGCAATTCATGGGGTCTCAAAGAGTCAGACATGAGTTAGTGACAGAACAACAACAAGGGAACACCTCCCCAACCTTGAGCCTGGGATGGTCCAAATGAGACCTGACTGGTTAGATGTCACTTGTAGTAAGGTTGCTCTGGCAGCTCAGTGCAAGATGATTTGGAGAAGGCCTAAAGCAAAGGTTAGGGTCATACCTCTGTGGACAAGACTTCTGGCATAATCCAGGATCCAGGTGAGGAATTACACAGGTCTGAATAAAGGTATGGCAGTGAGATTTAAGAGGAACACACATGACAGGCACTTAGAAGGTGTGATTGAGAAAATTGATGACTATATGCAACAACCTATTGGATGATAATATTGCTGGTTAAAAATGACTGTATGTATTTGATATGTGCAACTTATTACCAGAATCCAATCTCTAGTACCTGAAAGCCATGTGAAATTGGGCAAATTTTCTTAACTTCTCTAAGCTTCGATTTTCTTTTTTATAAAATGAAGTTAGTATTTATAGTTACATTATGCAGTTTTGTGAAAATACAATTAATTAACACATGTAAATTTTATTCAGTGCTTAGGATAGTGTATTATGTTCTCCAGAGAAAGAGAACCAGTAGGATAGATAGATTTATGGATGGATGGATGGAAAGAGAGATATTAATCATAGGGAATTGGCTCAGATGATTGAGGAGGCTGAGAAGTCCCAAGATCTTAGTCAGCAAGCTAAAGACCTGGAAGAGCCATTGGTTTAATTCCAGAGCTTCAAGGCCTGAGAACCAGGAGGCCTGATAATATAGTTCCAATCTAAATATTGACAGATTTGATACCCAAGAAGAGCTGATGTTTAGTTCTAGTTTGGAGACTGGAAAAACCGATGTCTTGGTTCAAGACAGAAAGAACTGATTCTTATTTGCAAGAGGGTCAACTTTTTCCCCCCAATTCAGGCCTTCAACTGATTTGTTGAGGCCCACCATATTAGATTGATTATATTCTTTGCAGCCAAAGATGGAGAAGCTCTATACAGTCAGCAAAAACAAGACCGGGAGCTGACTGTGGCTCAGATCATGAACTCCTTATTGCCAAATTCAGACTTAAATTGAAGAAAGTAGGGAAAACCACTAGACCATTCAGGTATGACCTAAATCAATTTCCTCATGATTATAGAGTGGAAGTGAGAAATAGATTTAAGGGACTAGATCTGATAGATAGAGTGCCTGATGAACTATGGAAGGAGGTTCATGACATTGTACAGGAGACAGGGATCAAGACCATCCCCATGGAAAAGAAATGCAAAAAAGCAAAATGGCTGTCTGGGGAGGCCTTACAAATAGCTATGAAAAGAAGAGAAGTGAAAAGCAAAGGAGAAAAGGAAAGATATAAGCATCTGAATGCAGAGTTCCAAAGAATAGCAAGAAGAGATAAGAAAGCCTTCTTCAGCGATCAATGCAAAGAAATAGAGGAAAACAACAGCATGGGGAAGACTAGAGATCTCTTCAAGAAAATTAGAGATACCAAGGGAACATTTCATGCAAAGATGGGCTCAATAAAGAACAGAAATGGTATGGACCTAACAGAAGCAGAAGATATTAAGAAGAGGTGGCAAGAATACACAGAAGAACTGTACAAAAAATATCTTCCCAACCAAGATAATCAGATGGTGTGATCACTCACCTAAAACCAGACATCCTGGAATGTGAAGTCAAGTGGGCCTTAGAAAGCATCACTACGAACAAAGCTCTAGTGGAGGTGATGGAATTCCAGTTGAGCTATTTCAAATCCTGGACGATGATGCTATGAAAGTGCTGCACTCAATATGCCAGCAAATTTGGAAACCTTAGCAGTGGCCACAGGACTGGAAAAGGTCAGTTTTCATTCCAATCCCAAAGAAAGGCAATGCCAAAGAATGCTCAAACTGCCACACAATTGCACTCATCTCACATGCTAGTAAAGTAATGCTCAAAATTCTCCAGGCCAGGCTTCAGCAATATGTGAACCGTGAACTTCCAGATATTCAAGGTGGTTTTAGAAAAGGCAGAGGAACCAGAGATCAAATTGCCAACATCTGCTAGATCATGGAAAAAGCAAGAGAGTTCCAGAAAAACATCTATTTCTGCTTCTTTGACTATGCCAAAGGCTTTGACTGTGTGGATGACAATAAACAGTGGAAAATTCTGAAAGAGATGGGAATACCAGACAACCTGACCTGCCTCTTGAGAAACCTATATGCAGGTCAGGAAGCAACAGTTAGAACTGGACATGGAACAACAGACTGGTTCCAAATAGGAAAAGGAGTAAGTCAAGGCTGTATATTGTCACCCTGCTTATTTAACTTATATGCAGAGTACATCATGAGAAACGCTGGGCTGGAAGAAGCACAAGCTGGAATCAAGAATGCTGAGAGAAATATCAATAACCTCAGATATACAGATGACACCACCCTTACAGCAGAAAGTGAAGAGGAACTAAAAAGCCTCTTGATGAAAGTGAAAGAGGAGTTGAAAAAGTTGGCTTAAAGCCCAACATTCAGAAAACTAAGATCAGGGCATCTGTCCTATCACTTCATGGGAATTAGATGGGGAAACAGTGGAAGCAGTTTTATTTTTTGGGCTCCAAAATTACTGCAGATGGTGATTGCAGCCATGAAATTAAAAGACGCTTACTCCTTGGAAGGAAAGTTACGACCAACCTAGATAGTGTATTAAAAAGCAGAGACATTACTTTGTCAACAAAGGTACGTCTAGTCAAGGGTATTGTTTTTCCTGTGGTCATGTATGGATGTGAGAGTTGGACTGTGAAGAAAGCTGAGTGCCAAAGAATTGATGCTTTTGAACTGTGTTGTTGGAGAAGACTCTTGAGAGTCCCTTGGACTGCAAGGAGATCCAACCAGTCCATTCTGAAGGAGATCAGTCCTGGGTGTTCTTTGGAAGGACTGATGCTAAAGCTGAAACTCCAATACTTTGGCCACCTCATGCAAAGAGTTGACTCATTGGAAAAGACTCTGAGCTTTTGGGGTAGGAGGAGAAGGGGACGACAGAGGATGAGATGGCTGGATGGCATCACCAACTTGATGAACATGAGTTTGGGTAAATTCCAGGAGTTGGTGATGGACAGGGAGGCCTGGAGTGCTGCAACTCATGGGGTCACAAAGAGTCGGACATGACTGAGCAACTGAACTGAACTCAACTGACCATATTAGGAAAGATAATTTGCTTTGTTCATTCTACCAACTCAAATGTTAATCTAATCCAAAGCACTGACACAATCAGAATAATGTTTGATGAAATATCCAGGTACCCAATGGCTCTGTCAAATTGACACATAAAATTAACCATCACAAGTGGCTACTGTTGTCTTTTTAATCATTATGTTATATCTTATAAGCCTCAGGAACCCCTTTTGGTAGGTAGTGAAACGATTCGTATTCTTAACCACTGTGCAGACTGCCTCCATTTTAGATGAACAGAGAGAAGGAAGTATTTACCCAAGAGCTGCTAACAAAGGGTGTAAAGAGGAGTCAGGATTCAAGTGAGGAGTAGCCTGAAGAGAGTGGAGTGCCTGAAAACGAGGAGGGACTGAAAGGGGGAAAGAGACAAAGAAGTCAAGAAGCGTAGATTGGAGAGCAGAATAAGAACTCTAAGAAATGCAGAACAAGAAACTGTGTAAATGGTAGAGTTCAATTTTCCTTCTTATCTTAGTCTTGTGGTTGGAGATGGATGGTGGTGTTGGCAGATAAATAGTGGGTCAGAAAAAATGAGAGTCAGTCTGGATGCCTTCCTGTGGTTTAAGAAAAGGTGAAGAGGGACCTATTACTTCATATTCTTTTGGCTGGAACCAGCAGAAACCAACTGGATAAAACTTAAGCAATGATGGAAATAATAATAATAATGGCAGCGACGATAATTTATTGATGGTGTTCTAGGTAGCTCAGAATCCTGGACTATTTGTTTCATCAAATATAATGGCATATGGTCAAGAATTCACTTGTCTTTGGACTGAAAGATAGCTTCATGCTTTCAGTATATACAGCCTGACGTCTTACTATGGTAGATTCACTTCTGATTGTGGTCTTTCTTGTATGTGGTTTTTGTTTTGATGATTCTAGATCTTTGCCTTAAGTGGAGAGTCTTGCCTCCTTCTACTGATTATCAGGAAAAAGGATTGTTTGATATCTGGATTTGTGCTAATAACCCTAACCTCTCGGAAAACAGGTAGTTTTTGATAGTTTTCTAAAATTATTTATCCATTTTTAATTCCTATAATTTATATGTATGAAGCTTAAAAATGTCATCCCTTAGCGGCTCTCATCCCTTGTAACTCTTTCTAGCCTATTGCCACTTCTGGAAGGATATTTTATTAGTGCTCTTTTCCATCAAGTTAAAAGACACTTTGGTGTAAGTTTTTGTTAATGTTGAGTGTGCAGTTCTGCACTTCCGCTGGCAGAAAACCTTACTTTCGTGTTTAAGAGTTCTGCCCTCCAGTTCATTTTCACACAATGTACAATCTTATAGTGCAGGAGTCTTGTCTAGATACTTACCATGTGCTTTTTCTGTTTAAGTCATATATTGATTTCATTGCTTTGTGCTTCTGGAGGAAGAACTTCAGACTAAAACAGGAAAAACGTCAATTAAATATTGATGGATGTCAACCTTATTGCAAACCCTTTTTGACTTACTTCTTTTCCTTGTGGGCTAAAGAGTTAATACGCCTCTTTACCAGAGGCACCTTTAAGTGAAGCATCACTTTTCCATGGAGTTTATTCTAAGTTCTTTGACCTGGATGAGTGGATCGATATTGCTAATACAGACATTAGGGTAATAGTTCTTGTTTATTTTTATGCAGCCCTGAAAAAAAAGAGCAACTGAGAAAAAAATAAGAAGGAAGAAAACATTTAGAAACTGCTACTAAAACCTCCCTTCAACCTGGAGTCTTTAAGTTAATCATATTTAGAGATTAATGAAAAATGTCATAGGTGATAGGGCTCTTAGATTTCACATGGCCCAAGGGGTTTTTCAGTCTCCCTTTCTTGGTTTGCAGCAGAACCTTTTTTTTTTTTTAATCCCCAAATAAAATTTGTCTCTGACCTCAGGTATATAAAACAGATAAAAACAGAACTGTCCTGATTGAATTGGAGGCTGAGAATCTTGGGGCCAGAGGTATCTACTTCTCATTTCTGTCTCCTGCTCTCTGTAAAAAGCTTAGAGCTCCAGGGAGCATGATTATAAAACACTGATCTAGACTCACTTCTTCATTTAAGAGAAGTGGAAATTGAAGCCCAAACAGGAGTTGAGAAGACTATTTATGAAGCTGCTGGCCTTGATCTTCTAACTGCCAACCTGATTCTAGTCCTAACCTGTAACTTGACTATCTCTCAAATAGGAACACAGTAGTGACTCAGTTTCAATATTAAGAATAGTCTGATAGATAGTATTTTCATTGTTACTGTCATTATTTTCACCCATGTGTTGTTTAAAAGTTTTTTTTTTTTTTTAAGTTTTTTGTTGTTTTGGTTTTGTTTTTTAAATTTCTCTGTGGAAAGACTTGTGCTTGGAAATGTAAATAAAATTGGTCCCACCCCCCAAATGTCCAAAATAAGGTGATAATATTGATCACTTTCTGTGAGCTCAAAACTTTCATGCAATGTAGGATAGTGTTTATTTTATTTATTTATTTTTTTAGGATAGTGTTTAAAGTTCAGACTCTGGGGCCAGACTGCCTAGGTTTGACTCCTGGCTCCTTTAGCCTGTGAAGCCTTGGACAAATGATAAAACCTCTCTTTAACTCATCTTCCCACCACCTAGAATAGAGTACGATAATAGGACCCTCTGCACCTTTTCTAGGTCCAGCTGAACCCCTTGTTAAGGACAGCCTTAAGTCCCTGGTCACTGGGGGCCCTTTAGTAATAAGCCATGAGAATTTAGATTCCTCGGCTAGCTCAGATGGTAAAGAATCTGCCTGCAATGCAAGAGATCTGGGTTGGAAAGATCCCCTGGAGAAGGAAATGGCAACCCACTCCAGTATTCTTGCCTGGAGAATTCCATGGAAAGAGGAGCCTGGCAGGCTACAGTCTACAGGATCACAAAGAGTCGGACATAACTGAGCAACTAACACTTTCACTTTTTTTTTTTTCCATTCTATTTTAGCCATATGTCTATGACTTCTCACAGAACTGGGGATCTGACCTCTATAGATTCCCTGTTTTCCAGCTAACCATTATCCTTGAATTGACATGCTGGTCCCTTCTCCTTGAAAAGTGGTGATGCTTTTATAACTGAATGTTATAAAATTAGTTTCAAAGCCATACTAATTCTGTCTCTTTTATACATCAAAACACTGCCATTTCTGATGACAGGCGAAATTTGCCATGTTCACAAAAAACGGATGGCCCTTAAAAGCCTGAAATGCAAAAAGTCTTATATTTATAATTTCTTAAGTCCTTGATTCCTTAAATATACTGACATAATTTTGACCATCTGCATTTCATTTCCACTGAAAAGATGAGGACAGAAACAATGCTTAAAGTGGTAGCAAGAGATTTAGAAATGGGAGCTATGGAGCAAAACTTTTGATTATAAGGGCAGTTACTTGAAAGTTGATACTTCCTTTAAGGGAGATTATCAACAGCAATGCAGATGAAGATTCCCATGGGAAAAGAAGTTGATCTGATGACCTCATTCAGTCCTCTGATTCAGTATGTTTAACTGGACCGTGCATACTTTGAGACTATGCCGTGAAATAGCAAAACTCTGATATATATGCACTGTTGGACTTGGATAAAATGTGTGTTAAAGTGATGAGAAAGTAAGTATAGTTAGTTATTAGGCAATACTGGATGAGTGAAAGGATAGCAATACCGGGTGAAAAGTGGCATCATCTGTATTTACAGAAAATGCAGTTTATTGTCAGCAGTTAATTGCCAATTGTCAGCAGGGTTAAAGCCAATGAACAGCATTTGAATGCACAATGTCTGTGTAACCAGAACTGGGACAGGAAACATAATAATAGCTTCCTCTTATATTACAGTTACATGTTATATCATTTCATTACAATAACCACGTGCTGCTAAGTTGCTTCAGTCGTGTCCAACTCTGTGCGACCTCATAGATGCCAGCCCACCAGGCTCCCCCATCCCTGGGATTCTCCAGGCAAGAACACTGGAGTGGGTTGCATTTCCTTCTCCAATGCATGAAAGTGAAAAGTGAATGTGAAGTCGCTCAGTCGTGTCCGACTCTTCGTGACCCCAGCCTACCAGGCTCCTCCATCCATGGAATTTTCCAGGCAAGAGTACTGGAGTGGGGTGCCATCGCCGTCTCTGAATAACAACGTGAGCTTTCTCCATTTCTCAGAGGAGAAAATGGTGAAGCTAAGGAAGGTTCAGTGACCTGTCTAGCAATCCTCCCTAAGCCTGAAACTTGAGTCCAACCACTTTGATTCAAAACCTGTGCTCTTTCTACCTTACTACTCCCCCAACTCTGTAGGGATCTTTAGCTCTCTAATTCCAGACAAATATTTTATGGTGGTAAAACATACCATTTTACAAATGATAGTGTTCTGCGTTGGTGACTCAGGCAGCTGAAAATGGACTCATTCTTTCCCAAGTCACCTTTTTGTTTGTTTGTTCTGTTTTCCACCTTAAGCACAGAGGGAGGCTACACATTTTGGTCACAGTACCCAAGAAATAAATATTAGTGTGCTTCCATTACATCCATTCTATGTATTTGTATATATTAGAATGGGGATCACCAGCAGGGTAAAAATGATACCTATTATTTGACTAGACCCAAAAGTCTGAGTTTTGGAAAGGATATTTAAAATATGGCTTATATTGCATATTAAGATTTAATTTGTTTATAACAATCTTTGAGGACAATCAAACAGATTACATTTTAATAAATTAATTGAGGTTTTTCTTTTCTAAATAAAAACTTTATGTTACCACAAGGTTCTTTTCTCAAATGAAATAGAAACCTGTGTGGGTACTATCCCACAGATGTCTTCAGATGAACACTGCATGTGGTTATATATATAGGTTTTATATATATAGGTAGGTGTCCCCCTGATTTATCTACCACCTTTCTTTGAAAATAACAATAAAAACAAATACCATATGTGGGTGGAATTAAGTGTTTTTCACAGCAGTACTTGAATTTGATTGTAGTCCTCACTCTTCTCTGTTGGTGGGGGCAAGAAAAATATATGCTGAACCCTGGGAAATAGAGAAATGTAGTGGGAGTGAGATGCTTAGCTTTCCCTGCACTGTTTCAGATTGAAGAAGCCCTCCTCTCTATTCTCAACCTCCTCCTCCCTTTCCTAGCTTAGCACCCATGTATTTTATGACACTCACTTCCCCCTCTTTTTGGTACCTACCAGTGGTAGAAAAACTCCTGTGTAAGGCTCTGAGAATCAACTTCAGCATTTTGTACCCCCTTCCCACATTGCATGTCATCAGCCATTCCCTGGATTGAGGCCATGTCCAATGGGAATGGAACTTCTTGTCCCTGCCAAGCCTCCATACCAAAGTGAAATAAGATGGTAACTCAATTTTTCAGCAGTTTGGCTAGCTCAGCTCCCCAGAACATACCTATGAAACCAGAAGTAGGGTGGAAAAAAGGCCTCAAACCTTCCCAAGCATCTGTCTCAAAAATCATTAGTATTCTTTGTAACCATAAAGACAGAAGCCCTCAGGCACAGGCTGTTTATTGCAATTTATAGACAATTCTGCTTGATTATGTAATGCATAATCAAACTGGAGACAGCCCATCAGTAAGGCTAGGAAGCTGAGAGTCCACTAGCAGCTGGCGTGCCTCCAGCAGCAGAGAGAGGAAGATAGGGTGCTGGACTGCTTGATGGGGCTCCACCATGTGGCTCTGTAACCCCTGAGGTGATCGCAGGGTGCTGCCTCCCGTCATAGTAGTCACTGGTCTTCACAGGAGTCTCCATCCTCGAAGCCTCTGTGTGCTTCCGAAGCAGAATTATTTGGTGTATTTTACAGAGACATATTGGAGAAGGAAATGACAACCCACTCCACTGTTCTTGACTGGAGAATTCCATGGACAGAGGAGCCTGGAGGGCTACAGTCTATGAGGTTGCAAAGAGTTGGACACGGCTGAGCGACTAAACCACCACCGCAGATTTCTATCCCAGATTTTTTGGGAAAAGAATAATGCATGGTAGTAATGAATTAAGCTTCAGTTATCTAAAAAACGTTTTTTCAAAAGTTCTCATTTGGTGATAACTCAGGATAAATGAAATGTTAGTAAATAATGAATATTCTCCCTTTCTTGTAAGTCTATAGTACCCTCCACATTTTCCATTAACTTCTTTTCCAAGAAAAGTGGAGATTTAATGCATTACCTAAATTCTCAATATAATGTTATATTTGAGCAATGCTGTATTTGAGTTTTGGGTATAAGCCAGAGACAATTCCTTGTTGAAGTAAATAATCTTTTGCAGACAGTAAATAGTTTTATATTTCTTTCTGATGTTCTCTCTTCTACTTGGTTGTGAAAAGTTGTCATCGGACAGAACAACTACCTTCCATACCCCTGGGCACTACAAGCACAGTATCACAGTCAAAAAATGAGAAAGACAAGCAGCTTCGAGAGTCACTCCAGAGGTATCAAAATCAACTGGTAGAACCGCGTCAACAGGTGAGCTGTTAGTAATTCTTTCCAGAAGCTACCCAGATTCTGGAGCTGTTGATTTCATGCGTACAGATTAACTAAAGTGGTTTACCCAAGTAAATGTGTAGCCTCTTTTTCTCTTCTTTTTTTGTCACCTCCTTTTCATTTTGGATCTAAGGACTGTTCTAGAGGTAATCACAGGTACTTCAGGGATCCAGAAAGAGAAAGGACTTCTTCAAATAATGCTATATTTTTATATGTGATAATCTAAGTCCATCTCCACAACAGTGTGTGAGAAATAGGGGAATATATTTCCACTCTAGGGTGTGCGTACAGCCTTGTAGAGGTCAGCCAGTATGTCAAAGGTCACAGAGTCAAGTTTAGAACACAAATGTATATAACTACAAAAATTATGCTCTTTTTATCTCATTAGGCTTCTTCCCTGAGGGTAGATGTTTAGAGTAAAGAGTTATTCTTTTAAAAAATATTAGCCTCTTAATACAGGAACTTAATGTCTTATTTAATTGTTAAGAAAATTCAATAAATAAAACAGTTTCAGTAAATATAGATAACCATGACAATTGCAAGTGAAAGAAAAAGTGGTGTGCAGAATTACTGTTTTAATCTCTTAACTAATTAAGTAATTGCATCCCTTTGTATAGATTTAGCACCCAAGTTCAACATTTTTTAATTGTGTTGCCTGTCAAGTTCCTCAAATAGAAATTGAGGAGGTCAGCAGCATATGTCCAAAGGTGTTGACTCCTGTGTGGATGTCAGGAAATAAAATGCTCATTTGAGTAGAAAATTCCCTTCCTGAATTGGGAGTTAAGACACTCAGGCTTACTACCTGCTTATTATGTGTATTCCTGGGTTCATGGAAAATCAACTTTCTTTCCTACCCCAGCTTTATCTTCTTACCTCTCTCCCTTTGCTGGGGATCTACCGTGCAGGTCAGCCACCTCCTGGGGTCACAGACAACAAACACTGACTGGCTCCCCTTTTAGCCTGAAGTCTCAGGGTTTCTTTGGGGAAGAGAGTGAAAGTCATTTGGAAACGTATTCACCTAACCAACCTTCAATCCTCAAAGTTGCTCAAATTTTTACATATCTTTGAGTGTCTGCTTTTGCCTTTTATAACAGGTCAGACATAAAGATATCATCACTGGTTGTTATTTTAATAAGCAATTATGTGAAAGAGCTTTTCAATGTTAAATATCTTTATTTGTTTTATTTCTTATTTTCCTTACCAGCCCTTGTATTTTTGTGAAGGCATTCAGCACATTTTGAACTGGTTTTATCTTTATTGCGGTCTCTGGATATTTTTTTCCTATAGAGGACAGCACTGACCCTTGGATAGTGAGAGTGTCAGTCATGAAGTCTTAATTACCTTTTTCTGTTTAGGATTGGATGTTTTATTCATCATCAAGGTTGAGATTTTGATTGAGGCTGATGGAATAACAGATTTGAGCCATCCATTCCACCTATTCCTTCTTTCATGGTAGTTGGTTTTTTCATAAAAATTTGAGCCAGGTTTATAGATTCAGTCTGTTTCAGATATAAACAAAAAAGTTTAGCAGTACTTAAATAGAAACCTACTTCAAACAGTTCAAAGGATGTTAAGACTCATCATCTTCCCCTCGCCTGCTTTTGTGAAAACAATCCTCACGTCTTTAACACGCTTCCAGGGTTCGGGGTCCTTAACTGACCCTGTTTTTGTGGTAATCAAAGAAAAGTTTGGTTAGGGTTCACCTAACCATGGGCAACCAGTTAATTTTTATTTTATTGGAGTATAGTTGAATTACAATATTGTGTTAGTTTCTGCTGTACAGCAAAATGAATCGATCGAATATATCCACGTATCTGCTCTTTGTAAGATTCTGTTTCCATATAGGACATTACAGAGTATCGAGTAGAGGTTCCTATGCTATTCAGTAGATTCTCGTTACTTGTCTGTTTTATATATAGTAGTGTGTATACATCAATCCCAGTCATCCAATTTATCCTCCCTGCCCCTTATCCTCTAGTAACCATAAGTTTGTTTGCTATATCCATGGCTCTACTTCCGGTTTGTCAATAACATTTACACCTTTTTTTTTAGATTCCATTCGTTACCACATCATATATATCTGTCCTTTTCTGTCTGGCTTACTTCAGTCAGTATGACAATCTCTAGGTCCATCCATGTTGCTGCAAAAGGCATTATTTTTATTTTTTATGGCTGAGTAATATTCCATTGTATGTATGTGCCACATCTGCTTTATCCATTCCTCTGTTGTTGGCATAATTTTGAGGTGGTCATTAAACACATACTTGCCCTTGGCTCTGTCCTGTGCTTGGCAGGGTGAGGAATAGAGTAACTCTAATACCAGAATGTAAGCCCCATGATTGCAAGGATAGTTTTGGTTTTGTTCACTGTCTCTGTTACCAAAAACGCTGCCTGGCATGTAGTAGTTTTCAACAGATAGTTGTTGAATCATGAAATAAAACATGACCTTGGATAATATACAGTCCCTTCGAGGACCAAGTCTGATAGCTATTTAAACATTAACAACCACTGTGAAACAGTACTAGTTCAGTACTTGTCTGATCACGTGCTGTGCTTTGTCGCTCAGCTGTGTCTGACTCTTTGTGACCCAGTGGACTGTAGCCCATCAGTCTCCTCTGTCCATGGGGATTCTCCAGATAGGAATACTGGAGAGGGTGGGTTGCCATGCCCTCCTCCAGGGGACCTTCCCAACCCAGGGATCGAACCCAGGTCTCCTGAATTGCAGGCAGATTCTTTACCATAGCTGAAACTAAATCAGAAGTTTATTACAAGGAGATAGGGAGGGCAGCTTCATTCAAAAAAGTTTCATAGAGGAAGTGACACAACTTGTATCTTAAAGTCTATTTAGGGTAAATAAAGGGAAAGAACAGGGCATTCTAGCTGAGAAGAACACTATAAACAAAGACTTGGGGATGAGCATGGGCTTTTTCCTTCATGGAACCTGTCTTTTAAATTACATGCTAAACTTACATATTTAAAAAAAATCAACTCAGCATTTCTGTGACATACATGTCTTTTAAAAACTGTATAAATCATTACAAGATATGGTAATTACTGAATAGAGGACCTCTGAAAGGTGAGCTCAGTTCCCTTTTCACAAAAATTATTTATGAAAGTATTCAAAAACTAATTTGGTAATAGCTGTCTGATGCCAGAAAAAAAGACTCAAAACCATCCAATATTCAATGAGAATTTACTTTGTTCCTGACTGCTTTTTAGAAGAGGTGTTGTTAGACTATGACATAGGAAGGGTGGAAAAGTCAGAGAAACAGGGCATTGGTGCCATTCAGATGCGGTGCACACACTATTCAGGCGTAGGATAGAGATCACTGGAAAATCAAGTAATGGCTAGTGTATTACCATCATTCCACCATATCTATCAGTGGCGCCCATTCTCTCGATATCAGGAAATAATGAGTTGCATGCCATGAAATTATGGTTTGCCCACCTCCTGTTCTCTCTTCCTGCCCTCTGAATACCAATGTTCACTTATCTGTTGATTAAATCTGGGGAGCAAATATAAAAATGGCCCAAATCTGTAAACCTTATTTCTTACTCTCTTGCATTTCCATTTTAATGGCAGAAGGCATCTTGATCTGGAAAACAAAGAGTTGACTTGGTAAATCAAAAGCCTTTCAGGATCTTAGATTCTTTGGTTCTTGGTTTTGTGTCATTGACAACCAGGGAGGATGGAATAATGGTAGGAAGGGTAGTATGATGGTACTAGTATCAGGAATCAGCAGCTGCAGTGTCTTCTCCACCCTTTATACATACTACTGGTATGCAGAGTGACAAAGTCTAGATTCTGCGTGCCCCACTGCAGGATGCCTTACTTAGAGAAGATTCACAGTGGGTCAGAAAACTGCTGGTGGAAGAGGTACCTCAGTGATTAGATCTTGTCCTCTAGGAGAAGGTTAGACATGTTGGTTCAAAGCTACTATCATTTCCACAGGTGGTATTGTATTTAATCCTCACATTACCATTATAACAATTATAACATCAGAAAGAGAGTGAATTTCAGAGCAATTCAGTAAGTTGAATCAGTCATACATCTTTAAATGGTGAAGTTAACTTTGGTTTCCTTTTTGCCGAATGCCAACACAATCTGCTCATAATCTCATATGAAAATACAGTCAAAAAGGATATGAAAACATTCACAAAGGCAACAAGCTGATGTAATGCAAATATTTGTTAAGAGAAATGTATAAGTTCATAAACCTAGTAGGAGGGCTCAAATCCAAGATGTAATTGATAAGTTGTGCCAGCAAGCCAAGAGCCACTTTATAAATTGAGCTTCTGAAGCTGTACATTCTGCTCCTTCTCGTTTCACTGAAGAGATGAATGAGTGATCGTCACTGTGCGTTTCCCCTCATTCCTCATCACCTGCTGTTTTCTATACCAAGTGACAAGTGACACCTGCTGGCCAAGTAATGAAGCATTTTCATTTTTATCATCACTCTTGATTGTTTAGCTACTAATGGGTCCATCAGCTAGATAACTGTCATTCTGTTTTTCAGTAAACCTAGACGAGAATTTTAAAACCAAAAGACAGAGTAACAGAGTCAAGTCCTCTGCATTTGAGGATTTGGCAGTACTCACTTTTGCCCTTTTCTCGGTTTTAACGTCACACTTTACAGTCTTTTCTACTTTCTGTTGTTCAACAGGTCAGCTGTGTCATAATCACACACGTGGAGTATTGTTTTAGGTCCATTTCATTCAGGGATTTTTGTTACCACTTTAAATCCACTTAATGCCTTCAAATCATTGTAAGGCAAATGATAACTTGATTCCTTGAATGAAGCCTACTCTGTTTACCCATTTGTACCAGTGGGATGATTCCCTGGAGAAGGGATTGGCAACCCACTCCATTGGAGAATCCGTTAACAATCCACTGCCTGGAGAATTCCACGGCCAGAGGGACCTGGTGAGCACAGTCCATAGCATCTCATGTAGTCGGACATGACTGACTGACTAATACTTTCACTTTTTTCAAAGTCAGTGGGTAGTATAGCATATTTATATAATCAATTCATTTGCGCAGTCGTGCTGTGTTGCTTGTGTGTTTCTCTGGGTCCTTCTGGGTTAACCTTCTCTGATGAATGTTAATTTCCCATCTACAGCCACAGTCCAGGCTCTCTCTAATCTGACACTAGTCCTTTGGCGGAAGTTTCTTTTCTTCTGCAGGATTCTCTCCCTGAGCTCCCCCAGGTTCCTCCTCTGTGTTCGCCACTTCCTTAATGCCTCATGCCTTCATTCCTGCCACTTGGTCTGAGTGCCTTTGTTCCTGCCCCTTCCCTAGTCCTTCAAGGTCCAAAACTAATGTCATTGCTGTATGAAGTCTTCTCTCATTTCCCTGCTTATAAAAATATCTCCTTCTTCCACTTCCCCTTACCCTTCATGTGTGTCTTTCTTAAGGGCATATTTCACTTTTTAAAAAACTTTATTTATATATTTGACTACTGCTAAGTGGCTTCAGTCGTGTCCAACTCTGTGCGACCCCAGAGACGGCAGCCCACCACGCTCCCCCGTCCCTGCGATTCTCCAGGCAAGAACACTGGAGTGGGTTGCCATTTCCTTCTCCAATGCATGAAAGTGAAAAGTGAAAGTGAAGTCGCTCCGTTGTGTCCGACTCCTCGCGACCCCATGGACTGCAGCCTCCCAGGCTCCTCCGTCCACGGGATTCTCCAGGCGAGAGTGCTGGCGTGGGGTGCCCTCGCCTTCTCCATATATTTGACTGGGTCGTGTCTTATTTGTGGCATGTGGGCTTCTCTCCAGCTGTGGTGCACTGGCTTAGTTGCCCCTGTCAGGTGGGATCTTAATTCCCCAACCAGGGATCAAGCCTGCACCCCTGCCTTGGAAGATGGATTCGCAACCACTGGACCACCAGGGAAGTCCCCGTGTTTCACTTTTTACCTGGTATTATAGTTAGTCATGTGTCTGATCTGTCTCCTGTGTTTGACTGTAAGATTTTTGAAATAAGGGAACATTTGTATTCATCTTTGTGTTCCCAATAACACTTAGACCTGGATCTTTTATGTAGTAGATGTTCGCCGAGTGAGTGAAGGGTTGAAGGAACAATTTGGTTTATGCAGAATTCTTCACAATTAGATACAAAGATAAATACTTTTCATTGGATTGGTTGAAGCTATGTAGGTTAGACTTAAAACTGTCTGCATCTATTCTTGGACACCATAATGTTCTCACACTTGGTCAAAATGAAGTGTTGCATTTGAATGGGAGTATAGAGACTATATTTGGATTTCATTTGTCACATTCATAGTCTTTGCGTCACATGAAGAGCCTTTGTAAAATTCCATGCCTGTTGAGAAAACTCAGTAGCATTCTGTTCTTTCATGGTGCTTGCATGGACACAAAAACTGAGGCCGTGCAGTCTGACAGTTCCCACAGTAAGTGTACATTTTAGCAGTAAATGTAAGGCAGAGAAGGCTTTGCTGAACTTTTAGCTGTGTTTTTCCAAACGAAATGGCATATCTGAGCACAACTTTATAATGAAGAATGTGAACACATTTTCTCATTTAGAATGTAATCTTTTTAATGTGTCATTGTTGTATAGGATGCTGAGATTTCTAATCTGTGTACTATGGAGCTAGATGCCTTAGAAAACCTATTTGTTTATCAAGCTTTTCAGCCTCCTTACATAAACTTCCATGATCTAAAATTTATGACACCTAAACTGTTTTGACACTCTGTCTAACAAGAGGCTGATGATGCTCACTGTAATTGAAATGTTTTACTTTATTACTCTTGTGACAAAGATCTAATTTCTCTGTGGTGATGCCTGTCATTCCAAAAGGGATAATGCATGATACGGTCACATCTGTGGGCCCTGTGTTCGCAGTATAGCAAACGAGCTACTATTGCTCATGAGGAACTAGTGTGGAAATTCCTTGAGGGCAGATATCATGAGTTCACTTCCTCATGTATCTCCCCTCACTACATCTGGCTCAGCATTGGGCACAGTAGATGTCCAACAGTAGCTGTTCAACTCCTTAGCTTGATTTGCTCGCCCACGTTCTTTTCTTTTCTCTTTAATTTTAATTGACATACAGTGTTATAGTAGTTTCAAGTGTATACCATAATGATTCAATATTTTTATATGTCACAAAATGATTGCCACGGTGTTTAGCCACCATAGAGTTATTAGAATATTACTGACTGTATCTCTTATGCTGTACATTGCATCCTCTTGACTTATTTATTTTATAATTAAAAGTTTGTACCTCCTAATCCCTTTCACCTATTTTTCCCATTTCCTCACCATTTTATCCTCTGATAGCCACTAACTTATATCTATGAGTCTGTTTCTTAATTGCTTTGTTTGTTCTTTTTTTTTTTCTCTTACATTCCACATGTAAGTGAGATCACGTGATATTTGTCTTTCTCTGTCTGACTTATTTCACTTAACTTTATACCCTGTAGGTCCATCCATGCTGTCACAGATGGCAAGAGTTTATTCTTTTTTATGGAAGAGCTGTTTATAAGTTGAGTGACCTCAGGTCTGTTTGATGTCACTAGCCCTTGATCCTAGCACACCCCTCCCCCTTCAGCCCAGTAAAAATAGGATTAAACTAGGTATTTGTGAATATGCATTCAATTTTATCTGTTTGCAATGCAGGAGACCTGGGTTTGATCGCTGGGTCAGGAAGATCCTCTGGAGGAAGGCATAGCAACCCACTCCAGTATTCTTGCCTGGAGAATTCCATGGACAGAGGAACCTGGTGGGCTACAGTCCATGGGGTCACAAAGAGTTGGACACCACTGAGCAACTGACACTTTACTTTTTACTTTCACTTTTGTCCAGTTTTAGAGCCCATGAGTATTAGTTGCCCATCTTCATTTACAGGGTGTTAAGTTTGTAATGCCTGTATATATTTGTTTTATTTTGAATACAAACATGAGGTTTCTGGAGCAGAGCAGATCTATTACTTAATTATAGCAAATAATTACTCTGATTCCCTTTTGTCCTAATTTGTACCCCTGGGGAAATGGATGAGATGAGGGCAGATCATATGTTATTCTATATATACTGGAGTTTGTACCATCAGTGAGAAAGTTGGAAAAAAAAAAAAAGAATCTGGTTATTTATATAAGAGAGGGACAGCCTCCTCCCTAACTCCACCTTATTGCCTGTCAGACACAAACACACTTCTTTGCTCTTTGAGAAGGATCCTGGATTCTTACTGTTATCCTTTGGAATATAAATAAATCTCTTAGGGGAAAGATAAGACTAGCTTCTCTAGCTATGCTTCTGTGTCCTCAGATCTCATTCCTTCCTTTACATGTAAATACATACCTCTAGGGGGATAAATCTCTTCAGATACTCTCTCACTATTAGTCATAAATTAAATTCTAAAATTTGTTCTTCTAGGCTAGGTCTAAAGTTTTGGTAAAATTTGATCAGAAAGCCTTCATGGTACAGAAACATAAAAATATTGTCTCTACAGTCCCACTAAGCATGAATCTAAAATTAAAAGGTAGAATCCTCTGCCTTCCAGGGCCGTGAGTCTATGATGATCAGGTCATTTATGTAAGAATTTCACGTTTGAAAAAATTCAGATTCCTGAGGTCTACAGCAGACTGACTCAACAAGAGTCTCTGAGACAGAAGGCTTGGAATCTGCTTTTTTGTCCAGCTCTTCACATGATTCTTATGCACCACCGCCTTTTTCTCCTTTATTCTTGACTTAAGGACCCTTTGTTTTTCCTGCTGGCAGAGATACTTCATGTTCTGCAGCTTTTGCTATTGAGTCTGTGATTTTCAGGACTTTCCAAACATGAAAAGAAATGTAACAGTCTTGCTGGGAGAGTTTATGAGTATCATATAAAAATAAATACCAATATTAGCAAGCTTTCTAAGGTGATGACGAGTCTCTGAAATCTGAAGAGGTGATGGTGATGATAAAGATATTACCACTAGCAAACAACTATTCATTAAGTAACTGAGACAGAATTTGAAATGGATTAGCTATGTTACCTAGATTTCTGTTTTACAAAAAATGCAAAGATGTGCCACCATTAGTGGTATTTTTTTATTCAAAATGTAGTTGAGACATTTTTGCTGTGTATTTCTATGATGTCTGAAGTTCTTTTGTAGAAACACAACTCTGAAATGAATATAAAAAAAGGAAAATGAATGGAATTTAAAATTTTTATTACAACTTCAGTGATGTGATTAGTCGTTCAGGTCAAAACTCACTGTAATAAAACTTTTTATCAAAAAGTAATTATCTTTAAGCTAGCACCAAAAGTGATACAAAGCCAAATGATGTAAGTGTATCATACCTTGTTACTAGGCTACACTCAATCCATTTCTCTATATCAGGAACAAGACACTGGCATTTAATATAAAGCATCTCAAATATGTGATAACATCTGACAGGTAATGAAGAAGTAGTCACATTATGAGTGCAGAATAGAACTGTGGCGGTATTTCAACAGAGAAAGAAATGAGCAATAGTCTCTGGGAACATCTGTTTATCCTGTTAATCACCAACATTTTATTGAGTACCTATAAAGTGCTAAACACTTTATAGGTACTTTTGTGATGGGTATTACAGATAAAAAAATGACTTTCAGAGAGAGATACAAGTGTTACCATGACTATGAGACAATGTGATACATACCGTGATTTCTGCTATAAATATGGCTATATAGATGTAGCATCTTCCTGTTCTTTTCCTGGGAGTCTTTTAAGAGCAACAGGAAAACAGAGAACAAAAATGCAAACTCCAATTTCAGTCGAGCTAGGAAATATATACCAGAATACCCCAGGGCTGCCCAAGGCAGTCAAGATAATGCAAGAATCCCACAGGAGCAAAAGGAGAGAAATGGAAGAAAGAGCCCAACAACAGCACTTCTAAAGAATCAACACACTTACTAAAGAAGGTTCATCTGGAGATGGAAAATCTATAGCCTTGGAACCTTACTGGACCTGCTTTGGTGCACAGAAGATGTGCACATGAAAGTACTCAAAAAGCCATGTTTGCAGAAGATGAGAAAAAGAATCTCTTGGGGAGAAATGAGAAAAGAGATTTTGCTTATAGAAACAAAAAAGAAGAACTCACCTGGACTCTTATCCTCCACCTACCCTGCCTATAGAAAATTCTGGCAGATAGATAGTCTAGGAAAACCAAACTCTTACAATGATGTGTTTAAGATACTGTGATAGCAACTAAATATCTACAAAAAAGAAAAGAATATCCCAGTAATATATGAATATAGCACCATATAAATATAGATGTCAGTTATTAGGGACACAGTTAAGGGCAGTGTATCCTCAACAGTCCCTTGAAGCTCAGACCCAGGGCTCTGACCTGTGCAGAGCTATTGCTAAAAGTCAAGATTTGTTTCAGATGCTGGGAACTACACGTGGAGAAAAAGGGTCTCCAGAGAGGGGAGATGAGGTCTGTGGAGATGATTTCTGATACCATGGCACCCTTGTATTGCTCATAAGATGTTTGCTTGTAATTGCTTGTAACTTTGCTCGTATTCCTTGTAATACTTCATTGCATTATCTGTACAGTTCAGTCACTGCCAATCATATACCATTGCTGTATGTCTAAACTGAAAGGGACTCCTTAATGATTGGCAAGAGTGTGTGAGCTTGGCACTTCTTTAAAAAATGAAGAACACTGAATTATCATAATATGCCAATTAAAAGTTGTTTTTACTTACATTTGTCTAATGATTTTTTTCCATAATAGCCTCAGTTTATACCAGTGAATAGGATCACTGAGTTCACTAGCCCCTGCCAAGCTTCAACATCTAAGTAATTAAAGTGGGACTGAGTCATTTGTGACATTTCCCACACGAATGATAAGACTTACCAAGGGCCAAATGTCATCATGGTTTAATATGTTCAGAAAGTGAAGCACTCATAGATATTTTTACATCGTCATCATTTTTTTATTATAACAATTCATATTTATTAGGAAAAACTCAGAAAATAAAGTATAAATAAGAAAATTTAAACCACCCATTGTCTTACTGCATGGAGATGATGACCATTTTAGATATCTTAATGTATTTATAATTATATCTTTCCAGTATATTATTTATAATATATATGCATTATATAAAATTATGCATGTAAAATCAGAGAATGTGTATGTGAGTCTGTGGGTATATATTTACCTAGAAATATGTTCTATACATAATTCCTACATTGTTTCTTATGTTTGCTAAATGTCTTATTACATTTTATTCCTCAAATGTCTGTTATCTAAAATTTAAAAATTTTTGAACCTTCAGAGTTATATCAATCACACACACAAAATTATAGAAAACTCTTTACAATTTTGGTTATTCAGATTTCTTAACAGGCAAATGGTGAGACTGTAAACCTCAACCAAATTTTAAGTTAATCGATAGCTGACCTACATGTACCAGGGATCCAAAAGCAAGAAAATCTCTGCTCAGGAGTAAGTCAGGAAGCACAGTATATTACCAATTTGGAGTCTTTTGCATCTTTTTTTTTTTTTTTTTTTTAAGATCAGACTTCTTGACTCAGCCCAGCTCTGCTGAATCAAATTCTGAATGAGCCATTATAGCAGTATACCTTTGCCAAAGTTTATTTTCTAAGCTTCTGATTTTTATTTTTTTATTTTTTTTAATTTATTTTTTATTTTACTTTACAATTCTGTATTGGTTTTGCCATACATTGACATGAATCCACCAAAACTGTTGTTAGTAATAAATATCACCTAATATCATAAGATTATAAAGGAATGGTAATTAATTATAAATAAGCCAGCTACCCCAAATTAAAAGCATGTTCTTTCTTACTTAAGGGAAATAAGAAAATTCAGAGTATCAGACCTTCCAGTGATGACTTGAAGCATGAGTCTCTTTCATCCTTTGAGCTTTTGGTCAACCGCAGAGGCTGGAAAAAAAACACAGAAGGATCGGACTCCAATGTAGAGTATATTTCAGAGACTAAAATTATGAAGAAGTCTGGGCAGAAGAAAGTGAAACCTCAACAGCAGAGGTATCCAGCAGTTCCACTGGAAAATGTCAAACCAGCTAGCAGAGACCAGGTGATTATTTTTGTTGTTGTTACTTTTTCACAAAAAAGGTGTAGTCATTCACTTTTCCAGAAATAACATTTTTTAAAGGTTTTGTTTCATTTCACATTTTTTAAAAGCACTCTAATTATAGCATACACATTGTAATCTGAGTTCCCTGGACAAAGTCCCAATTTCTATTTTTTCCCTACATTGTCTCTTTTGGAGGAAAAGTCAGATTGCTAATATCAGCACTGAAGGGCTCCTAAAGAACACCTTTTTGGGATAAAGATTTTAATCTGTATTTAAGAGAGAAATAGCCATATAGGATAAACCTGTAATCTTGAGAGTTTTGCATTCAATGCTTTATAGCAAAAATGCTTGGTCAAAATTTACATAGGTAGCTATCCCTGTAGTCCAGGTTCTGGAAAAATAAAATGTGATGTTGATAATGTAGCTAAGTGCTGAGCTTGATTATAATGAATGTACACCCTAGGATTTCCATGTATCTAAATGAGTTTGTTTCTTTTTTAAAAAAAAAATTACACTTTCATTCTTACAGTGTTGACGCTTATTTAATTCCTCTTTGAGAATCTGCCCTTATTTTCAGTGTATAATAATAACAACACTTAAAATTGAGTGGGCATTTACCCCGTGCCTGATCAGGGTTCCGTGACCACAGGTATTATCTCCCTGGCTTCCCTGGTGGCTCAGACGGTAAAGAATCTGCCTGTAACATGGGGAACCCAGGTTCGATCCCTGGATTGGGAAGATCCCCTGGGGAAGGGAATGGCTACACACTCCAGTATTCTTACCTGGAGAATTCCATGGACAGGGAAGCCTGGCAGGCTACAATTCATGAGGTCCCAAAGGGCTACAGTCCTTGGGGTCGCAAAGAGTTGGACACCACTGAGCAACTAACACTTTCACTTCACTTCACTTCATTATCTTACTACCTTTAAAAAATCTTTTATAAGCCAAAATTTATTGCTTAGTTTATCTGCCTTGTTGATAAAACTTGATTACTGATGTCTTTTTACTGTTTCTAAAAATTAACTTTACCCTGAAAGGGTGAATATGGGCCACATGGAAAATATTCCAATGAGTTGCCATCGTCTGTGAAAGCAAGAAACTAATTTCATTGACAAATATCCACTGAGCTTCTGCCCTAAGATATTGTATTAAGCGTGGTGGAAGACAAAATTTCAGGCATGGTCCTTTAAAAAAGAATTATTCTGAATAATAGTTACATTACAGAAATATCTCACACATTCCTTTGTAATATCTTTGGAAAATGGTATGTGGATTCTTGAAAATCTTTAGTGATATAGGCTCATTACCTCCTAAGGCGGCCTTTACTTCATTTTTGGATAGCTTCTTCTCTTAGATTACTTGAAATACGGATCCCTATAATTTTGAAGTTTTGGCCCTCAGTCTTTTCTTGAGACTGTAGAGGCCAAACTGAATCTGTCTACCCTCTTCAGAATTTTAGTTTGAATTATGCATTATATTTGAGTGTAGGAATTCATCTATTCAGCAGATACTCAACTTTTGCATGCTTATAATATAAAAAGCAATTGTTATGACTTTATAATTATATCTCCTTTAACTCCTGATTTCATTAACTGTGGAATTTCAAGATTTGGGATTTGTAGACTTATTTTATGGGTAGATTGCCTGCTCCAAAAACAACATACAAGTGATCACACAGTTGTGTTAGAATAGCACATTTTAGAACGTAAATATGGAGATTCACATATGTATATGTGAATATATATATATGTGTATATATGTGTAAAATCATCTGTTATTTGCCATTCAGTATGTTAGCCAGCTACAGGGGATTTAGCTGTGAGCAAACCACCTATGGTCCCAAGTCCCCGCTGAACTTATAGTCTAGTGATAGAACAGACAATCCAATGATTATACAGATAAATGGGAACTGACACTGAGGCAGTTTTTATGACATAGTAGTGTGAGTCCTTATAATAGGAGATTTGACTCTGGGAGGACAGGGAAGTCTTCCTTGAAAAAGTGATGACATAACTTTTAGGACTGAATTCCAATTAAGTGGCTAAATGGAGAGGAAGATCATTTCCAATCAGTGCAAACATTATTTGCTAATGAGGGAACATGGAATGCAAAGTACCTTAAGAAGACAGCTCCCTGGAGAAGGGAATGGCAGCCCACTCCACTATTCTTACCTGGAGAATTCCATGGACAGAGGAGCCTGGCAGGCTACAGACCATGGGGTTGCAAAGAGTGGGACATGACTGAGTGGCTGACACTTCACTGACACTAAGAAGACAGCTAAGCTGTGGTGGGGCAGTGAGGGAAAGGGGGCTGTGGTGTGAGATGGGCAGGGAGTGATCAGAACCATGCAGGCTGATACTTTGATAAGGGATTTTGTATTTACCCTGAAAGCAACAGAAAAACACTGAAGGATTTTAAGCAGGGAAGTGGTATGATCAAAATTTCCTTTAGAAAAGATTGTTTTGGGTTAGTATGAAAAATGGGTTCTCAGCAAACAGAATGAATGTGGGCAGAGCAGTTAAAAGGCTATTGCAGTGGCCTTGGGGGGAATAATGGTGGTGTGAGTGAGGTGACCCTGTGGCGGGGAAAGAAGTGGATGTATTTGTTCCTGTGTAGTTGGCTTGAGGAGAGAACATTGACCCGTTTGCTGAGATATTGGGTGTAGATGATCAGAGAGGCTGAATGCCGTTGAGAGGTCAACTCAACCAGGCCAAAGGCCAAAAACGTCCACTAACTTAATGACAGTGGTAATAAGAATGATCACAGGAAGAATGTCCTTGTTATTAGACAGAATAGAAACCAGGTTACAGTGGATTGATTAGCAAATGGAAGGGGAAGAAATGAAGACATGTTGTACGTCAACTCTTGTGAAGAATTTTTAGGTTATTTGAGATTTTTCTTGTTTCTTGGGGTAAGCTTGTATCACTATAAACTTCCCTCCTAGAACTGCATATTCTGTTTTGGAAAAATTTGTTTTTGTTTTCATTTATTTTTAGGTATTTTTTTATCTCTTCAGTGATGCACTAGTTGTTTAGTAGCATATTGTTTAGCCTCCATGTGGGTTTTTTTTTTTTTTTTTTTTTGCAGTTTTTTTCCTTGTAATTGAGGACAAAATAAACTCAAAAGGGATTAAAGATCTAAATGTAAGACTGGATACTATACAACTCCTGGAGAAAAACATAGGCAGAACACTCTTTGACATAAATTGCAGCAAGATTTTTTTTTTGGATCTGTCCCCTAGAGTAATGGAAAACAAAAGCAAAAACAAACAAATGGTACCTAATTAAACTTAAGAGCTTTTGCATAACAAAGGGAGCCACAAACCAAATGAAAAGACAACTTACAGGATGGGATAAAATGTTTGCAAATGATGTAACCACAAGGGATTAAGCTCCAAATATGCAAACAACTTAATACAGCTATATATATATAAATATATATAAAACAACCTAGTCAGAAAATGGGCAGAAGATCTAAACATGCATTTCTCCAAAGAAGACATACAGAAGCCAACAAGGCACATGAGAGGATGCTCAACATCACTAATCATCAGGGAAATACAAATCAAAGCCTTTGGGATATCACCTTACATCTGTCAGAATGGCTGTCATTAAAAACGCAAATAAATGTTGGTGAGAAAAGAGAATCCTCGTGCACTATTGGTGGGAATGTAAATTGATGAGTCACTGTGGAAAACAGTATGGAGGTTTCTCAAAAAATAGTGTTTTGATGGGATAGAGATTGATATTTGGTTTGCAAGGTTAGCACTGCAGACTATTCTAGAAGACTTGGACTTCTAGATGAAAGTCTGCTTAAAAATTTAGATATGTCTAAGAAGTCTTAATGATTGATTGCAGGGCAACCAGTGAAATTTTACACCAAACATTGACAATTTCATTGTTAATCCTGAGAGCTATCAAACTGTGGACCAAATAGCTAACATCCTCTCCAATATATTAGGTTTCCTCGGTGGTGTCTCCTGGGCTGTGCTCATAGCAGGAACTTGCCAGCTTTGTCCAAACGCAATAGTATCAACTTTTGTACAGAAATTTTCCTTGGTATTTTCTAAATGGTATGTGTTGAGATTATATTAAAATAAAATTGATTGTAGACACCGAAAAAACAAAAGAACTACACCATGATCCAGCAGTTCCACTCCTGGGTATATATTTTTTAAAAAACCCAAACTCTAGTTCAAAAAGATACAAGCACCCCAGTGTTCATAGCAGTTCATAGCAGCATTATTTACGATTGCCAAGGTATGGAAGCAACCTTAGTGTCCATCAACAGATGAATGGCTAAAGAGGTGGCATGTATATACAATAGAGTATTGCTCAGCCATAAAAAGAATGAAAATTTGCCATTTGCAGCAAACATTATGTGATATCACTTATATATGGAATCAAAAAATACAACAAACTAGTGAATATAAGGATAAAGAAGCAGATATATAGATATAAAGAACAAGCTAGTCATTATCAGTGAGGAAAGGGAAGGGGGCAGTGTAAGTGCAGGGAATTAAGAGATCCAAGCTATTATATATAAAATAAGCTACAAGGATATATTGTACAACATTGGAAATATAGCCAATATTTTATAAAATGTACATTGAAACTTTCACAAAAATTTTTTAATGACTGCAGATATCTCACATACTAGGCATATTCAACATCTACTGATTAAGGATGACATAGTAAAAGAAAGCCATCATAGATATTTTTTAATGAACATATATCTTATTCCTCCCAGCAACATCTATATAAATTTTAAGAACAATGTATATATACATATATATATATCCATATGAAACATTATATATCCAATATATAGAAAGTAATTCATGCAGATTCTTTGCAAAATACTACAAGCCCTTTGATTCACTTTTGAGTGCCATAGTCTACACCATTCATTTCATACTTAACTTGCATTATAATGTTACTTTGTTGAATTCCCTCTGTTTATCCTACAGAAGCCAGCACGTAATAGAAGCTGAAGGAAGGAAAGAGTGACACTGGTTTAATGTGTACCATTGATTGCTACTAATCCTTGTATATTTTTTGTTAATACCTTGCTATAGGCCTCTTGGGAAATGAAGAGAAAGAGGAGTCAAAACCTTACTTCAGTTGAAGTTGAAACCAGCAACAGCAATTCAGATATAATCCAGGTGAGACAAACTTTGCTGACTAAATGATACCTTGAAATTTATTCACATTTGTAGAGATTAGAGGAACCCAAGAAGTATTTCATATTAGTGCCCAAAGTAACTGAAACATTTAATTGAATAACCTTGCTTTTAGGTGAAGAAACAGGACTCAGAAAAGTTTGTTACTTGCCCAAAACTACACAAATTAGTGAAAATACAACTGAGATTTATGCCTCTTGACCACTAATCTGTAGTGTTTTTCATTTTAGTTGTCAGGGTGAGAAAGCTTTAATATTGTTGTTCAGTTGCCCAGTTATGTCCAACTCTTTGTGACCCCATTCTATTGTATTAATGTATACATGTATATGACATTATATATATATAAACTGTGTGTGTGTGTGTGTATGTATATAAACTTGAAGTTCATCTCCAAACCTACCTACATGCCCAAACCCAAAGCATATGAACCTTTCTGTAATTCATAGTGTGGATTCTTACTAGAAAGTATAATTCTAAACTGACTTAAATTAGGACACTGCCAAAAACCCTTCAAAGAGAAGTCTCTTCAAGAAATCGGGACACGCTTCCCATGTGCTTCTCTATAGACTGTGTGTCCCTGATTCTAACTTGGTAGTCAATATCAAAGGCCTGCATATTCATACTATTCTACCATATACCCTAGCAGAGGTCGTTTTTCTCACTGAACCTAGTGTAAAAGTCCTTGGTTTGTAGGAAGAGGGCTCCCCAGGGGGCTCAGTGGTAAAGAATCCACCTGCCAGTGCAAGGAGATGCAGCTTTGATCCCTGAGTCAGGATGCTCCTCTGCAGGAGGAAATGGCCACCCGCTCTAGTGTTCTTACCGGGATAGTCCCATGGGCAGAGGAGCCTGGCCGGCTACAGTCCATGGGGTCACAGAGTCCTACATGGTTGAGCAACTAATCATGCATGTGTGCGAAGAACTGACGCAAAGATTATGAAAAAATACTTTATCTGTGAAGCCATGTTGAAGACTTTGTTATGTTGTAGGGTACCCTTTGTGTTATATTAATAATAAAAAGGTTCATTTGAATATTAGAATTTAAAGTCATGAAAAAAATCTCTTTGATACTTTGTTTTATCAGAATATGAATTTTATTACTCACTATAGTTCTCTTTGTACCTTGATTTCCAAGAAGCTTATAACTGAACTTATAACTCTATATAAGAATAACTATTTTTGCCTAGATGATAATTTTTTGACATGATAATATAAGTGAGAGTATTTAAACAAATGCCTGCCTCATTTTTCATGTCTTTAGGTAAGTTCTCTCGAAATGCAATTTAGGATTATGGATTAAGTTTTAATTACAAATGAGTCAATGAGAAGCACAATGTCTTCTAATTTTAGCCTAATTTATGTGCCCTTCAGCAGAAAAACGTCACAGGGTACATGACATAACAATAATGGAGGTTTATTTTAAAAAGTTTCCAAGATGGAACATTTTAAACAGCACAGTTAACCCCTGTGTGCCCATTTCCTAGTTCCAACAGTTATCAATTCATGCTTGATCTCCTTTCATCTGTGTCCTCCCCCTCCCCCGTCACCTCCTTTACTCCCAAATATCATAACATTTCCTCCATAATTATGATTGTTTTAAGAAGGAATCTGAAAGGATATTGAAAGCTCTAGAAGTGATTTGTGAATGGGAAAAGAGAAAAAAACCTTTCACATTGACAGTAAGGAACAACTAAATATAGGATGTGGAGGAAGTGAGCACCAACATAGTTTCAAAAGGAAAAGGGTCAACATTTAATCAGAGGCCAGAAAAGAAGAGAGGACTATATAACTACTGTTGTGAATAACTCAGCCTCTGAACCTCTTTGAAGCCAAATATGATAGAACTGTACCTTTGCATATTACGCGTCCCCACCTGCTTTGCAGAATCTTCAAAGTCTTTGTGTGTTTTTCATGTAGCCATTGCTTTCTCTGCATGCAGCTTTTAGCAAGTGCTTTTTCACAAATTAAGTATGACATTTATGTTAAAATTGTTGTTGTCTTTTAATGTAATATTTCTCAAGTTCTTATGTTACTTGCATGAATGTGTGTGATATGATTGATTTGGGTCCCTGTGATCCTAGCAGGAAGTCCGTTTTCAAATTCATGGTATCTAATTAATCTGGATAAACACTATACATTATCCAGAGATGCCCATTAATTTTTCTGTTTGGCTGTGGTTGCAGCAATTCAAGTAGGAAATAATTACTTCCGCATGTTTGTCTGCCTGTACTTTGTTAAACTTAAAATTAAAAAAGATTGTTCTTAACCCCGGGCTCCTCCCCAGTTATCTTCTAAGTGTGGTACTTGCATATGTGTGTGTGTGTGCACGTGTGCATGAGCTTTAATTCTGACCGTGCACCTGTCAAATTTCAAGAAAGAGGGCACGCAGGGCTGCATTGGGTTATCACTTAAGGAAGAGTAGTTGGCTACCCACCACTTGCCACAGTTAGGTGGTTTTTATTATTTTGATGAATTTACTGCAGCCCAGGGTCTTATTTTCAGGGGTCATGCTATTATTGTTCAGTCACTAAGTTGTATCCTTCTCTTTGTGATTCCATGAACTGCAGCATGCCAGGCTTCCCTGTCCTTCACTATCTCCTGGACTTTGCTCAAAAGCATGTCCATTGAGTCAGTGATGCCATCCACCCATCTCATCCTCTGTCGTCCCTTTCTCCTCTTGTCTTCAATCTTTTCCAGCATCGGGGGTTTTTCCAGTGAGTCAGCTCTTCGCATCAAATGACCAGAGTATTGGAGCTTCAGCATCAGTCCTTCTAATGACCATTCAGGGTTGATTTCCTTTAAGATTAACTGTTTTGATATCCTTGCTGTCCATGGGACTCTGCAGCACCACAGTTTGAAAGCATCAGGTGTCATAGGCTCTAAAATATATCTTCAGCTCACCAAAGAAAGTCTTATCTCACAGAAATGATTCCACATTATCCAAACTCATAAGACTGTTGTATAATATCATAGCAGCCGTTTAGTCATTTGAGAGACAAACCCAGCCTCAGTCCAATTGGAAGACACATTCTGACTTTCACCGTGTGTTTTCTCCCTTTATGCCAGTCTGCATGGGTTGGCCAGTACAGTTTGACAGTGCTGGTGGGCTGTGTGCCTGAATATTTAAAGAGTTTCCAGCTAAGACAGCCTGCTGTGTCCACTTCCCTGCACAGGATAACTGGAATAATGTTACCAGTTGTAACTGTAACACTGGAAGGGCACTGGCCCAGCTCCCTCATCCTGTGCTCTTCCAGTGTGTTTTTTTTGTTGTTGTTGTTCACATTACATGGAGAACATCTCTCTTCTTTTTTTTTTCAGTACCCAACGGTAGGCTTTATATCCACTCTTTTTTAATATTTATTGAAATACTTGTTGACTTATAACATGACATTAGTTTAAGGTATATAACATAGTCACTCACTAGTTTCATAGATTGGGTACAGTACAAAGCTGTTATAAAACATGGAATGCATCCCTTGTGCTATATATTACATTTTGTAACTTACTGACTTTATAACTGGTAATTTATATCTCTTAATCTCCTTCACCTATTTCACCACTCCTCCCACCTACTTCCCTCTGGCAATCACTGGTTTGTTCTTATATCTGTGAATCTGTTTCTGTTTTGTTATATTTATTCAAATGAATGACCTGCTCAAGGTTACAGCAGTTTTATCTGTTTTCTGAACTTCTGCCTCCTCCTACTCCCCTTAGTCCTTGATTGAATGCTTTTTATATTTCTTTTCTCCAAGGCCTACAGTCTCTGGAGGCTATTTAAAAAAATATTCTTTCTCAGTGGGATAATCCTTATTTTGGAGTCACTTTTGATGTTTGCATATCATGTATATCACATTTCACATGCTCCCTAAGCATGAATGCATGTATATGCTTACATATAAATGAAGGTATACAACATTTGTCTTTATCTGGCTTATTTCACGAAGCATAATGACCTTCACGTACACCCATGTTGTCACAAATAGCAAGATTTCATTCTACCTTACAGCTTAGTAATATTCCACTGTACATATACCACATCTACTTTATCCATTATCTGTCATTGGACACTTAGGTTGCTTCAGTGTCTTGGCTATTATAAATAATACTGTGAACATCTTTATTCTGATCAGCACATTCTTTCTTTCTTTTGTGTGTTGTTAATGTCTGTCAGTCTGCCTTTGGAAAGAATTTTTTTTCATATTAGGGTACTTCATTTTCCTCTCTTCCAAGTTTCAGACACATGTTACATTGGCTCTTGTACCAACAGTTGTGCAATTTCAAGTGAAATGATAAAAGCATTGATTGTTTTTCAGATTTATATTGAATCCAACCATTGCTGATTATTTCAGTTATATTGTCATAATCTCCAAAGTCACCTCATTTGCTGGGCTCAAGGTTACAGCAGTTTGATCTGTTTCCTAACTTCTTCCTCCTCCTACTCCCCTTACTCCTTGATTGAATGCTTTTTATATTTCTTTTCTCCAAGGCCTAGTCTCTGGAGGCTATTTTTTTTTTAATATTCTTTCTCAGTGGGGTAATCCTTATTTTTGAGTCACTTTTAATGTTTGCATCTCATGTGTATCACATTTCACATGCTCCCTAATCCTTCATGGGGTGTTGGACTTCATATTCCTTACCTCCAGTTCCTTCTGATCACATAGTTTGCAGGTGTCACTTCTGTGGCAGTTTCCCTTCTTTCTCTTCACTTTTTCCTTTTTGATACTAATTTATGCTTGGCCTTTCAGCCACCATGGGCCATTCATTTTCAAAATCCATGCAGTAAGAGTGTTCTTGGTAAGACCTTGCTTGCATGTCATTTGGAGCTGCAGAAATATCCAACTGGGATTCAGTTAAAACTCCAGGCATTTTTTAGAGATTAAAAACTGTCATGAAAATAACGAGTTTTTTTTTAAGGACATCTTAACCCTCTTCAGAATGCCCTACATAGCCATTTGATTGGACCTTCAGAGATGTTATTTGTGGGATCACCAGTCTGCGCAGCAGCAGACTTATTTCATTATTTTGCACAATCTTGTTAGCCATGGTTCCCTCCCCCATTTCAAGGTAACTAGTGCAATCCAGGTTTTTTTTATCTCAGCTCATGCAAAACTGTATTTTTTTCTGAAATTCTACTCTGTGTGTGTGTGTGTGTGTACTATGTGAGTTTTCATGGAGTTAGCCTTTCCTTTTTCTGTGTGACCATGATGAAATTCAGCTACGATACTTCACATGTATCATCTCATCTAATTGTTTTAATAACTGAAGGGATATGTTCTCTTTTCATCCCCATTTTTACAGATGAGGAAAATAAACTTGTTGAGGATCATACTCTCAGGAAGTGGTCACCTTCAACCCTAGCTCCCGCTTCCTTAACCCCTCCTCATTAGGACTTCTCCCTTTGTCATTCATGTCTGTGTGCTGACCCCACATCAGTTCAGCCAGACAATTCCACACAGATTAGTTGGAGTGCACAAATACTCCTTACTCAGGGGTCAGGATTTGAAAGCACAGATAAATACTGCACTGATTCACATTCAGCCTATTTTGGCTTAGATAGATTTCTAAAGTTTCATAGATGGGCATTCTCCAGCCAAGAGTCTTGAATTCATTTTATTTTTAATCCACTCATCCATTCATTGCCCAGATTAAGCTAATTTCCCTTTAATGCATTTCTTACCTTATCCGCCCCAAACCTCACCTTTTGTGTGCAAGATCTGACGCTTTTCTTTCCAGTCAACCTAGAATCTCATAGTAATCATCAGGGTAATCATCTCAGGATTGATTTCTAGAAAGGAGAGTTTTCTCCTCTCCTTAGATTATAAGTCTAATAATATAGTTGTGATCATAACTATATTGTCAACCCCTCCCATGAGCTGGTGTCTCCTGACCCTTGGCCTCCAGAAAATATTATTTTCCATTTTCCATGCTTAAGACACACACCCTGCCCTCCCTTTTAATGAATACTGGCTATTCTGAACCGTTTCTGTCTCAGACATTTACAAACCCAAGTGTAAAGTTCAAACATGTCCCAGTTAACTCCAGAAGGGAAGGAAGTAGAAATTCTTTTGCAGCACCTCTCACAGATGTCTGAGGAATCCAAGTCTGAGTGAAGCTTGCTAGACAGTTCTGCTTTACTGGAGCAATGCCCCGTGGTACTGTTGTAATTAAGGGTTTGTCTGAGTTCAATTAAAAGCTCCTTGTGCACTGTTCTGTGATAAATTGGCAGTTCAACTTTACTCCAGGCAAAAATTTGGCATATGAGCTCCATAGGACCCTAGTGCCCCTCAAAGTGATGTGATCTGATCAACTGTCATTGTACCATGCTTAATAGAAGCAATAAAAATAAAAAGGAAGCAATAGGACTAGATTCTCAAGCATCTTGTTAAGAGGTAAGCAGTCTCAAGTTATGTCACCAGTTGAGATATAAGGAGTGACTCTATGGAATAGACATTCTCAGGTATCTATTCCGAAAGGTGATGGGGAAAATTAGGTTGCCAAACCACAACAGATGGTCAGGCAAGCAAATGATCAATTAGAAGAATGCTTCACAATGCAGGAACCCAAGGGAAATAAAATTACCAATGCCAACAGTAAGTTAGAAAAGTTCAGCAAGAAGAATTTTCTGAGACTCAAGTCAGGGTGATAAAAGTACTTTTTGTTACACACATGCTCTTGTTCCTCTTGGCACAGCGTGTACTCCAAGTTGACATGATGCAAATTTTCTGACTCTAACACGAAACAGCATTTACCTTTTCCTATACCAGTATCTGTTGCTTTTCCATATTTTATAATAATCTTTCTTTCAGTTACTGCTCTGAATATCATTTGCTAAGGTAAGGAAAGAATATATATGGTATGGTTGTTTTAACTCAGGTTGGACCTGCCTGTTTAATAAACATGAACCATACTACCTTTTTGGTTGGATTGGCCTTAGCCCTTTTGTCCTCTGTGGTCATTTAAGTTTTTTTTTTTTTTGCCTTATACCTGGCCTTAGGAACAGACTGACAGATGGATTCCTTTCATTTTTCAAAACCACAGACATTTAAAAAACTCAGTGGCCTCATCACCACTGACAGATGTATTTTAAGAATTTGACTATATTGTCTCCAGGGTTTTCTCTGAAAGATGTAACCTCCAGCATTTAGTTCAGAGTGTGGCACTTTCTGGGGCTGAAGAAAGACTGAGGAGTAAAGGAATGAGTGGGTGGAACCATCTTCCAGTCTCAGCATAAATTAAATCCTTTACCAGTTGCACCTGATTAGCTGTTTATGGCATCTTTCGAATGACGCTGATGCCAGCCCAAGAAAGGCATCACCAACTCTGAAAACCTGGGGTCATTGACAGGGCCTCTGTGGGGTAACACAGAAGCTGAGGAAGGTCTGGAAGAGCTGATGAGTTCCCCATGTCTAGGTTTATGCTCTATGGTAGTACCCCCAAGAAGCAACCCAAATCCAAAACCAAACAAAAGACAACAATAAGTGTTAGCATCAGTACTGTATGACAGTGAAAATGAAAAGATGACTCAGTAACCCAAAAAAAAGATTAAAGAAAGTAAACAACTTGCATAGCTAGTCCCTAAATCAGCCGCATTCACCCTTTAAATATACAAATTAAATATATAAATTTTTCTGACTTAGAAAAAATATTTAGTAGGAAACTGCATTGATATTGCCATATGATTTCAGATGATTGAAGGTGTGTTACTTTCAAAAGCAGACCGTTTCTTAGTCAGCTTTCCTGGTTGATGATGTTACCATTGCCCCTGTAGGAGCTTGTGTTGTCCTGTGATTGTTGCTGATGGTATCATAAATTTCAGATAGAGCAGCCCCTTTATGAGATAAAAACCAGAGCTGCCCCAAGGGCTTTGGAGGAAAAATGGCCTATACTCACCCTCTGCAGCATCATTCATCAACTCACCAGCAGATTGACAGACACAAAGACAGTATGTGATACAGCCCTTGACCTAGAGGAAAGTCTCGTGGGTGAATTATAATGAATCAAATATTCAAATACCAGATTGTGAACTGTCAGCAACCATACACCAATTTAAGACACATTTATTGAATCTCCATTAGGGATTTGGAAGGACACACACACACACACACAAACCATTATCTCTACCCTAGAGGAGCAGAAAAATTGGAAGACAGTTTTACAAAACCACAAGTTAGCATCGTTTTATGGAAAGGAGACAGACTATGAATTCTGACAGATTGATCCAGGTTTACATTCAGCCCTACATGCCCCATGTCAGCTGGATCAACTCATGGTCTTCTGTTTTCTTACCTACAAAAGGGGGAATAATGCTATTACCTACTCTTAGGGATATTATGAGAACTGATGGGCTGATTTGTAACAGAATGAAAGTAATTCTTTATATTATGAAAAACATTTTTAAAAACCACCTTTTGTAATTCCAGAGAAGGCAGTTGCCTTCCGGGGGGCCAGGAGTAAAGAATGCAAATTGAGAGAGTGACAATGCTATGTGGAAAAGAAGCCAGAGCTGGAGAATGAGCCTGTGTATGTGGAAAGAGGGGGGAGGGAGGGACCAGGAGGTAATCCCACAGGTAGAAAAACACCGGTGCTGCGGAACTGGAGAGTCTGGAGGAGAAGGTGTGTAGAGAGAGATGAGGCAGCTAGCAACTGAAGAAGTAAGCTAGAGTGTTTTCATGGTAATTTTAAGCTGATTTTTGCCTGCTTTAAATGTTTCCTCCTTTTCTCAACAGAATTTTCAGTAAAACCTGTATATTTATTAATGCTTTGTACAGTTGGATTTGATTTTGGGAGATGGACTCAGGTGTTGAATTTTGTTTTGGAGTGTCTTGATAAGAATCAAGGCTGCTACAGGATTCTACTCTTGTCTGGGTCCCATAGATATGAAAATAATTAAAACTATTTGTAATTTACTTTTAATACTTCTTCAGGGAAAAGAGTACGTGCTAGAGCAAATAAAAAAAGACATTTTGGAAAGAGTGGGAGTTGTCTTAAAATGTGGGAGAGACTTACAAGAAAAGGAGGAGAGAATGTATTTCAGGTAGAGAGGACAGTGTGGGCCAAGGCATGGAGGTAGAAGGCTACCTAATGCTCACAGGGGATTCTGAAGAGAACTCTTTTGGTTTTTACAGAGGATGCTTATTAAGAAAGACTGAAAATATTTCCAGATATCTTAGAATCACATTGAAAAGAGTTTTGAAAACCAGTTAAAGGTTTGTACCTGAAGGAGAAAGTAGTCAGGACCTAGAGCCCAGTTTTGAGAAGGAAAGTTGAATAGTGGAGATTTTCTCTAAAGAATTAATTCTTTTTGTTATGAAAATGTGATAGTCAAGCAGTACTGCAAAGATGAGAAACTAAGGATGAAAAAACCAAGTTGGAATCTGCTGCCTGGAAATTTTAGTACAGGAAGACAAGGGATATTGAAACATTTTGAAGGAAAAATAGCACAACCTGGAAAGGTGTATGGTAGATTAAACCATAAACAATGATGACAGTTTTGAGATGGAAACCTGGAACAATGATGTCATTATAAATATAAAGAGGACTTGACCAGAGGAATCTAAGTGGGCAAGGGTGGCACTGAGGATTTGAAATTTTAGCAGGGTCAGTGTCCTTAAGTCAGTTGAAAATAACTGGGGCAAAGATGTGGAGTTAGGGTGGCTGATGCAGTGAAGCCATTGTTTGCATCAGTTCAGTCAGTTCAGTCGCTCAGTTATGTCCAACTCTTTGCAGCCCCATGGACCACAGCACACCAGGCACCCCTGTCCATCACCAACTCTCGGAGTCTACTCAAACTCATGTCCATTGAGTCGGTGATGCCATCCAACCATCTCATCCTCTGTCGTCCCCTTCTCCTCCTGCCCTCAATCTTTCCCAGCATCAGGGTCTTTTCAGATGAGTCAGCTATTCGCATCAGGTGGCCAAAGTATTGGAGTTTCAGCTTCAACATCAGCCGTTCCAGTGAACACCCCAGACTGATTTCCTTTAGGATGGACTGGTTGGATCTCCTTGCAGTCCAAGGGCCTCTCAAGAGTCTTCTTCAACACCACAATTCAAAAGCATCCATTCTTCAGCACTCAGCTTTCTTTATAGTCCAGCTCTCACATCCATACATGACCACTGGAAAAATCATAGCCTTGACAAGATGGACCTTTGTTGGTAAAGTAATGTCTTTGCTTTTTAATATGCTGTCTAGGTTGACCAAAACTTTCCTTCCAAGGAGCAAGCGTCTTTTAATCTCATGGCTGCAATCACCATCTGCAGTGACTCTGGAGCCCCCCAAAATAAAGTCAGCCACTGTTTCCACTGTTTCCTCATCTATTTGCCATGAAGCAATGGGACCAGATGCCATGATCTTAGTTTTTTGAATGTTGAGCTTTAAGCCAACTTTTTCATTCTCCATTTTCACTTTCATCAAGAGGCTCTTTAGTTCTTCTTCACTTTCTGCCATAAAGGTGGTGTCATCTACATATCTGGGGTTATTGATATTTCTCCCAGCAATCTTGATTCCAGCTTGTGCTTCATCCAGCCCAGTATTTCTCATGATGTATTCTGCATATAAGTTAAATAAGCAGGGTGACAATATACAGCCTTGACGCACTCCTTTTCCTGTTTGGAACGAGTCTGTTGTTCCATGTCCAGTTCTAACTGTTGCTTCCTGACCTGCATACAGATTTCTCAGGAGGCTGGTCAGGTGGTCTGGTATTCCCATCTCTTTCAGAATTTTCCACAGTTTAGTATAATTTAACCCCCTGAAGTTTTATTTGAAGGATTGAGTATAGACAGAAAAATAATAACTACCAGGATGAGTTGGGACACAGAAGGATATCTAAATTAAGAGGGAAAAAATTCCAAGGGACTTCTGCATGCTTCTCCATATCTGTAAATGTTACCATCACTCATAGCTACTCAGGCCAAAACTTGAATTTCTCTCCATCTTTCACAGCCTGTACTTAACCTATCTACCAATCTTACTGATTCAACCTTCAAATATATACTCGGTTCTGTCACCTCCATAGCTACCCACTTGGCCAATTCACTAACATCTCTCACCAGGACCACAATAATAGCCCTATAAATGTTTCCACTGCTTATTTTTGACTCCACAGTGTGAAAATCTGAGTATCTCATCCAAAATATATCAGATTATGCTTTTCTCCTGCTTACCGATAGAACCTCCTGATGGCTTGTTTTTGAGAAAAAATTACTGAAGTATAGTTGATTTAGAATATGTGTTAATTTCTTCTGTACGGCAAGTGACTCAGTTATACATACATACATTCTTTGTCATATTCTTTTCCACTGTGGTTTGTCACAGGATATTGAATGTAGTTCCCTCTGCTATACAGCAGGACCTTGTTTATCCACCCTATATATCGTAGCTTGCCTTTGCTAATCCCCAACTCTCAGTCCTTCCTGCCCCTGCTCCCCTACCCCTTGACGCACAAGTCTGTTCTCTATGTCTGTGAGTCTGTTGTCTCATACATATGTTCATTTGTGGGGTTATTTTAGATTTCACATGTAAGTGATGTCAAATGTGTACTTGTCTTTCTAACTTACTTCACTTAGTATGATAATCTCTGGGTCCATCCACATTGCTACAAATGGCATTATTCCATTCTTTTTTATAGATGAATACTATTCCACCACATCTTCTTAATCCATTCATCTGTCAGTGGACGTTTAGGTTGTCTCTATGTCTTGGCTACTGTGAATAGTGCTGCATGAACATAGGGGTTCATGTGTCTTTTTAAATTTGAGTTTTGTCTGGATATGTGCCCAGGAGCGGCATTGCTGTATCATATGGCGATTCTATTTTTAGTCTTTAAAGGAACCTCCATAGTGGCTACACCGGTTTACATTCCCACCAACAGTATGGGAGGTGAACCCTCTGATGGCTTCTGCTCACATTTAGAACAAAATGAAGTGCCCTCCAAGGCCCTGTATGACCTGGCCTCACCTCCTTTCTGTCCTCACTGCCTCCTACTCATTCCTTCTCTCACTTCACTCTGGTCACCCTCATCTTCCTTGGCCTCCAACTCTATAAGTTTATTTTTCCTTCACATCCTTTTCCCTTGTTCATAAGGCCTGGACTCCGCAACTCCCCACCCTCAGCGACACACATGGATTTTCTTGACTTGCTTTTTAACTCACTTTCTTTCTATGAATATGTGGAGTATCAGTTACTGACCTAGCTATTGGAGATACAGCAGGTAAAAATTAGGCACTACTCCCAGTCTTCATGGTCCTTCCATTCTATTGGGGGGATCTGACAACAGACAGGATAAATAAGTAAACTCTGTTGCATGGTGGACAATGGTAAGTGCTAAGGTGAGAAATAGAGCAGAGGAAGGGGTAGGAAGTGTCATTGTTGAGCGATGAGAGCGAGAGCAGTTTTATATAGAGGGGGCAAGCAAGGCCAAGCTGAAGGAGGATGTTTGAGGAGAGACTATAAAAAAGTTGGGGGAATAAACAAATCCACAGCAAGTCCAAGACCTGGAAGAGGCGAGTGTGGAAGAGAACTGTGAGCCGGGAGAGGCAGTTGTGTAACTTGATTCACTCTCCTCTTACCTGCGTTATTTTTTTCACAGAACTTGCAGAGTTACATAACTGTCATTTTTCTTATTTAGTATCTTTCTGCCTCGTTAGAAAATAAGCTCCATAAAGGAAGGACTTTGTTGTCTTCATCATAGCAGCATCTGACCCATACAGGAAACTCAACTTTATTGAATACATTAACGAACCAAAGGGAGGTACCTAGAACATAGCATTAACTATGAGAGAGTAAAAACAGGAAGGGTCTTGGAACTTGGCAGGAGGGCACAAACTGGCCTGGTAGCCTTCATGGGTCCTTGATAAGATGTTTGGGATGAGTGTAGAGGGGCAAAGAAACAGAGAGAAACCAAAGTGATATCAACAGTTCTAAGGCTTCCTTAAGGACAGTTGAGAGAAAATTGTCACACAGTTGACTATGATATGTTCTTTCTCCTCTCTCCAACTTTTTTATGATTTATTTATCCTCTTAAATAGATACTTCACAAAACTGAGCATGTGGTATTATGCTGATCCTTTGCATCCCTTGGAGAACTGACAAATCCCACTCTACTCATTGTTAACATAATTTTAATTAAGGTATCTAAAACCTCTTGTTAAGACTTAACTAATCTCATTTACTGTGTGGGGAGTGTTATCTGTTTCATGACTAGAGGTAAAATCTTAGGAAAGAGATATCCCCAGACTGCAGAGTATGAGACACAGTTAAGCCTAAGAGACTGGAGAACATTCCTATAATGAAATGATGTATGTGAAAGAGCTCTGCAAGTATCAAAATATACAAATAGTGTCATTGAAAAAACAACTACATGTTTTCTTGTCTCAGCTTGAAAAAATCCAGACCTTCAAAACTACAGGTACATTGTAAACAAACAAAAAACAGTTTCCTATGAACTCAGATATTTACACAGTGTCATTCAAAAAGAAATACTGTAGGCTGTGAATTATTTATCCAAAATATTTTAAACATTCCTATGCCAAAGAATAAAGGAAGTATAAGAAAGGAAAAGAAGTCTCTCCTGCAATAGAGATGGTAAAGCTTTGTTTAAGTAATATCTGGGCAGGGGGGGTGAGTGGACATATCTGATCCTCATGGAAACAGACCTACACATAGCAAGCTCAAAGCAGAGAGCTAAATAATAAAAGGCAAAAGTAATTTCAGGAGACTGAGTTAATAATACCACCCCCAAGAGTTCCTGCTGAGAGTCCTGCCATTTTTTTTTAAGCTTGGATTCTTTTATCTTGTGTGATTTCCATCATAAGAAGAGGTTACCAAAGAAAATAAACACATCTGAGCAGGATCATCATAGATGATTACAAAGTGGTTATTACTAAAGGTGTTAAGTAGTTCATTCCTCTCCTGAGGTTCCCTTGTGATTGTTGTTAACTGTGGTGGGAAATAGTGTGTGCTGCTTAAGTGAAAGTGTTAGTCACTCGGTCCTGTCCAATTCTTTGCAACCCCATGGACTGTAGCCCGCCAGGCTTCTCTGTCCATGGAATTCTCCAGGCAAGAATACTGGAGTGGGTAGCCATGCCCTCCTACAGGGGATCTTCCTGACCGAAGATCGAACCCAGGTCTCCCACATTGTGGGTAAATTCTTTACCATGTGAGCCACCAGGTAAGCCCATGCTGCTTATAAAGTAGTCAAAAAAGATTCAGTTCAAAGGAGAGACGCTTAAAGTATGTAGATCTTCCTTACATGTCAACACATCAGAAGATAACTTTAAATTTTCTGTTACATCAGAAATAAATAAGATATCCATTTTAAAGTCATTTTGCAAGATGAACTTTTGAAAGTATATGCATTTTATTTACTTCCTGGCACATGAATTTATTCACAGTGTAAGAATAAAAACATTTTGAAATAGACCAAAGTAGCTTAGAATCAGTTTTATTTATTTCCCCTACCTGCAAAGCTTGCTTTCTCTTGATTTGGGTGGAATAGAAAATGACGGTGATGGACAGCCTCACTGCTGTTTCGTTGCTAGGTTACATGTGTGCCCATTTAACCTGCTTCCTGACAGAGCGCTGTTTCCCGAACACCGTGTGAAATACGTGCATTTGTTTCCTGGGAGAGGAGAGAAGAAGGGTTGATAGCCTCTCTGTTCCACATTTGTTTAGCAGTTCAGAAGGGACACACAAGGCGAAGGATACACACACAAAGAGTGAGCTCCAGAAAACTGACAGCTCCATGCCACACACAAGTGACGCAGTCAGGAGCCTCATGCATCTCAGCACATGTTCAGAGGTTTTCAGATCAAAGAGCAGACAGAGCTTTTGCTTTGCCTCCTGTCTTCTCCATATTCCTTTTTTACTGTCTTTGCCCCACCTTCTCACACACTTGAAAATACATGGAAGGAGCTTCTGGGTCTATTTTCCTGAGTGGTATAAGCAAACTCATGCTTCCCTAGTGGCTCAGATGGTGAAGAATCTGCCTGCAATGCAGGAAACCAGGGTTCAATCCCTGGGTCAGGAAGTACCCCTGGAGAAGGGAATGGCTACCCACTCCAGTGGTTTTGCCTGGAGACTTACACACACACACACACACGCACGCACGCACGCACGCACGCATGCACGCACGCACACACACACCCCCCTCCCCTCACTCTCAGTGCCACCAACCCTCCTGACCCCTGCATTCAACACATTAAGGCTCTGCAACCCACTTTAAGCAGATTTCCTGTTTTGTCAGAAGACCAGGTGTCCCTTCCCTGAACTTCCCAGGTGCGCTCCCCAGCCTCGGCTGCATTCTTCCCCATCATACTCTTGGGCCCAAGGCCCCAGCCTCCCCAGACTTCTCATTGCACTGATGTCGAGTTCATTCTCTATGTCTACTCTGTAGCAACTAGGACTGGGACTGCCCTTCCCAACAACAGAGGCGCTATGGTTGCTCCTAGTGATCAAATACTTGGCCCATGTGTTACAGTCAACATGAGGTCCACTTAAGATTTGGATTTTTTAAAAATCTATTGCAGTATTGGGAGGAATGTAAATATTCCTTTGAAGAAATGATAGATATAAATATGGCATTTATAATGCAACCATACTTGAGCTGCATGCCAGTATAATTTTTGACAACATGTATGTTTGTCTCCCTTCATAACATGTCCCTAAAGTATACTTTATGTTCTCTCTCTGATATGGGCATTGATGTTCAAGGTCATTTTTTTCACCTTACAATATACCCTTTGTTTTGGTGCAGCTTTAAATAAAGAGCTTGTTTTTCAGATTTTAGATGAAAGTGACACTGATGTTCCATTGAAACAAGAAAAAAAGGAAGTTTCTCTTATGAAAAAAGGTAAAAAAAAAAGAATTCAGTTTACATATATTAGTTGTAATGTCTTAAGTTGTTTTCAGTTTGACTTATGTGACATGTCTTATGGTAGCAGTTTGGATTTTGAAAAATTAAATCTGTGGTTCCAGCAGTGGGAGGAGAGGTGATAGAGACTGAGCTGCCAGCCTCCCACATTTTGAAGGGGTGCTCCCTGCCTGAGAGTAATGCCCCCTGCATGACCTCACTGCCTAGAATTCCCAAGAGTGCACGGATGCCACCCTCCTCATCGAATTTTATTTAGAAATCTGCTGAGGATTGATATCAGGTCTATCATTTTCAGAAGCTATTTTTGAAAATGATGATGACCTTCCTCTGTTTTCAATCATTTAGCTCTTTCCCTATTTTGCATGACTCCTCTGAGATCACTAAGAGTAGTTCAACAAACACATTTATTATCCATGGGGTGTAATTTGTCTCAGATGAGAGATTTGACCTTTTTTAAAACATAAAGTTGCCATGTTATAATTTTCAATCTAATGACAATTTCCCAGGACAGAGAAGCTGGAAACAAACTAGACTCAGAAAATTTTATTTTCTTTAGTGTTCATTCGTTATTATTACTAGAATTCATTATGTTCATATTATTATTATACCATTGTCTCCTTTATTGTAATATTATGCCATCGGCCTAAACAACAGAACCACTATTTGTTCATTGTCATCTTCTTAATCTGAAATAAGTTTTAAAGGCTTTCTTAGTCTCCCAAATAGGTCTCTGTTCATTTTGACTCAATCACTCCCAGTCATTTTTGCATTGATCCATGCCATCATTTCGTGTTCACCCTTAGATGTAAGCACTCCTTTCCTTTATACTTTGTTGCTTAGGTAACCTAATCAGTCATTCATTCACAACTTTATATTTGAACCCATTAGTGCGGGCCATAAGAAATCACTTTTTCTTTTTCATCATAATTGGGATAATTTGCCATTACACAATCAAGATTTCTATTGTAAGAATCTCTTAATTTTAAAGCCAATCTTTTATAGAAGTTTCAAGCTATTAACGTGCCTTCAAGTATGTGCCAGTTGAATTTCCAAATTGTAATAGAAAAATTGTTAGTACAATTTTGATCCTAAAATTAACATTTAATTTCAAATACTCATCCTGGATTTGGAAGGAACAAATTGTGAAATATTTTCAAATGACTGTAATTATGAATTAGTTGGCTATTAGGTTAAGAAATTTCACTTTGCATGCAGATCATGAGTAAAACCAACAGTGCCTGCAGTGTGCTTTTAAAACCTCTCTGTCTATTCTCTTTTAGGTCTCCTTAGAGTAGTCGGGTAGGTCCTAACCATCTAAAACATTTCTTGTTGCTTTCCTGTTCCACTTGGCCTTCAATGGCCTTGGACTTTGTAGCAAGGGTTTACTTGGTGGAACAATATCACAGTTATCACAAAGGATTCTAGAGTTAGATGGAAGAAGGACACGTTGACTTATCTCTTAGACTCTCCCCAAGATCCTCTCGAAACCAGTCCAAGGGGATAAAAGCATTTTAGGCTCCTCCATCCATGGGATTTTCCAGGCAAGAGTGCTGGAGTGGATTGCCATTTCCTTCTCCAAGGGATCTTCCTGACCTAGGAATCAAACCCAGGTCTCCCGCATTGCAGGCAGACGCTTTACCGTCTGAGCCATCAGGGAAGTCTCTGCTTTTCTATGGCCTGTTAACAAAGCACTCACCTCTCTGAACCTCTTGATTCCAAGGTTCCTTGAGTGAGAAGACGAACTCAATGATTGTAGGTCTCTTACTGCTTTAAAATCAAGCTCTCTTCTAGGGGCACATTTCTGATTGGGGTCTTTCAGGATGTCTTTGAACCTGAACCCAAAGGAAGAGAGTAAGATACTAGGGAAGACAAGTAGTTGTCTGGGTGCAGAGGCTGCTGAGAGAAGGGACACTAAACAGTTCCAGTTAGTTATCCCGTGCACACCAATAACAGAAAATAAGCATCATTAGAAGTAAATTACAAAAAAAACAAGCTACAGAGGCTCTCAGATTCTTGTACACTATGTACACTTTATTAAGAGGTTATTGTAAATTGTCTTGAGAAGATATTGGTGCAGTTTTACAAAAGAGTGTTTGAATACAAAGCCAAATTACATGCAGGTCGTTAATGGGCTGCTAACACTTCCTTTAGTTCACTTCTATGTGTGATTGCCAAAATGTGGTTATCTTCATTTTTGTCTGTGTTCTTTTGAAGAAAAACAGGAGCTGTGCGGTGATACCCCAGAAATAAAGAGAAATTCTTCATCTCCTAAATGGGAAAGGTGAGTGTACTGCAATTATACAAAATTCCAAGGGAGTACAATTATACTGTTGAAAAGTAATTCTCAGTGTTTAAATACAAGGAGAAAGAAAATAATAGCAACAAGCAAAAGCAATTAAAAGTGGAACAGAATTATAAAGGAGACAGGAAAGAATAGAATACCCTAGATTTCTCACTCTTTTCCCAAACCTTTTATTTTCTTTTGTGAGGATTCAGGAATGGAACAGGCTTAACTTCCTACTCATAGCAAGCAACTAATTCAAAGTATTCTAATATAGTCAAAGAATGAAAATGTCATGTATATGTAAGATATGACTATGAAATAATGACCAAGTTTTTTTTTTTTGTATGGCTTATAATCTTATTTCCATACATATATGTAAGTGTAATAATCATTGTATGCTAGGATATTCTTGACATGAGGCTTTTGTCGCATTTAAATGTAATCAGCTGAATATTTTGGCTATCCAATAGAGGGAAAAAGTGTTTTCAAGGAAGCAAATTCTTGCCTCACTCTGTTCTGAATGTGTCTGTCTGTGTGTGTGTGTGTGTATGTGTATACACACGTTGTCTATGTGTGTTTGTGTATTATTTCATATATTACTTTCAGGTTTTTATGAACTTTTGGTTTTCTTCAAATAATCTTTGAATCATATCTCAAATATGAATGTTAGAACTATGATCCAGTTAAGAAAATCTTAATGGAAGAATCTTATCAAATTCATTTAGTAGTGGTAGTAATAATAAAGATGAGTATAAAGACAATGATAACTAGGTACCATCTACTGAGGACTTAATAACAGTAGGCAGAAATTCTGTGTATATCTTGTATAATCTTTGGCACAGCTCTGTGAAGTAGGCTCTGTTACTATGTGGCAGGAGAAGAAACAAAGGTTCAGGGAGGAATGTGTGTCTTCTGGTGTAGTGCATTTTACCCTCCATGACAACAGCAGCCTGAGTTTCCAGCATCCCCAAAATGGTAAAATAAAAAAAAAAAACTTTAAGGACTTCTCTAATAAAATTTCAGCATAAAGGAGGTTATAATTAATAAGTGCCAGACACTGTGTGAATGTTCTTTAATGGACAATTAAGCATTAGTTATAATGTTCTTAATTTAAATAACATATCAGCTGAAGTTAGACAGTATAATTAATGCCAAAGAACTGTTGACAGTAGAAGCACTTTCCATTTGCCATCAACTATTATCCAATTAAAAAAAAAAACCCATATAGTGTGAATACAGGAAACTCTCTAGAGCTGTGGACTTACTTCATGGATGTTAGCACGAAGGGATTACAAAAATCTCCTTTTCACTTGATAAACAAGACTCTGCATCATCTGGCCCCAACCCACCTACCCAGGTTTGCCTCCCATATTGTGTATCCCCTAGCCCTCTTAAGCATTTTTATTCTCATAATACTGAAACCTGTAGGCCTCATTAACACACTATACACTACTTCATGAATCATCATTGTTAGTTAATCTCCATGCTGCAGCCAGTTATCCTTTTAAAACATGTGTCAATCAGATTACCTCCCTCCCATGTAAGAAACCCTCAAGTGGGAGCACCTGCTCTGCTTAAAATAAGCTCCAGTCCCCACGCCATCAGAGAAGGCAATGGCACCCCACTCCAGTACTCTTGCCAGGAAAATCCCATGGATGGAGGAGCCTGGAAGGCTGCAGTCCATGGGGTCGCTGAGGGTCGGACACAACTGAGAGACTTCACTTTCACTTTTCACTTCCATGCATTGGAGAAGGACATGGCAACCCACTCCAGTGTTCTTGCCTGGAGAATCCCAGGGACGGGGGAGCCTGGTAGGAGGCCGTCTATGGGGTCGCACAGAGTTGGACATGACTGAAGCGACTTAGCAGGAGCCCCATGCCATAGCCAGTACCTCTCAGGTCCACTCTGCATCTTCCTGTGTGCCCCACCCCTGCGGCCCTGGCCTTCTCAAGTATCTCTCAAAGACCCTACTTTGTTTCGACCCTAGTATCGTTACACTTCACCTGAAACACTCTTCCTCCATCAGATCTTGACTAAATATTTCTTTCAACTGACTTTGCTTTATTCCTGGACCTACGTTTAGCACCCACTCTCCCACAGGCTGGTGGCTCAGACTGTAAAGCATCTGCCTGCAGTGCAGGAGACCCGGGTTTGATCCCTGGATCAGGAAGATCCCCTGGAGAAGGAAATGGCAACCCACTCCAGTATTCTTGCCCGGAGAATTCCATGGACAGAGGACCCTGGCAGGCCTCAAAGAGTTGGACATGACTGAAGCAACTAACATTTTCATTCTCCCACAGGCTAAAGTAGAACTTGAGTTTAAAAACTCCTTTCAACAAATAAGAGGCAAGTGGTAGATGACTGCTGTTGTTAAAAATAAAGTACTGCCAATTCTATTTAATTGTGGTTACCCAAAAACCTTGAAACAAGATTTTTTAGGAATGAACAGTATTCATATAGTTGAGAATGGCTTTTATGTAGCTGTGTAAATGACAGTTTTCAACATTACATTTATGTCCATGCATTCATTTGTTGTGTATTAATATTTTTTCATTTATTAGATCTAATACGATTTCCACTTAGAAATTCTAACCCTCAGCTTGTTTTTGCCCAGTATGCCCGTGGAAGATTTAAATCCAAGTTCTGGATACAAAGCCAGAGTTTCTGTGAGTGGTGGTTGTAAAGTTGCTTCTTCACTGACAGAATCTTCTCAAAGCACGTCTGTCAAGGAAACAGTAAGAAAACTGACATCTAATTTAAGGTAAAGATATTTACCTGCTTTGTTGAATTTTCTAAGCAGTGACAACTCCTGATTTTCTTTCTCTATTGAGTGGTAATATTATTGAGAAAATCCAGTAGAATGACTTTATGATTTGTCTCCTAACTGCACTGATTTAGATATAGTGTGGGTTACATGTCTTTTGAAATCAAATTATTGTCACTAACTGTCCTATTGTTACATGGCCCAGAATATAGTGGATGTTACTTTTCTCTCCAGTGTAATAAAGAATCAGAATTTAAAAGGATAGAAGATAGGACAGAAAGGGCTATTAAAAACAAAGGAATGAGGGACATTTATCATGAAAGGGAAACAGAAAATTGTTACTGAATTTCTCCTTCCTTCTTCCCTCCCCTCTTCCTCCTTCCCTTGTTTCCCTTCTTTTTTTTTTTTTTTAAATTCTGCCTCACTAAGACCCTAATGACATTATGGCCTTCTAAGAAGTCTTTTTTGTAGCTTTAGATGCTGAACTTATTGAGAGAAACTAAGTTTTCCTTTTTGCTTCACATTCACGGGCATGGTTAATGAGGGATTTAAATGTCTGGATCTCAGTTCTCAAAGGATGGAGTTGTTGTTCAGTTGCTGTGTTGTGTCCAACTCTTTGAGACCCTATGGACTGTAGCCTACCAGACGTCTCTGTCTGTGGGGGTTTCCAGGCAAGAATACTGGAGTGAGTTGCCATGGCCTCCTCCTGGAGTTTCAGATTCATGTCCATTAAGCTGGTGATGCCATCCAATCATCTCACCCTCTGTTGTCCCCTTATCCTCCTGCCCTCAGTCTTTATAAGCATCAGGATCTTTTCCAGTCAGTCAGCACTTCGCATCCAGTGGCCAAAAACTGGAACTTTAGCTTCAGCATCAGTCTTTCCAATGAATATTCAGGGTTGATCTCCTTTAGGGTTGAACTGGTTTGATCTCCATGCTGTCCAAAGGACTCTCAGGAGTCTTCTCCAGCACGTCAACTCAAAAGCATCAATTTTTTGGTGCTCAGCCTTCTTTATGGCCCAAGTCTCACATCTGTACCACCGACAAGGATGGAGACATGAGTGTAAAGTTCAAAGTTCAGAGATTTTCCAAGTAGGGAGCAAAGATAGGGGGCTTCACAGTCAAGCCAAAGAAGTTACTATACAGAAGAATGCTGTCAAATAGGTGTCATATGAGAGGGTGGGGGTCAGGAGCAGAAACACCACTAAATTAGTACAGCCAGTTGGTTTGGTTGGGCTTCACAGACTGTGGCGGCCTGGATAAGGTAAGAGACTTTTAGCAGAAGGAAACACATAGCTCTAGCTGGAATAGTATTTTCCCTTAGGACATTTTGACTTTCTTATCAGAGACTGACACAGTCTTCCTGAAGAAGAGAGTTAACAAAAAATGCAAACAGGTAGGAAGAGAAAGGTGAGGTAGGGCATATATATAGGGAGCCAAGGCCCCTACTCAGGCCCAGGACAGGGTCTAGGGTCCTGTGTATGAAAGTGAAGTGAAAGTGAAGTCGCTCAGTTGTGTCTGACTCTTTGTGACCCCATGGACTGTAGCCTATCAGGCTCCTCCGTCCATGGGATTTTCAAGCCAAGAGTGCTGGAGTGGATTGCCATTTCCTTCTCCAGGGGATCTTCCCGACCCAGGGATCGAACCCAGGTCTCTCGCATTGCAGGCAGATGCTTTACCGTCTGAGCCACCAGGGAAGCCCCCCTGTGTGTGAAACCACTGGAAGACACGGATGCCATTCTGTCGTTGCCCTGGGCTCTAGGGAAGTCTCTGTGGCAGCATCCAGGGCCATGGGGCTATACTACATGAGATGAAGGCACCTGCTGTCCTTTAGGAACATACGTCTAATGCCTATCCTGCCCCAAGTGAAATTGGGAAGCTCTTGTTATATGTAGGTAGATCCACTTTGGACTTTGCATCAGGACACATTTTCACTAATGACAGTAGGAACCCAGTGACAAGTTGTTGACCAAGGAATGAAGTCAGTGCTGCATTCCTGATAAGTCATGACCACCAACACTGCATGTTACCTGGTTGGCAAGCTTGTAGTAGCATGGGAATAGAACAGAAGAAAACCAGACCCCAGGACAGTACCAATATCACCCAATGATATGGTGGACGTCAGTTCCATATTGCCATGGCCTACAGTATACTCCCTAAAGAATGGGATTCTCCAACCATTTTCTTGCCTTCTGTCAGTACTTGATCAGAAGTTTTATGTAAGATCCTCATCTTTGATGTTGGGTAGCTATAAATTTGAATCCTGGATTCTTACTAATTATAAGATTCAGGCATGTCAATTGGTCCCTAAGATATGGTAGTATGCAATAAATTATATATGAATATGCCTGTGTACATCTGAATAAATATATGCATATTATTTTAAAATGTATGGACAATGTATATGACATATCCGATGACTGGAACATTGCTTCCAGTGAACCAGGCCTTCTTGATAATAATAGCCATCATTTAAAAATCATTATTATTTTATTTTATTCATTCACTCAAGTGGTTTGTATTCATTAGCTCCTTACACAAACTTACAAAGCTGATATTATTTTTAACTATTTTTTTTTTAAGTTAAACTGGAAAAGAGAAACTAGGGAATTCCCTAGTGGTTCAGTAGTTAAGACACTGAGCGTCCAGTGCAGGGGGCATTGTCTCAATCCAACTAAGGTCCCACATGCTACCTGGTATGGCCAAAAAAAAAGGGGGGGGAGATAGAAACTAAGTAACTCTTGAAGTCACAGATCACAGACATAATTACACAGCTACCAAGGACAGGGGCTGTGTTTGAGTCCAGGCTCCCTGATTTGGAATTTTACCCTCTTAATCACAGTGTATACACACACACACACATACATACAGATGTACACACTTACATATACACACACACTTTTTGTAATACAAACACACATACAGATACCACACATGCTTTGCCATCTCTACACTGTAAGCCTGGAGAGACTTGCCTAGTTGTCTTGTAGCAGAGTTTGGATGTACAACTATACATTATCATTTTCTTTATTTTTTTACTTGTCTAATTTTTGTTCTGCATCTAAGTGTATCATTACTGTTCATTTTAATGAGTTACATGTGATCAAAAAGGAGATGATCTGATTGAGAGTACTAAGACTGTAAGGTGCATCTACTTCTATAATTAGGCATCAATAGAAAATTAAAACTTCCCAGAAACCATCTCCCTAATGAACATGCAGAATCTTTAGTACTTAAAATCATCATACTATTATCAACTGAATTTTCTGAAAACCAAATGAATTAATAAATAAGCTCCTTTCTATACTGGCTTGAATTTTTTTGTGGTGATTATTTTATAAAAATATTCACTGGGAAAAGAATTGCACACAACACAAGGTTTTAACTGGAATAAAAGGAGCTCCTCATTTACCAATTTTCTCTTTTGCCTTTAGCAAGATGTAGTGTGTTTTCTTTGGAGAAGGCAATGGTACCCCCACTCTAGTACTCCTGCCTGGAAAATCCCATGGACGGAGGAGCCTGGAAGGCTGCAGTCCATGGGGTCGCTGAGGGTCAGACACAACTGAGCAACTTCAGTTTCACTTTTCACTTTCATGCATTGGAGAAGGAAATGGCAACCCACTCCAGTGTTCTTGCCTGGAGATTCCCAGGGATGGGGGAGCCTGGTGGGCTACCATCTATGGGGTCGCACAGAGTTGGACACGACTCAAGTGACTTAGCAGCAGCAGCAGCAGCGTGTTTTCTTACATTTCACCAGTGAAGAAAGATTTCTTGTCTTCTGTGTTATGTTTTTTCTTCCTCCTTATACTGCACTGTTCTATTGTCTGGTCCATATGTTAGACCTTGTGTTAACTAGACTTTAACTTCTTCCAGGCATGAAGGTTTTGGTGGCCTGTCTACAGTGTGGAGGGCACCATATTCTTTATAATCATGATTGTCCACCAGACTTGTCTTGCTTGTCACAGATGAGAGAGCAGTCAGTTCCTTTGCAGGGTGTGGAGTGTTCCCTCCACTTAGGTCACTTTGAATGTGACATCATCTTTATCCCTTTCAACACTGCTAAGTGGGCCTCTTCCATTAAAAATGGTAGTTCTTATTGTCCATTTTATCACCCAATTATGCTCAGTTTAGCATTTTCCTATCTGGTATTATTTTTGTTTCATGTGTATTAATTTGTTTAATCTGAAAATATAGTAACTCCTTTGAAGACAGATTGAATCTTTCACACCGTGTCTAACATATATTAGTAGATTTTCAAAGAACTCTTTTAATTAAATTGAAAGGGATTAATGTAAAAAGCAGTGAATAATATTGCTGGATGTTAAAGTATTTTCAAATAATGGGGTGCATCTGAGTTGTGTTAGTTAGTAAGAGGTAAATAAGGTAAACTGAGATCCAGATTGCTGAATTTTGTCAGATGGTCCTAAATATTGAAGCAGTATCAAACCTCAGATCACTTTTAACGACAACAGTAATATTTATTATCTACTTACTATGTGCCAGGCACTGTCCTAAGGGCTCTGCATATGTTAACTCACTTAAATCTTACAACCACCCTATAAATAGATAGTTTCATTATCCCTATTTTACAGATGAGAAAATTAAGGTATGCAGAGGTTAAGTAATTTGCCCAATATTACATAACTCTTAAGTGGTAGAGCTGAGATTTAAATCTTGACAATCTGGTCTCACAGTTTTTACTCATAAATCCTAACCTGTAATGCCTTTTTAGTTTATCATTGTATATGTAAACTTGATAATGTCAGACTTCATTGATTTCACCTGTACAAAAGTACAAGTATGCTTTATGTTACCTTAACTTTTAAAAATGCCAAAAAAAATTTAAAAAGAAAGTCACTTTTTATAGGTTGCTGCCAGCTATGGCAACCCCCTCCAGTATTCTTACCTGGAGAACTCCATGGACAGAGGAGCCTGGCAAGCTACAGTCCAAAGGGTTGCAAAGAGTCAGACATGCTCAATTGCCCAGTTATGGAAGCAAAAGAAAAGATCACAATTTTTTTTTTTTTTAGCAATTGAGGTCTGTCAAAAATCAGGATTTGACTCCTGGGTTTAAAAAGTGGAGCCATGTCACTTCTATAGCCTTTTCACTGGGGTGAAGAAGGGAGTTTCACTCTTCCTCAGGTAGGAGGCTTGCTCTTCTGCGTAGCCAAGCATTTACGCTTCAAAGAGAACAACCAGATAATGTGGAAATTATGTATCTCTGCTCATATATGGAAAGAGTGGAGCTGTGTTAATGCAAGAAAGATTTTTCTTGAGGAAAAAGTACTCTGTTGAGAAAGGGTATGACCATGGACTGAAAAGGAAATGTCCCTGAGCTGGAGCTTTTCAAAGCCTGGCCATCACACATATGGAGACAGAGCTGATTCAGTGTTGTAGCTCAAGTAGCTGAACTCGATCAAAATTTGCAGCTCAGACTTGCAGATGCAGATATGGTTTCTGCAGAAATGGGCATCGTAGCTAGTCCTAGATCACAGTCCTGGATGCAAACAAGAGCTCTGAAGGATCTTTAGGATATTTATGTCTTGAGCTTCCAAGAAGAGCGATAATGTTATTAAAGACAAATTCCTGATTTTATTATCAAGTTTGGGGTAGAACTATGAGTAAATGCTCCAAGGGAAGAAGGGGTGTTCCTGGTGCCAAAAGACTCCCCATCAATGGCAGCACTTGGTTCATGTGTGCATGTGTTAGTCACTCAGTTGTGTCCGACTCTTTGTGACCCCATGGATTCTAGCCTGCCAGGCTCCTCTGTCCATGGGATTTTCCAGGCAAGGATACTGGAGTAGGTTGCCATTTCCTTCTCCAGGGGATCTTCCCGACCCAGGGATCAAACCTGAGTCTCCTGCATTGCAGGTGGATACTTTACTGTCTGAGCTACTAGGGAAGCCCACTTAGTTCATGAGTCCCCCCAAAATATACAGCATCCACCTGGATACTCCAGACACCAGTTTATTCCTATTGTTTTGTGCTGAGCACCTCCTTGTGGGACCTTCTGTGGATTAGAGGATCACTATCTCTGTCTTAAATGGAACCTAAAGTTTGAGGGTGGAGAGAGGTTTGATGAAATATATCCTCAGGAACAAAAGAAGGTGTCATTGAAGATTATCACTGAAGAAAGGGACTCAGGACAATAAATAAAGGAATTTTTAAAGAGCTCTTAAGCATCTACATTCAGACCCTACATTTGTGATTGTTGATAGCTTACCCTCTTTTCGGTAGTGTCTAACAGTTTTCCTGAATTAATTTTTCAGGAAAAGGAAAATGTCAAAGTCTATGTGTTTGTACTTACAAACTGCAGAGCAGGATATTAATAATTTGTTTTCTTTGTCAGTCTCATGGGACAGAATCCCCAAGGGAAGAACTGTTTAGGAGAAGCCATGTGGAAAAGAGGGTACAAAGCTAGATACTGAGGTCCCAGAGGGAGAGGGGCAGAGAAGGAGACTGAAGATCGGGGTGGGGATGTGCCCAGTTTCTCAGCTGGGTCTGACTCTTAGTGGTCCCATGGACTGTAGCCCACTGGGCTCCTCTGTCCGTGGGATTTTCCTGGCAGGAATACTGGAGTGGATTTCCATTTCCTTCTCCAGGGGATCTTCCCGACCCAGGGATCGAACCCATGTCACCTGCATCTCCTGCCCTGGCAGACAGATTCTTTACCACTGATCTTTCTGGAAGTCCCAGGGTAGGGATGAGGGTCTTTAACAATTCGAGAACCAGAGAGATTGAAGTAGGAATAAGTCCTCAATCAAAGAGCTTCCATAAGTATTATATGAAGTTTTGTATATAAAGCCTATAGCAACATTTAGCACATTTTTAGCACTTTAGAAAGAGTGGTTGAATCTGACCAGGGCTCCCAATGCCATCAGAAAATACTCAGTTCTCCAGCATATAGTGCACTTGGCCTGCAATTCTTTTTTTTTGCAGGCTGAGCCCCCTGCCCCTCCAGCTGGCTAATTCCAGCTCTTCCTTTGGGGCTTCCCAAGCACAAGGTTAGGTCCCTCCTTTAGGTAACCATGAGGCTGCATTCTCATTTTAGTCTCTGTGACACTGTATTGGATAGTTTGCTTCCATAGAGAATGTCTGCATTCTCTACTAGGCTGAATTCAGTGTAATAAGATTGTATTGGATTCCTAGCATGGGGGCATAATGCCAGTCTCTGGAAAGTACCACTAGATACAGGCTGGGTTTTAGTAGAGGTTTGGGAAATGTCTGTGGAATGAAAGAGCTTGAGGATACTGAGAAAATAACAACCATGACAAGAGCTATTTGTAACAAGTGATTCCATAAAACCTTTATATAAAGTGTTTTACTTTAAAATAATCTTTCTCTGTGTGTGTGTGTCTGTCTTTTTACCTCTCTGTCTTTAGAAATAATAGTACATATGTGTGAGACATTATTCAGACTATAATGATGTTTCATGTAAATTTTGATGCAGAGATTTTACAGATTGAGAATAATCCAGAGCTGATCCAGAACTTTGTCTCTCCTCAACCTGCCCCTTTACCCTCTCCCACTTCCCACCACATGCCACCACCTCCACATATTTGTTTTTCTAGAAATACTTCCTTGGAAGATTGCTGATTAGCTCTACATATAAACCCAAAAGAATTTATACCCACCATGAAAAGGACCTGTGCTTAGATGAGGTTTCAACCTTGTGTTCATATTGGAGGGGAGGAGGCTAGATTTAGGGAAGGAAAGGGGTGGTTTGGATTTAAAAACCTCTCACCACTTCTGCTTCACCAAACCCACCATATACTTGACCACAGGCCCCCTTTCCCAGGGAGTCTAGTTGAAGCTTTTAGTTCTAGTTAAGCTGATTTCTGCTCAGCTCAAATACCCAGAAACTCCATTTCATCTTGCCTCCTACTCGCTCAGCTTCTTACTAGCCAGGCAAATAATTCTGAGGTGTTGTATGTGTGTGTATTACTTTCACTGCTGTGAAATCCTGAGGAGTTTTAACTTTTTAGATTAAATCTCCTTAAAATTACAAATGAATATCACCACCAATAATATACTTAAAATACTGGGAGTGTAAATTATATGAGAAAGAGATGTTTTTCTTTGTGTGCCAAGTTATTTTATAATTGAAAAAATTTTGTAAATCCCTTGGAAGTTCTTGGAACACTCCAACATAAAACATTATTCACTTTTAAGATGTGGTAGCTGTAAATTTCTAGATCACCACACTAGGAGGACAGAGTTTTACTGCCTTCTGACAAAATGAAGCACCTGTCAGAACAAGGACCATTGCTCTCTAGAAAGAGCTGGGTCCAGTGTGAGCTCTTGAAATAGTCCTGGAGGAAAAAACTACTCCAGAGAGTTAAGTTCCTTGGTTTTCTTAGGGAAAAAAAAAATCAGCCAGCCTCTTTTCCTCCAAGAGGTTTGCAGTGTTGGCTTGGACCTCTGCCAGGGAGAACATTCGAGTAGGTGCAAGGGTCTTCTGGACTGCTTGGTTAGGGACGGGCATTGTGAGCTCATGCTCGCTTGCTTTAATCAACGTCTTATTTTAACATAAATGCATATACACGGGCTGTTGTAAGAAATAACACAGAGGTGTCCCCTGTACCCTTTATCTGGTTTTGTAGCATCTTGCAAAGCTATAGAACAGTATAACAATTAGCATATTTGGCATTGACATGGCCAAGATACACACTTCCATCCCCAAGAGGATTCCTCGTGCTGCCCTTTTACAGCACAGCCACTTCCCTGTCCCCACTACAAAAGTCAGTGCCTTTTGTAGAACACTTTGACGCCAGTGATAAAAACTAACTATTTGCCAGTTATGAATGTTTATCTTTGCCAAGATAATTTCGCAGAACCCAGGAGACAGATCTATTTCTGACAGATGAGTGCTGCGTCTCTTTTCTTGGTGTATTCCCATCTCTACTGTGCTTACCTTCCTAGGGAGGTTCTTCTGTATTTTTTTCCTGAGTATCAGCTACCATCAGAGTTTGGCCACGCATCTCTGGAGGAACTCACAACAAGTTCTGAGGTAAGCTGGCTTTTTTTAAACTTTGAGGAGATGACATAATACCCTGCATTGAATCTTCAGTGAAGAGGTAAAGGGTTACCTCGAATAGATTTAGTGAATTAGGAACTTTATACCAAGTGGGTGGCTGAGAATTAAAGCTGCATTGGAAACAAATGTGGCCAAAGTTTAATTAAACTCTGGGAAGATTGTACAGACTAAGAGTAGTTGGTCACTGAGATGGAAAGAGACAGGACGTAGTCCTTGACTTCCTTCCCTGCACCAGAAATAGTCCCTGTTCCTTAGATACTCTCCCTCGGCCACCTTTTATGAGGAACCAAGGAGAAGATTGGGTTAGAATCAGTAAGACATCACAGGGAAGGCTGAGGAGCATTGTATCCATATTTACGCAGTGTCCTCTCAGTGGCAATACTATACATGATGAGAAGGAAGACTTTGACCAGCAGCTCCCTGGGGCACACAGGATGAGCGTGCCACTGGCTCACGGGGGCAGTCCCCGAGCTGCTGAGTCCCGGCAGGCTGGGCTGAAGCTGAGTGAGGGGTGCGGGCCGGGGCCACCAGAGCTGCTCACGGGGCTGGAGGAGGCCCACCGGGTACACGAGGTGAGGGGGCTCCGTCTCCAATCTCATGCCTGGTGTTGCTTGTGGAAAAGCTGGATGCACATGAAAAGGTATCGGTGAAAAGAGCACCACATGATAATCTGCAGAGGTGCCGTATGCCTTCGTCTGATCCTGGATGACGTCCCGCATCATCACTTCTGCTTCTTCACCATCCACTCTCACCTCATTCTCTCCCATGGAGCTTGACTCCACGACTTCACTGGGACTGTCTTGTCAGGCCACCAGTGACCACTCTCCTGACCAATGCCGTAGTCACTTCTCTTACCTGACCTCTTGGAGACATCAGTGCAGTTGACCACTCTTTCTTTCTTGGAACACTTTCTTTGTTTAACTTCCATGACAGCACAAAATTTTCATTTTCCTACTTCCCTCCCTCCCATCCTCTGTGCTGGCAACTTCTTCTCTATTTGTTTGCTAGGCATTGGCATTTCTGAGGGCTTGTTCCTGTACCACTTTCTTCTACTAAATGTTTCTAGGTGACCTCAACTAGTCTCTAACTTTAAATACTGACCCATGGTATCAGTGTCTCTCCCCAGATTATTGCTGTTGTGCCCCCATCCATGATATCCTAACTCCAGCTTCTTTATTATTTATCATTTACTTTCCCTCACCTTGATTTTCTTTTTCATCTGCAAATTTTTTAAACCATATTGTATAATATAAGCCATCTTAATAATTTTTAGAATGAAGTGAGGTCTACTATAGGTAATTAATTTAACTTGGACTTAAAAAAACCCATAGTACCAATATTGGCAAGTTCTAGGCTTTGATGCTTTGTTTATACTACTAGATACTTACACGCTGTAACTCAACTGTAGACAGCTCATTCTCTAAAAGTTAATATCCTGTTCTGTTATCATTTATGAAAACAGCTGGAGCAGTGCCCAGAACAGACAAACAAAAAGCTGAAAATGTGTTTCAACCAGGTAAGCTTCCTTTCAGTGTAGTCATTTATATTCTAAATGATCCTGTATTCCAAAGGAGAAATAATACACATTTCCAAATGTTACATTTGAAAGAAAATCAAATTTGTACTCATTTATCAAGACTTAGATTAATGTGTAGCATATCAGATGTCACAAAGCAACATCTTTTTGAATTTTAAAGATGCAAATGTTTCCAAACCATAAAGCTTATGAAACACTTGGAATTGGACTATATTTTGAACAGGAAATATGACATTTGGAGTCTTTAAGAAATAGAGTCACTGAATCTTTGATACACTATGCTAAATCAGAAATCATTTGTATGTTAACATCTTTATTTTGGACAATATGACATCTCTCTGGGTTTTTTAAATTCTATCAGGAGTTTTTTGGGTTTATGATCTTTCTATTTTAAAAGTGGCTATCAGTTCATTTCAGATCAGTCGCTCAGTCGTGTCCGACTCTTTGTGACCCCATGAACCACAGCAGGCCAGGCCTCCCTGTCCATCACCAATTCCCGGAGTTTATCCAAACTCATGTCCATTGAGTCAGTGATGCCATCCAACCATTTCATACTCTGTCATCCACTTCTCCTCCTGCCCTCAATCTTTCCCAGCATCAGGGTCTTTTCAAATGAGTCAGTTCTTCGCATCAGGTGGCCAAAGTATTGGAGTTTCAGCTTTAGCACCAGTCCTTCCAATGAACACCCAGGACTGATCTCCTTTAGGATGGACTGGTTGGATCTGCTTGCAGTCCATGGGACTCTCAAGAGTCTTCTCCAACACCACAGTTCAAAAGCATCAATTCTTCGGTGCTCAGCTTTCTTCACAGCCCAACTCTCACACCCATACATGACCACTGGAAAAACCATAGCCTTGACTAGTTGGACCTTTGTTGACAAAGTAATGTCTCTGCTTTTCAATATGCTATCTAGGTTGGTCATAACTTTCCTTCCACGGAGTAAGCGTCTTTTAATTTCATGGCTGCAATCACCATCTGCAGTGATTTTGGAGCCCAAAAAAATAAAGTCTGACACTGTTTCCACTGTTTCCCCATCTATTTCCCATAAAGTGATGGGACTCCATGCCATGATCTTAGTTTTCTGAATGTTGAGTTTTAAGCCAACTTTTTCACTCTCCTCTTTCACTTTCATCAAGAGGCTTTTTAGTTCTTCTTCACTTTCTGCCATAAGGGTAGTGCCATCTGCATATCTGAAGTTATTGATATTTCTCTCAGCATTCTTGATTCCAGCTTGTGCTTCCTCCATCCCAGTGTTTCTCATGATGTACTCTGCATATAAGTTAAATAAGCAGGGTAACAATATACAACCTTGATGTACTCCTTTTCCTATTTGGAACCAGTCTGTTGTTCCATATCCAGTTCTAACTGTTGCTTCCTGACCTGCATACAGGTTTCTCAAGAGGCAGGTCAGGTGGTCTGGTATTCCTATCTCTTTCAGAATTTTCCACAGTATGTGGTGACCCACACAAAGGTTTTGGCATAGTCAATAGGCAGAAATAGATGTTTTTCTGGAACTCTTTTGCTTTTTTGATGATCCAACAGATGTTGACAATTTGATCTCTGGTTCCTCTGCCTCTTCTAAAACCAGCTTGAACATCTGGAAGTTCACGGTTCACATATTACTAAAGCCTGCCTTGGAGAATTATGAGCATTACTTTACTAGCGTATGAGATAAGTGCAATTGTGTGGTAGTTTGAGCATTCTTTGGCATTGCCTTTCTTTGCGATTAGAATGAAAACTGACCTTTTCCAGTCCTGTGGCCACTGCTGAGTTTTCCAAATTTGCTGACATATTGAGTGCAGCACTTTCACAGCATCATCTTTTAGGATTTGAAATAGCTCAATAGTTAATGGCAATAAAAGAAATTAAAAGGAATTTTAAGAAATTCATCCATAGTCCCAAACCATTCAGAAATCACTGGTATTTTTTGGTGTATTTCATTATAATCTTTCTCTCAGCAGATGCTTTTTTTTTTTTTTTTTTTACAGTTTTCTTAGAATACTCTGTATCTAGTTCTTAAAGATTCCCTTGGTGGGGGAGGGAAAGAGAGTCCACAGAGTCCTTTGGCTCTGCTGGAGAAATACCTCAAAATCATATGCCCTCAACTTCCTTAGTTCACACTCAAGGGAACTGAGATCGCAAGGTGTGAACTTGGCCCAGCCAATACAAGAGATTAGCATCGGAGCCGTGCCACCCTGGAAGTTCCCAGATACTTCATGGAGGCCACAACAGTCTAGAACTTTTCATGGCACCAGGATCAATGCTGAGATGTTTGGACTCCACTGACACATCACCTGTGTTTGTTCCGACAGGTGCACCAGCTCCATCACTAGCTCACATACTAGCATCTTCCTCCAAGTGCTTATGTTTACAGCCATTTTCTGGGAAGCTCTCATAATAACATGCAAATCTATAAAGATTGGGAGGTGAATCATGCTCCCTGAAGTTGTGTTAAGTATAACTATAAGCAGAGGCATCTCCTTATCCCTTTTGTAGGGAATGGAGTACATTTGAATATTCATGTTTTATAAATGAAATAGAATTGGGAAGTAAGTTCCCCGAAGCATGTAACTAGGCAGACTTGAAATGAAAATTTGAAACTAATCTAGATTTCTTCTGAAAAGGCTGTGTCACAGTGTTTCAATTTTAGGGTGTGTCTAACCGTAATACCCCTGTTGATATATTTGCCTCTGATGTCTCTTCCTGAGTGTCTGCTGGCCTGTGATAAGCAACTGGAAATGAAGGAATATTGTAACTCTTAATTTCTCATCATTGTTCAACTAAAAAATGAATTTATTTTCTGGATAATGTTTTTTTGAGAAAGCTGCAATTGAACATTTTCAGTATGAAGACTTAGCTGTCAGCATTTCCTAATTAGAATAAAAGACAGCCTTTTTTCCAACATATTTTTAATCTTATTCTAGCACTAGTACTAATATTTTCATCAGTGAATCTAACACTGTGATTGACTAAGAGTCACTAGTGCCAGGCACTAAACTAGGCTTTTATTTATGTTGCCTCATTTAACTCTCACAACACCTGGAAGGTAGGTGCCACTGTCTCCATGGTAGTAATAGGGAAATGGAGAATCAGAAAGATAACATTCCAAGTCATGATGCAAGTAAGTAGTAGATTCAGGGTTGGAACCCAGATTTGTCCCACTCCAGAGCTCTTCATGACCCCACTTTCTTCCATCTCATTCTTATCCAGACTGTAACAGTTCATCTTTATAGAATTCTCATGTATTACTTGTAGTAGGCATATTACAGCCTTCTCAGGTGACTCCGTGGTTAAGAATCCTCCTGCATGTAGGAGACATGGGTTCAACCCCTAGTCTGGAAGATCCTCTGGAGAAGGAAATGGTAACCCACTCCAGTGTTCTTGCCTGGGAAATCCCATGGACAGAGGAGCCTGGTGGGCTACACAGTCCATGTGGTTCCAAAGAGTTGGGCATGACTTAGTGACTAAACAGCAACAACAACAGGTATACTGCAGCTTCTCAGCCTATTGGTATAAAAGATTCTTGTTTACTTACTAGCCACCTTGACATTACAGGACGAGTGGTATATGGGGAGATACTGACAGTAAGATATGGTGTCAGGAGGGCATGTGGTAGGCAGGCTGCTCAGTGTCCCACCAGGAATTGTCCCAAGTCTGTGGTAGCCAGCCTAACAAATTGCCAGTAAGGCTCCTGGATCTCTCAACAGATCTTTATCTGTTGGTTAGGGAACTCTGTTTTAAATATTTACACTGTAAAACTTAGAAATTTTCTACAAATTAGTTTGTCATACATCTCAGCATATCCAGCTATATACATGTCCTTCATATCTGTTCTAAATGATATTTTTTCAATGTCTCTACTTGATAGTGAAGCCAAGTTGTTGGATCTTGGAGGCCAGACTGAATAACTGTTTATTCAAGATATTAATAGAGGATGAGTAGGCAATGGCACCCCACTCCAGTACTCTTGCCTGGAAAATCCCATGGACAGAGGAGCCTGGTGGGCTGCAGTCCATGGGGTTGCTAAGAGTCACACATGACTGAGCGACTTCACTTTCACTTTTCACTTTCATGCCTTGGAGATGGAAATGGCAACCCACTCCAGTGTTCTTGCCTGGAGAATCCCAGAGATGGGGGAGCCTGATGGGCTGCCATCTATGGGGTCGCACAGAGTCAGACATGACTGAAGCGACTTAGCAGCAACAGCAGCAGAATCCTCTTAATGTTCAGGGCAGGTGGTATTCAAAGAATCAAAACAAATAAAGAGTCAAGAGACCGTGAGTTCCTTTTGAAACTGAGATCACAAGCAAAATACAGAATAATTGAAATCATGAGTTTCCTCACATGAAACTGATCTTAGGGACTTTGTTAATGTCTAGTAGCCTTAAGTGCATGGTTATAAAAACTATTAATATTAAAATCATTTGTTGAAATCTGTTAGGGGATAACTATGCACCTTGCTTTAAGGTATGTATGTTTAATGAAGAGAGGACCCCTGGCAGTTACAAACTTCTTTGGTCGCCTTGCCCTGACTGCATCAGCAATTTCCATAACTACTAGAACAGCAGCTGATTCATAACAGCATTGGTGGTCCTGTGTAACCCACCCTGAGCTACCGACTTTCATTCATTCCTTTTGCAAGCCATCTGCTCCATCCAAAATGGAATTGCCCAACCTACTACACTAGCAAGCCTCTGAGCCTTTGCCCATGCTGTCCCCCCACAAATACTCTTTCCCATTTCCCCAGTCCACAGGTGTCTACCCACTCTTTGTAGCGCTTAACCAATGCTGCCTTCTATCTCAAGCCTACCTTAGTCTCTCCATATGAAACTAACTCATCTTGACTTCTGTATTCTGAGAGAACCTTAAAACTATATTTTAGCATTAATTACATTTTCTGCCTTATATTACAGTAGTTTCTTGTATTTCATTTTCTCCCCAATTAGACTATAGAATCCTTGAAATTAGCAATCCACTCATATTCTAGAGGCATCAATAAGAACCTTTGATGCATCTGGACCTTACTATCGTATATTGAATCAAAGTTGATTATTTCTGCTGTAGTGCGTGCCTGCACAAACACATGCATATTCTTATAAACAGAGGACAAAAATCTATAGACCTTGTAGGCCTGCCTTACTTTGTGCAAACTTGTTAGAATTCTGGAGCTCCAGAGCTGCCAGAGCTCTGACTTTTTAAATTTAAGGCAGAAAATTAAATCTCAGTTGAATATCCTTTCTTTCAAATCCTAATTCCATCCTGAATTAATAGGGTTTGGAAGAATTCCATTTTTGATCCACCACAAATACCTCTACAAGAGTGAGTTTAACCAGCAGAACTAAGCCTCTCATCCTGTTACAATTCTCTACCCACCTTAATTAAAATGTTAAAACAGCCAGAAGTCCTTTTACATTGAGCTTTCAAAGTTGTCAAAATTGTCACCTTTTATAGAAACCTTGTGGAGATGTTAGCCTGAGAAAGAAAGAAGCATAAATCAAGAAACTGGCTAAGTTGGCCAGTATTGTTTGAAGGAAACAGAGTTCGCTAGTTACAAAATAGTGAACTTTGAGAGACTGAATGTGATTTTGAATATAGTGTGCTGTATAAACATTCTTAAAGCTATACTATATTAACAGTGCTGTCTTTTGAATTTAAAAAAATTAATTATAGATACACAGCAAATTATAGACTAGTAGAGGGGTCCCATGTACCCTTCATCCAATTTTTCCCAATGCTTATATCTTTCATAATTATATAATTATAGTACAATATCAAAACCAGGAAATTGAAATTGGTAGAATGTGTGTCTCATTTTATCATGTGTGTGGATTTGTGTAACCAGCACCACTGTCAGAATACAAACTCCCGTTACCACAAAGATCTCCCTGTGTTAGCCCGATACAGTCGCATGCCACCCACACAAACACCCCTCACCCCAGGCAACCACAAATCTGTTATCCATCTCTATAGTTTTGTCATTTAAGGAATGTTAATGAAATGGAATCATAGAGTAGGTGTCATTTTATAAGTGGCTTTATTCATCAATGAAATTCCCTTCAAATCCATTAAGTGTAACAGTTGTGTGTTTCTTTTTATTGCTGATGAGCAATACTATTATGTTTCTAAGTACTAATTGTTTTTCATATTCTGTATTTCTTTTTAATTTTATCTATTTTGGTTTGTTTTATTATTGTTGCCTTTTATAAGAAAGTGTTTCCTGGCTATTGTTCAGGATGGCAAAAGCTGTAAATTCCAAAGTTCTGAAAACTAAGAACTGTAGTTGGCTGCTGACTTTTGAACTGTCTGTCACTCTGCCGTCATTATTCCCACTGTGTTGCATTATTTACCCTGCTCTCCCTTCAGGCCGTGGGAGAGCTCACTTCCTAGATTTGACAGAAGCCTCCACTGAAAGTGTCTATGATGCTTCCTGGAGGAGGTGGTGGTTGCCTTAGTTGTAAGCCATCAGCTTCTTGTAGGTTGAAGGAAGGATTTTCAAAAATGGCTTCCCCTCCAAGATCTCAGAATGTAGCCTGTTTTTCAAGGCAGGATTGGCCCACATGCGTGAAAACCCCTTGCTGGTGAATGCTGAACATCTGCTGTCCCAACTCTTTGCTGTTTAGTTTCCTGTGGCATTGGAAATAAAGGTGCATGAAGACAGTTTTCTTTTTTTTTTTACACTGAGTTTACATTCCAAAGGGAAAGATAAAGACATAAATAAGACACTTAAATAAGACATAAATAAATATACAGTGTGATGTGCTGTAAAATAATTGTGCAAGCCCAGGGGATAGACAGTCTTGGTGTGTTGGGGAAGAGGAGGCTATTTCAGATACAGAGAGCCAGGAATATCTGAGCCATGTTTTAATACTGGTTGAGGCCAGGAAGGAGCCTTGTGTAGACCTGGAGCTGAATTTACTGAACAAAGAAAGCAGCAAGTGCAAGAGGGCCTGTGACAAGAGAGAGCTTGGTGTATACCAGGAAGATCGAGGGCTAGAATTTAGGAAGTAAGGTAAGAAGAGGAAAAGCCAGGTCAAGGATTTCAGAGTCTAATTCCTCATGCCCTCACACAAACATCCAGGCAATGTAAGTCTCTAAAACATCTAAGATTTCCTTACATGGCAATCTATTGATCTCAAAATGAAGTCTTGCCTTTAATACCACACATGATATATGTGAGTGTATGTATGTGTGTAAACACGTGTATATATGGCCAATGTTTGCCACTTTGGAGTGGTGTTTGGATCCCCACTCCCAAATATCCCCTCAGTTAATAGCACATGGAAGTTTACCTTTGGGGATAAATTACTGATGTCCACCTAACTCAAATACCTTAAGTCAGGACTTTAATGCTCTTCAATTTAATGGAGACTCCTCACCCTCCTCTCAACTTTAGTAATATCTGTGCCTTACTTGGGGCACAGTACATTTTCTCCCATAAGATATAATATTCACATACTTGTATTCTCCTATTCTATAGACTAGAAGGTTGTTGAGGGCAAAGACTGAACCTTGTATATCTCTTCATCACTATTATAAAATTCAGTGCCTTGAATTTAGGAAGTAGTCAGTGACTATTAAACAGAATTCAGTGTACTTAGGGATGTTTGTTTGTTTAAAGAATTTTATAGGAAAAGGAGAATTGTGTGTGAGGTCAAGGAGTACTGAAAGGAGATAACTCGGACAGCGCTGGGAAAGAGCCTGCATGTGCAGCGAGTGTGGTGGAAAACAAACACGGCTACCTTACAATTTTCCTGGCAACCCAGCATGTTAGAACACAGAAATCTCCTTATTGCAGAAACATTCAAATGTTTGTCAAAACAGAATTTGCCCTATATCTCTTTTCTCAGAATACCCCCTGGCCTCCTCAGAATGTTGATACAGGCAATTAATGTCATTTTGAAATTGAAGCATTTGCTACTCCATGCCTTCTCTCTGCCCTGTAAGTGTCTCAGGCATAGTAAATATGAGCTCCTGGAAAATCACCAAGGCTCTTGAATCAGCAAAGGTCATACATGTTAGTAGATAACCATAGTCTTTATGTCATATTAAACAACCCAAGGAGAGTGACAAACTAGGAATTCCTCTTATTGTAGCGTTTGTGTTTTTCAGATGCTACAGATTTGAGTCATAGACAATACATAATCTGTCTAGAAACCCCAAGTTGCTGGCTATTCTGTTGTCACCTGGTGCTGTGGAGAGGGGGCACAGGCACCTGTCCCTTTGTGCCCTGAAGAATATGGTGGCCCTGTTTGGAGAACAAATCCAACCATTCCTCAGTTTCTTCTTCATTTCAAAGCAAGGGTTTCTGAGCCGACCTTGGTGTGCCCGCTCATATTATAGTTACTAGACTGTTGTACATTTTTCCTCCTTTCTCTTCCTCTTCCATCAGATTGTCAGTTCCTTAAGGGATCAGTGTATCTTAAAAGTAGACTACCCAGAGTACATACATATAGGGACAGATGTGTAGAATTGTGATATGAAGGGGAAAGTAATATTTTTAAAATATGCTAAAACTGTTTTAAAAACTTTCCCAGATCCGTGATGTTTACATGGTCCAATATGAAAAAAAACTAAAGACCAAAATTCAGTCTGTTACCTGCGACGCAAACCAAAGAGAAATGGTTAATGAAGTATCTCTCGGACAATGTGAAAAAAAAAGAAAACTTACTGAAGATAAACTGAATAAGCTTCGTGCAAAACTGGCAGTATTATTGCAGAAGCTTCAGCTGGTAAGTAGTGAAGTGTTGTTTGATTAGTAGGAACACATGCTGTGGAGAGAGCCCTGGGCTGACTTCCTCTCCTGACATTGTCGTCCACTTACTGAGTGGACGGGTCACTTACTGTAGCCCTGACTCTCCCTAAGACCTGGAAATCACAAATAAACAAGCCTTAAAAATATAAGTTAGAACATTGTTAAAAGGCCTATTATTTTTTCCCTTAAAAAAAAAATCAGAAGCTTTGGACTGTTGATATATTTCAATTATTCTGTCTTCTCAATAGCATATTTCTAGTAGGAATTAAAAAAAATTTTTTCAGGCAACAAAAGATTTTAATTTTTATCCTAATATATAGGTTAAAAAATAGACTTTTCTAATGTTAGAAGCAAGGTTAGAGAAATCAGGAAATATCATGTAAGTATGAATTACTGTTCCTCTTGTTTTTTATATATTTAAATACATAAAGAATTGGGCTTCTGTGATAGATTGGGTCAGTAAGGAACAGTCTGTCTTTGATTACAGTATACAGAAATGCTGGGGAGAATCTATCAAAAATTCAAATATATATAGCCAATGTTGAAAAAGTCTCTCTGTAGATGCTAAAAAAATAAATTGCGAAATCAGCAGTGAGCCCAGGAACTATGTCTGTGTTGCTCAGCTTTTCTTGGGGTGTAAACAAAGGTTGTTGAGTGGGACTCCTAGGAAAGATCCCTAAGAGGGGCTCAGAGAGCTTTGTGGAAGCCCTTGGGGCAGGTCTGTGTCTGGAGCAACTTGGCATCGCACACTCAGCACCGCAGATCATGTTGCTTCCCCAACACTGTGGGTAGACACCGGCACGCTCTCGGGGCTGCTTCACAGCCAGCCTCTGGCTCAGATCATTGTTATGGTAACCTGGAAGATCCTTAGATATCATAAAACCTGCTTTAAAAATATACGGAACAGGGTCTGAAGGGGGAGAAAATTGTCCTGGGCTGCACAGAAAATTCTGACATCGGCCCTGAGTCTGGGACAGGAGATGAAGTCCTTCCTGGGCCATGCAGGGTGAGAAGGCAGGAGCTGTCTCCCACAGAGAGTTCGGCCTGGAGCACGGCCTTGCTGGTGAACCAGGTCCACACATGGTAGGGTTCAGTGATGCCTGTTGTTTCACTAACAAGAAAAACTATAGAGACCAAAGTTCTTCATCACAGTAATAGAATATGGCTCTCTATCAAGAAAGTTCATAAAAACTATTGGGTCTCATAATAGCAAATCTGTTCAGCTAGGAAAAATTAATGAAAGAATAGTAGTTTACTCTTCTTTCTGTGTCAGACCCTGGGTTTCCTCAAAGTAACCAAAGTAATTATATCATCTCTAACTTAATTTGTTTTATTCACAAACTTTAGTAAAGAGGTGAAGGGCTTTAGCCACATAATGTGAAATGCTTTATCCAGTATCATTGGAGAGGTACTCAAAGGACTCCTGCTTTCCCTAGCTGAAATTGCCATTTTCACTGCCTCTGCCTGAGCAACTACGATGGAATAGAGCAGAGACGAGAGGTTAAATGGACCTGGAGCAGTCTGTTGGGGCTACTCATGAAGAAGCTGAGGACAAGAACCAACCTGGAGTCCTAGGAGGAAGTCTGGCCTGCTGGGTAGAAAGCAGGAGCCGGGGAATTAGACCAGACTGAACAGGTTGAGAGCTGTTAGTGTCAGAAAGGGTCACACAGGGCTTGCCTCAGGGTCTGTGAATATTTTGAAATCCTAGTGAATATCAGCATCATGGAAACCCATCTGCAGAAACAAGGTCCTAGTTACAAAGCTGGAATGCAGTAAAGTGCAGACTGTTAGAGGACTGAACAAATCTAGGGCAAAAGGAACAAAGCAAACAACACATTTAATGGAACCAGATGAGGGATGGAGAAACTACCGTAGTGCCAGATACTTGGAAACAGTGATAACATCAGGATTATTTCTGAAAAGTCCTTCCTAAAAATTCTCCTATCCATGAGCTCAGTTGGAGAGCAAGTTGATCCCATGGTTGGGCCTGGGGGACTAAGATTTAGGGAAAGAGGGAGCATTTGTCCAACTGTTCATGGATCAAGAAACTCAGGAAAGGAGAGCTTGAGATTACCCCAATAGAGTACTGAGAGAAAGAGGCAGAGAAAGGGAAAGGGGGACAGATCAGGGCAGTAAGCCCAAGGCTATGGGGAAAGATGCTGCAGAGAAAAAAGGAGAAACAGAGAAGTCAGAGTTTGCCTACCCATCTGTTTTGCCTCTAAGGCTCAAAATTCATGAATTTTAAGATGGAAGAGGAGAGCCTATAACACACACACACAGACAAAAATGAGATGAGTAGGGGCTTTAGGAATATGACAAGTAATTAAATCAAAGGGGGAAAAAAAAAGACCACAGTTAAACAACCTCCACTACAGAAGAAGAAGAAGAAAAAGATCCAAGGTCCTAACCACTTGTGAACATAAAATGAGATTAAATGCAAAATCATTTCAAAAGGTTAAAAGCATTATTCAGATGCAAACTGGGTTTTGTTACTACATGATTTGTAGGGAAGACTGGTCCAAGGTCACCCAGACGACCGGGCTCAACCCTGTAGCTTCTTCCCCAGTTGTGACTGCTGCTTCTCTTTTCCAGGGTGGTCCACCCGGAGACCTGGAGCAGATTGATGCTTATTTAGAAGCTTTGCTGAAAGAAGATAATCTCCTTTTTCAGAAGGCTTTTGTAAATAAAGTGACTACAGATACAGGGCATCGTCTCCTTTTAGAAAAAAAGAAAAATATTTCTCAAAATTAGAAGTCAGAAAAGGCATTCCGTTTTTAAAAATGCTAATAAGAAAAAAAGGAAGATTTTTTTAAAAGAGAAATCTCCTCTGTTCTTGTTATTGTAAAGTTCATCTTGTTTAATGGTAAGAAAATTTTGTATTTTAAAAATGGAGACTGAGTTATAATTTGCATACTTACCAGTTCTGTTCTGTAACTATTCCTGTTCTTTCAGAAACCATTTCCAGAGTTCTCTAATTCTCATGTGAGCTACTAAGAAAGATATGTCTTTTAGGCTTATATTTTGTTTCCACTAAAAAGATTGTAAAAAGCATGGTTCTTAAGAGCAATACTCAAAGGACTACAGAATCACCTCCTTATGAAACTTCAGTTGAAAAAGAAAGACATTATACCCCTTCTCCACTACAGCCAGCACTCAGTAAAGCAGGTAATATACATTCCCAAAACAACTTTGAGATATATTTTATATGATAATTTTATTATTGAGTTACAGAAAGAAATAATCTTCTAGGTATAATGTGAATACATATTACACATGTATGTAAGAATTGTACATGTTCCTTGATAACTTTTGTTTAGAAATGTTTGCAACTTTGGATAAAAGCAATAAAACATTTAATAGTTTGTGTAACTGTATAATTTTATTTTTATGTACACATATATAGTACAATTGCTCAGTCGCGTCCGACTCTTTGTGACTCCACGGATGGTAGCCTACCAGGCTCCGCTGTCCATGGGATTTTCCAGGCAAAAATACTGGAGTGGGCTGCCGTTTCCTTCTCCAGTGGACCTTCTCAACCCAGGGATTGAACCCGGGTCTCCTGCATTGCAGACAGATGCTTTACCCTCTGAGCCACCAGGGAAGCCCACTAGTATAAAACCGAAAACAGGTGAAATGGAATATGGTGAAAGTTTTTACCACATTCTTGTCTGTAGCTACTTAATTACTCTTCTTAAGAGGCAGCTTTTAACAGTTACTTATGAATTCATCCAAAATCAGTCAATGTATATAAAACTTTATAAATTATTATATGGATATAAATACGGATGTAATAGCATCCAAAAATGCTGTTGCTTTTTTTCCCACTTAATTTATGTTGCCATTTTCACTCCCTCCGCCTGAACAACTACGATGGAATAGAGCAGAGACGAGAGGCACTTAATTTATCTTCAAGATCATTCCATATCAGAATTAGTACATGTAGGACTATCTCATCTTTAAACTGCTCCTTATTATTCCATTCTATAGGTACACCAAAATTTATTTTATGTAAATATACATTTTATGAGAGACATTTACATTTTTCTTTTTTTCTCTTTTATAAGGCTTGTGCTTTTCATTCTTTTTCAATTAATTTTATTAAAAGTATAGTTGATATACAATGTTTTATTAGTTTCTAGTGTACAGCAAAGTGATTCAGTTATACATATATATAATAGTTAGCATTTGTTAATCTCAAACTCCCAGTTCATTCCTTCCCCACCCCTCTCCTCCCTTGGCAACCATAAATCTGTTCTGTATGTCTGTAAGTCTGTTTCTATTTCATAGGTAAATTCATATTTCAGATCCCACCTATAAGGGATACGTGGTATCTGTCCTTCTCTTTCTCACTTCCTTTGCTTAGTATGATAGTCTCTTGGTCCATCCATGTTGCTACAGTTGGCCTTGTTGCATCCTTTTATGGCTGAGTAATATTGTGTATATTTGTAGCACATCTTCTTTGTCCAGTCATCTGTTGATAAACAGGTTGATTCCATGGCTTGGCTATTGTAAACAGTGCTGCTGTTAACACGAAGGTGTGTGTATCTTTTTGAATTATAGTTTTGTCCGAATATATGCCCAGGAATGGGATTGTTGGATCATATGGCAATTCTATTTTTAGTTTTTTTTAAGGAATCTCCATTCTGTTTTCCATAATGGCTGCACCAATTTACATTCCCTCCAGCAGTGTAGGAGGAGTCCCTTTTCTCCACACCCTCTCCAGCATTCGTTCTTTAGTAGTGGGCTGTTCTGACTGGTGTGAGGTGGTACTTCATTGTAGTTTTGATTTGCATATCTCTAATAATCAGTGATATTAAGTATCTTTTCATATGCCTACTGCTATCTGTATTTCTTCTTTGGATAAATGTCTCTTTAGGTCTTCTGCCCATTTTTTGATTGGTTAATTTTTTTGCTGTTGTTGAGTTGTATGAGCTGTTTGTATATTTTGGAAATTAAGCCATTGTTGGTCACATAATTTGCAGATATTTTCTCCCAGTCCGTAGGTTTTCTTTTTGTTTTGTTTATGATTTCCTTTCCTCTGCAAAGAACTCCCTGATGGCTCAGACAGTAAAGCGTCTGCCTGCAATGCGGGAGACCTGGGTTCAATCCCTGGGTCAGGAGGATCCTCTGGAGAAAGAAATGGCAACTCACTCCAGTACTCTTGCCGGGAAAATCCCATGAATGGAGGAGTGTGGTGGGCTACAGTCCATGGAGTTGCAGAGTCAAACACAACTGAGTGACTTCACTTTGCTCTGCAAAAGCTTATAACTATGATTAGGTCTCATTTGTTTATTTTTGCTTTTATTTCTACTGCATCTGGATTCTGACCTCAGAAAACATTGGTAAGATTTGTATCAGAGAATGTTTTGCTTATGTTTTCTTCTAGAAGTTGTATTGTCTCATGTCTTATATTTAAGTCTTTAAGCCATTTTGAATTTATTTCTGTGTATGGTGTGAGGGTGTGTTCTAACTGCATTTATTGACATGTAGCCATTCAACTTTCCCAGCACCACTTTCTGAAGAGTGTCTTTTCTCCATTGTATATTCTTGCCTCCTTTGTCAAAGGTTAATTGACTGTAAATGGTTGGGCTTATTTCTGGGCTGTCTATTCTGTTCCATTGATCCATATGTCTGTTTTTGTGCCAGTCCCACACTGTTTTGATTACTGTAGCTTTGTAGTATTGTCTGAATCTGTGAGGTTATGCCTCCTACTTTCTTCTTTTTCTTTAGGAATGCTTTGCCAATTCTGGGTCTTTTATTGTTCCGTATAAATTTTAGGATTATTCTAGTTCTGTGAAAAATGTAATGGGTAATTTGATAAGGATGGTGTTAAATCTGTACATTCCTTTGGGTAGTGTAGCCACTTTAACAATGTTAATTCTTCCAATCCAAGTGCATGGAATATCTTTCCATTTCTTTGAATCATCTTTAGTTTCCTTTATTAATATTTTAGAGTTCTTAGCATATAAATCTTTCACCTCCTTGATCAAGTTTATTCCTAAATATTTTTTGATGCAATTTTAAAAGGGATTTTTTTTATATTCCCTTTCTGATATCTCATTGTTAGTATTCACTCTTTTTTCCACATTTATATTTTCTCATCCTTTTGGATTTACATGCACACAACAGTGAACATTCTTATAAATATGTTCATTTCACATGTGTACAATTGTACTTGTTAAATAAAATTTCAGAAGATGAATTGTTGGGTCAGAGTATATGTAAATTTTATATATTGCCTAATAGCACTTCATAAAAATTGTATTAATAAACACCCCCAACAATATATGAATGCCTATTTCCTCCCATCTTCACATGAATTATCAAACTCTCTTATGTTGTTAATCAATAGCTGAAAGTGATATATACTTGTAGCTTTAATACACATTTCTTATAAGTAAAACTGAGCACTTTTTTGTGGTTAGAATTCATTTGAATTTTAGAATTTGGCCTTTGTTCATTGTTCAACTTGGCTGTATTTCCCTGCTAATCTATAGGAGCTATATTTATGTTTCTATTAAATATTTTATATTTTTATATATTTTTATATGATGTATATCACAAATATCACAGTTTTTCAGTTTTTCATTTTTTATGGTGTTGTGAGTCATGTGAGATTTTTGGATTAATATCATTTATGGCTTCTGAGTTTTTAGTCATATTTAGAGAGTACTTTTCAATGCTAACATTATAAAGAAAGTTTACCTTGCTTTCTCTAATAACTTTGATAATCATATTGCTAAATCTTTGATTAATCTAGAATTTATTTTGATGTAAGGGGTAAGTTAGAAATCTGACTTTGTTGTGTATGTTTCAAGATAGCCATAATAATGAACCAGAATTAACAAATGAATAATCAATCTTTTCCCCAGTGATCTGCAATACCATATTACTGCACATTAATTTTCTATTTGTATTTGAGCTGAGTTCTAAAAAACAAAAATTTTCTATTTTCTCTGTTGATCATTTCATCTTTTATTTTCTTGTTGGATCCATGTTGTTTTGCTGCTGCTGCTAAGTCGCTTCAGTCATGTCCGACTCTGTGCGACCCCATAGATGGCAGCCCACCAGGCTCCCCCATCCCTGGGATTCTCCAGGCAAGAATACTGGAGTGGGTTGCCATTTCCATCTCCAGTGCATGAAAGTGAAAAGTGAAAGTGAAGTCGCTCAGTCATGCCCGACTCTTAGCGACCCCATGGACTGCAACCCACCAGGCTCCTCCGTCCATGGGATTTTCCAGGCAAGAGTACTGGAGTGGGGTGCCATTGCCTTCTCCATTGTTTTGCTAGGGCTAGTTAATAATTTTATTCTTTGAAATATTCCTTTGTATCCTTGCATGTGCAATTCTCATTCATTCAAACTTAGAATGAGAATTAGGTTTTCATTCACTACCCCTCAAATTTTATTGGTATTTTGTTGTATTTGTAGTAACATTATAGGTTAATATCTTTCTACTCAAGACCAAATAGGCTTTTCTGTTATGTTCAAGTCTTCTTCACTAGTAACCTATATTAGAATTTAAAATTTTTCTTCAACTACATCTAGCATATTATAGTTATATTTATTGTAATTAATTAGATTTATTATATGGCCCATTATAAATGAAATGTTTTTCCCCTTTATCTTTTGACTGGATAATGTTTTATATAGCAAGATTTTTAGATATAAATGTTATATCCAGTGTAATAATTCTTTTTATCTCAAGTAATCATTATACAGATTTTTTAAAAAGCATAATTGGTCTGACTAAGCACAGTTTCTGGATCTCAGGTCCTTACATTCTTGATCTATCCAAAGTTTTCCTTCCATAAGGGATATTCTTGGCCCCTTAAACTTCATTATCTTCCTCTGCCATCATCAGTGTCCATTCTTCCTTTGATCTAAGAATTGGTGATTAATAAATGTTAATGGTGAGAAGAAGTCAGTGCCTCTGAGCATTTTTCTGGCAGACATTTAGAAAGAGTCTGAAGTGGGGGACTTCTTTAGAGAATGGTTTTTGAAAATTTTAACAGAGTATTCCTCATATTTCCTAACTGAATAATCCTCAGGGCTGAGTCCTCAGTATCTCAACTTCTCTTTTTACTCAGCATAAGAAATCTCAGCTACTCTAATGGTTTCAAGTAATACTTCCAAATGAATAAGTCCTAAATTTCCATGACTTTATTGAACACCTATTATCTAACTCTAATTATAAACTAGAAATTTTCTGTTGAAAGTCTACATCGATGTGTTTGAAAGAAAATTAATCATAACCTCCCTGTTCCTGTCAAGGCAGTTCATTTAGGCTCCAGAGGGGTTTTATAGTGAAGACTAAGGGATAGAGACTAAAGCAGTGACTAGACTTATGAACTGAGTCAGCATGGGGACTGGGGAAATAAAGGGGAGTAAGTTTAGGGGAGGAGATTCATCTTGGTACCAGATGACTCTAGGAGGAAAGAATGTAATTCTGTTACTCTTAAATACGGATTGTAGCAAGATGGCTTGGGGACCACAGAGACAATTCACTTCCATTATTAGACCTTGGGTACAGTTTTTAGGCCCATTGGCTCAGCTTTGAAGTCCACTGGCAATTTGGGCTTGACTGGGACCAGATAAGCTCAGGGACCAGAGTGGGATAAAACTAGCAGCAGAGAGTACGGTAGATGCAGGTTTGAGAGACAAAAGAGACAAGAACAGAAAAGGGGGTAGAGGCAGTGGCAAGTACAATGCTGGAAGACACAGCTCAATATCTTCCTTTTTCTGCGGACTACACTTTACAGCTATCACACCTACAACTCCTCTTACCACTTATTCTTTACTTATTTCCCTCTTTTGTACATAGAATTTCTTTCATTTTAACAATACCCAGAATGTTTCATTTTTCCATGGCTTAAAACACATTCTTCATCTAAATTTATCTTCACAATATTCAGACATGAGAAGGAAAACGTGCTGTGTGCTAAGTCGCTTAGTTGTGTCCAACTCTTTGTCACCCGTGAACTGTAACCCACCACATTCCTCTGTCCATGAGATTCTCCAGACAAGAATACTGGAGTGGGATGCTATTTTCTCCTCCAAGGGATCTGCCTGACCCAGGGGTCAAACCCGAGTCTCTTTCGTCTCCTGCCTGGGCAGGTGGGCCCTTTTACCACTCGTGCTCCCTGAGCACTGGTAGAAAACTGAAAGTGACTTCCCAGCCTGTGCCAGGCCTCAGCCGTCCCTCAGCAGTCTCTCTCACAGTCGAGAAGGAGAATACCCTTGATACTATTTTACTGATGAGAAACTTGAGTCTTACCGAAGTAATAGTTCTATGTAGTTACTAAGTGGTGAATAAAGCCTAGAACCCACACTTCCTGATTGTAAGTTCCTTCCATTAAGCCCCACTGCACTACTCAGTAATGTAGGGGTGTGTGTGTGTGTGTGTATACATGCTCAATCATGTCTGACTCTTTGTGACCCCGTGGACTGTGTCCTCTAGGCTCCTCTGTCCATGGAATTTTCCACGCTAGAATACTGAAGTAGGTTGCCATTTCTTTCTCCAAATATAGGTATAATTTATGGCTAACAATATGGCAAGGATTACCCTCTAAAATATTGTCTCTGTCCTTTACAGAAAAGTATTTATCTGAATGGTAGTAAGCAACAATCCCATCAGATACTAACCGATGACCTTGGTCTTAAAATTGTACAGATGAATTAATCTCACTGGCTTTCTATTCATATTTAGCCTATAGCTGTAAGAGGTTTAGAGGAGCTTTCTAGGAGCATATGTTAACCTCAAGTTTTAGTGAAGTGTGAGAGACTAAATTCAGAAAGACCTTACATGAAAATAGAGAAAAAGCTATAGACTGTGAATCAGGATGGGGACAAGCAAATCTGTAGTGGGTGATGAGACAGCAGTTCCTGCTAATGAGACCTGTGGTACAGAAAACTTACAATGGAATACCCATCCAGTCTGCAAACACTGCCTGAGCTCGACATGCTTGGGTCTGCAAGGTCTGAATCAAAAAGTCAGTCGACATGCTGATCAATTCTGCAATACCATGGACTAGAACAAGGTAAGAACTTTTGCTTATCCTTTGGGTATGGTTCTGCATTTCCTCCTTTTTTCAATAAATAAAATAGCCTGAGGCAAAATATGTGTGTTCCACCGAATTGTGAGGTCTTCAGAGAACCCGCAGCTTATAGGCAAGTGAGTCATTAAACACATTTAGCACTGCCGGCATGAAAATAATTGGGAACTAGCCTCTCCGCCCTTGGAAATGTTCTGCATGTGGGGAATTATTTTAAAACCAAATTAAATCTCGGCATGGAATTCTAATGCTATCGTTTAAACAAATCTAATAAGTGCAGATTGATTTACAAAGACTGTTTTCAAAGAATTTAATGCATTGGTGACATTTTATAGAAAAGCAAATTACAGGAACCTACTTTTAAAAGTGTGATTGCATCTGGATTGGCAGATAAAATCAATACAAATTAGCCAACATGTTGTTCATACTCAAATCAAAAGTTAGAATGCTTCATAATCCTTTCCTTTTTTTCATGTCTGACCAATTTACTTTGGGGAAAGCCAGAAAAAAAAAATACAGTTTTAAATTCAGATAAATGTTAGTTTCTAAAGATTGTTACTCAACTATTGTGTCAAATTTACGCATTCCTGAAGAGATACTGCATATTTAATTATATGTCTTAAAAATAGAAAAATGAGGAAAGCATAGGATAGGAAAAATAAGACAAAAAAGTAACAATCTGAAATACTGGGCTAAATTCTTCCTATCTGCTTTTACTTGTACATTTCAGTTGTTTTGCCTATAGATTTGTATATTTCAAATGTACTGATTCCATCTAGAATAAAAGGCAAGGGAAAATACTACTCATAGAAAAATAGATGACTTTAGAAGACTGTGCATGATAACAGAAGATAAAGAAGGGATAATTAACTCAGTACAGTTAAAGCTACTGGCTGTCCATTAGGATGTATGGAATCAAATACAGCTTTTAGAGCTTTTAAGCCAAAAAAACACAAAAAACAGATGACTTAGATGTAACAGCCAGGAATTTGGGAGTTTTTGTGGCAATGTCAGAAACAGAGTTTTTTTTAGGACATTTTTGTCCTTTGTTCTTTGTTTTCAAATATGCATTAATGACATGACATGCTTATCATGACAGTGTTTTCTTCCTCATTAATTTAATTTAGTGTAGATGGAAGCAAACCGAGCTCTACCCCCAAGGAGCTTACAAATCAGTAGGAAAATGAGGCAGATTCTGCTTTTGTTCTTAACTATGAAAAAGGGTTTTGATATGCTATAGACTGAATTTTATAATCCCTTCTCAAATCCTATATTGAAACCCCAGACCCCAGTGTGATGGTATTTGGAGGTGAGGGATCTTGGGGGTGATTATATCATGAGGGCAGAGCCTTCATGAGTGGGATCCCTTATAGAGAGGCCCCAGAGAGCTCTCAGCCCATTTCTCCATAGGTGGACGTGGTGAGAAGACAGTTGGCTACAAACCAGGAAATGGGCCCTCAGGAGACACTGAATCTGCCTATTCCTTTGATCTTGGACTTTCCAGCCTAAGAACTGTGAGGAATACATTTTTGTTTAGACCTTCCTGTCTATGGTATTTTTGTTGTAACAGCCTGTTGTGCACACTGTTATGTTGTGTCTCTTTGCCTCTGCCTATGTTATGCCTTTCTCTGCATGCTGCTTCATGCGCCCACCCCCCATCATTCTCTGTGTCTAATTCATGTGGCTGTTGCTGACCTACTCCCTGTGCCTGCTGTGAGCTTCCCAATGGAAGTCTACTGCTACAGACTAGCTTTTCAGACTCTGTGGAGAGTATTCCTGAGAGTTTAGAAAATAAGCTATCAAGTATCAAGTACTTTAGTTATTTTTCAAAGGTGTTGATGTTATGTCCCAGACCAGCAATTTTGCTGTCAGCCCTGTGTTTGTGAAAGGACTGTGGGTGTCAGAGGTTTCTATGCAAGAACAAGAACATGGTGTCAAGGAAGCAGAGGCAGACAGTCGCCAAAGTGTCTGGGATGTGTGTGCCACTAGAGTGAGAATCCTGTCACTGACAGTTGTGGGACAGCCATATCAGAGCTCAACTGAAATGACTTGGAAGTTCTACTCTTCATGATTTATCATCGGTTCAGTTCAGTTGCTCAGTTCAGTTCAGTTCAGTCGCTCAGTCGTGTCCGACTCTTTGCTACCCCATGAATCACAGCACGCCAGGCCTCCTTGTCCATCACCAACTCCCGGAGTTCACTCAGACTCACATCCAACAAGTCGGTGATGCCATCCAGCCATCTCATCCTCTGCCATCCCCTTCTCCTCCTGCCCCCAATCCCTCCCAGCATCAGAGTCTTTTCCAATGAGTCAACTCTTCGCTTGAGGTGGCCAAAGTACTGGAGTTTCAGCTTTAGCATCATTCCTTCCAAAGAAATCCCAGGGCTGATCTCCTTCAGAATGGACTGGTTGGATCTCCTTGCAGTCCAAGGGACTCTCAAGAGTCTTCTCCAGCACCACAGTTCAAAAGCATCAATTCTTCGGTGCTCAGCCTTCTTCACATTCCAACTCTCACATCCATACATGACCACAGGAAAAAACATAGCCTTGTCTAGATGGACCTTAGTCAGCAAAGTAATGTCTCTGCTTTTGAATATGCTATCTAGGTTGGTCATAACTTTTCTTCCAAGGAGTAAGCTTCTTTTAATTTCATGGCTGTAGTCACCATCTACAGTGATTTTGGAGCCCAAAAAGATAAAGTCTGTCACTCTTTCCATTGTTTCCCCACCCATTTGCCATGAAGTGATGGGACCAGATGCCATGATCATTCCCATGATCTTAGTTTGCTGAATGTTGAGTTTGAAGCCAACTTTTTCACTCTCCTCTTTCACTTTCATCAAGAGGCTCTTTAGTTCTTCACTTTCTGCCATAAGGGTGGTGCTATCTGCGTATCTAAGGTTTGATATTTCTCCCAGCAATCTTGATTCCAGTTTGCCAGCCCAGCATTTCACATGATGTACTCTGTGTATAAGTTAAATAAGCAGGGTGACAAGTTAAATAAGCATTGATGTACTCCTTTCCTAATTTGGAGCCAGGTTGTTCCATGTCCAGTTCTAACTGTGGCTTATTGACCTGCATACAGATTTCTCAAGAGGCAGGTCAGGTGGTCTGGTATTCCCATCTCTTGAAGAATTTCCCATAGTTTGTTTTGATCCACAAAGCCAAAGGCTTTGGTGTAGTCAATAAAGCAAAAGTAGATGTTTTTCTGGAACTCTCTTGCTTTTTCTTTGATCCAATGGATGATGGCAATTTGATGTCTGGTTCCTCTGCCTTTTCTAAATCCAGCTTGAACATCTGGAAGTTCCTGGTTCACATATTGCTGAAGCCTGTCTTGGAGAATTTTGAGCATTACTTTGCTAGCATGTGAGATGAGTGCAATTGTGCAGTAGTTTGAATGTTCTTTGGCATTGCCTTTCTTTGGGATTGGAATGAAAACTGATCTTTTCCAGTCCTGTGGCCACTGCTGAGTTTTCCAAATTTGCTGGCATATTGAGTGCAGCACTTTCACAGCATCATCTTTTACGATTTGAAATAGCTCAACTGGAATTCCATCATCTCCACTAGCTTTGTTTGTAGTGATACTTCCTAAGGCCCACTTGACTTCACATTCCAGGATGTCTGGCTCTAGATGAGTGATCACACCATCGTGATTATCTGGGTCATGAAGATCTTTTTTGCATAGTTCTTCTGTGTATTCTTGCCACCTCTTCTTAATGTCTTCTGCTTCTGTTAGATCCGTACCATTTCTGTCCTTTATTGATTTATCATAAAGATATTTATGATTTCTTTCTCTTTTTATGGTTTACCATAACGATACCATTTTGCTTAGGAAGCAAGTAAACCTACTCAGTGATGATTAATGCCACAAAAGTTGTGGGGATCTCAACATAATATCAAGTCATAAAATGAGAAGAGTAAGAATTGCTCATTATCACGTGATAGCAAGAAATGATATGCAGTTATGCATAGGAAAACAAAAAGCCATATATTTAATTAGATCAATAAAACTATCAGCTGTCCAGAAACCCAGAGGATTTACTCTTTCAATGGCGCTCCTCTGCAGTTTTACTATTCTGGATGGAAATCGTTCTAGAAGACTCCTACTTCCTCAAAGTGCTGGTAAACATTTTCTTGATATTAGCCATTATTATGAACATTGATGTTACATTTAGGAAATGCCAAGAAGTACGTACGCCTACTAAAGTTGCTGTGGCTACGTTTCATAATGTCAGAAATCCTGAAAGTACATGCTTTTGTTGTGTTTGCTTTTCTGCCCCTTTCCCTGCTGTCAAACATACCATACCCAGCTTTCTGATTGTTACACTAAAAAGCTTCCAATATTTTTCTCCCCTGCCATTTCTGACTGGCTTTGGCTTGTACTCAAGCCTATTAGAATAGTGCTTAGAGTAAATAGATTGTGAAATTTAGAGTTTTAAGTTTATTCCTTTGGCTAATCACACTCCATTGTAGGCTGATATTTGACACTCAGTAAAAATTTTGCGGTTCAGTCGCTAAGTTGTGTCTGACTCTACGGCCCCATGAACTGTAGCCCGCCAGGCTTCTCTGTCCATGGGATTTCCCAGCAAGAATACTGGAGTGGGTTGCCATTTCCTCCTCCAGGGGATTTTCCCAACCCAGGGATTGAATTTTAGTATAACAATGGGCTATGTAGAGAACAAAATTTACCAGAGTCACTAAAATGAAACTTCTGACTTTTATATTAATCTACAATTGTTGAGAGTAATGAGGAAGACTAGTGGTATACTGGGAAATGTTAACAATTAGTGTTCTCAGGGGAAATAGCCCTGGTAACATTTGCTGGTTTCCATGGTATAAGTATGCCCACCCTGGCCAATTTCAAGCTAACAATCATTTAATACTTGGCTTGCAAATTTTCTGAAAATTTAACTGTCAGCCCCTACCAGCAGGTACTCCAGCACACCACTGGGATGGGTAGAAGAGTCATAGAGTTAAATCCTTGTCATTTTCTATAACAGGAAGTAAATAAAGTCTAACACTGATAAATCAAGACATAAGCAGAATAAGTATCTCAATTGTAAACATGTAAATAAAAGGCTAGGAAAAAAACAAAAAGTTCAAAGTTTTAAAGTATAAGGCTTTTAATTTTAGATATGTACATGTATGATATACATGATAAAAATTTTAAAAGATTTTTAAAATTTTATAACAAAAAGAAATGGAATAAAGGTATTATTATATTAGCCAATCTTTGTAGGTGAGGTCAGTGATAGAAATTGCTCTCCTCCAAACTAAGGTCTGTTTCTCAAGGCACGATATAGATGCCTTCATTTCTACCACTAGGAATTGTCCCTTCCATTATGGAAATCCTGTGGATTTGAAGCTGAGGGTGGTGGTGTTCAGTTGCTAAGTCATGTCAGACTCTTTGCAACCCCATGGACTGCAGCACACCAGGCTCCTCTATCCTTCACTATCTCCTGGAGTTTGCTCAAATTGATGTCCATTGAGTCAGTGATACTATCAAGCCATCTATCCTCTGCCTCCCCCTTCTCCTTTTGCCTTCAATTTTCTCTAGCATCAGGGTCTTTTCCAATGAGTTGGCTCTTCTCATCAGGTGGCCAAACTACTAGAACTTTAGCTTCAGCCTGACCCAAACTTGGTAGTGAGTAACTTCATCAAAACATGAAGTCTCCATTAAAATATACAACACAGTAAAATCATGTAATAAACCCACATAGGGTGAGACAGCAGGACTTGAAGTTAAGTGGGCTCCAAGGACTGACCAGGGCCACCTCCTTCCCCACATGTACACCACTGATTTGCTAGGGAGAATGAGTGTTTATCTAACAACTCCCTGCCAAAGCAAAAGATGATGGAAGGCTGATGAGCATTTGAGCTGGGTCTAGGCCAGCACCAGTATTCCAAAAACATCGTGAAAAATGTTATTGCTGGCTATCAGTTCCTAAGAGGCTGTGAAAGTGGACACGGCTGCACTGTTCTTACCTGAGTATCCACATGCTTCACCTGGAGGTGGATGCAAAATGCCCAGTTCCCTGGAAACTGCCTCCTAGACTAGACATGAACCTGCACCCTGGGATCTAAGCATCCAGCGTGGGTGACACTGAACTTCTTAATACTTCTGCTCTGCTGAGGTCCAGGCAGAGCCTGGCAATGAAGGAGAGCTTGCACTGCTATTCTCCTGTGCTCCTTTCATTCCAGCTGCACTGCTTTCTTCATGCTACAGCGGCAGTTTGCTCTACTTCATTTCACTGTTCTCTTTTTAGATGCAAATGATGCATGTATTCATCCTAATGAAACAAAAGTGCAGAAATATGAAGAATAAAAATGAAAAATGAATCATCCCCTTTAAGGCCCACATATTTCCCGAGATGAAGCACCAAGCACAGTGGCATAAAGTGGATGTTGAACAAACATTTACTGAGTCACTGAATAAAATAACAAGGGAAGTGACAACTCTAGTAGCCTTTTATACATGGACCTCTTTCCATTCCTCTCTCTCTCCTTCACCTTCCCCTCTTTTCCCCATATTTACACCAAGGAGGGCTACTGTGTCTTCCAAATTTTAACCTAGTGATCAACTAGAGTGATTATCTCAATTATCTCACAAATTGTAAATGTATTTTTTATTTGTGTAGCTGGTAAGAATTTCAGCTCACACACTCAGGCATTTGAAACATGTTGCTTTAGTTTTCCATAATTAAGTTCTATTTTCAGTCCCTGTTTTACCTAGGAGATTTCTCCCTCAACTTTTCAGGGTTGCCTATGAACCCCAAGGGTGCCTCTAAAACTCAAGGAATTAACAGAGGGCAGAGGAGCATCTGTCCCACCCTTGTGTTTGCTGAGACAGAATCTCTCCTCATCTCCTGCTTCACGTAGAAGGTCACTGTCTCCACACGGCTAGGCCTGCTGTGTCGTATTCTCTCCCTTAGCTCGTCTCTACTCTTAGCCACGGAGGCCTGTTAGGCTGGCTCAGGATTGTCTGGCCGAACACTCCTCACAGCCCTTCCTCCCAAGCTCAATGTGTTCTACCCAGTAAATCACAAGTGCTTCTGAAACTATTAGGTAGCATTTCAGGGGCTCTGAAGAGCTCTGGTCATTTGTGTTTCGGCACAGAAAGAATTTAGCTGGAAGAAAAGTCATAGACAAGTGATTTATTAGACTAAAGTGAGAGGGTGCTGTCTTGAGTGCTTCATGACTTACATGTTTGTAATCAAAGAAAGTGGGGAGGGGAGAAGACCTTCTTCATCATTCTTGAGTGGACATTACTCTTTCATCATCAGCTTCTCCTCCTGAGCAGGGGAGTTTTCTTGTCCCTATATGGTCAAGCTAGGTTCACAAATTATTATTTTTTTTAATTTTATTTATACTTTATTTTACTTTACAATACTGTATTGGTTTTGCCATACATTGACATGAATCCACCACGGGTGTATACGAGCTCCCAATCCTGAATCCCCCTCCCACCTCCCACCCCATATCATCTCTCTGGATCATCCCCATGCACCAGCCCCAAGCATCCTGTATCTTGTATTGAACATAGACTGGCGCTTCGTTTCTTACATGATAGTATACATGTTTCAATGCCATTCTCCCAAATCATCCCACCCTCTCCCTCTCCCTCACAGTCCAAAAGTCCGTTCTAAACATCTGTGTCTCTTTTGCTGTCTCGCATACAGGGTCATCATTACCATCTTTCTAAGTTCCATATATATGTGTCAGGATACTGTATTGGTGTTTTTCTTTCTGGTTTACTTCACTCTGTATAATTGGCTCCAGTTTCATCCACCTCATTAGAACTGATTCAAATGTATTCTTTTTAATGGCTGAGTAATACTCCATTGTGTATACGTACCACAGCTTTCTTATCCATTCATCTGCTGATGGACATCTAGGTTGTTTCCACGTCCTGGCTATTATAAACAGTGCTGCAATGAACATTGGGGTACATGTGTCTTTTTCAATTCTGGTTTCCTCGGTGTGTATGCCCAGCAGTGGGATTGCTGGATCATAAGGCAGTTCTGTTTGCAATTTTTTAAGGAATCTCCACACTGTTTTCCATAGTGGCTGTACTAGTTTGCATTCCCACCAACAGTGTAGGAGGGTTCCCTTTTCTCCACATCCTCTCCAGCATTTATTGCTTGTAGACTTTTGGATCGCAGCCATTATGACTGGTGTGAAATGGTACCTCATTGTGGTCTTGATTTGCATTTCTCTAATAATGAGTGATGTTGAGCATCTTTTCATGTGTTTGTTAGCCATCCGTAGTCTTCTTTGGAGAAATGCCTATTTAGTTCTTTGGCCCATTTTTTGATTGGGTCGCTTATTTTTCTGGAGTTGAGCTGCATAAGTTGCTTGTATATTTTTGAGATTAGTTGTTTGTCAGTTGCTTCATTTGCTATTGTTTTCTCCCATTCAGAAGGCTGTCTTTTCACCTTACTTATAGTTTCCTTTGTTGTGCAGAAGCTTTTAATTTTAATTAGATCCCATTTGTTTATTTTTGCTTTTATTTCCAGTATTCTGGGAGGTGGATCATAGAGGACCCTGCTGTGATTTATGTCGGAGACTGTTTTGCCTATGTTCTCCTCTAGGAGTTTTTATGTGTGCTGAGAATATGTCCTGATTTACTGAGCTCACTGGGCAGGGTTTGGGCCTCATGCTACAATTGTTTTATTGTTTGGGGTCATGTCTCTTGGTTAGGTTACATGATTCTGTTGCTGAGCAAGCCTGCTTGGTTTTGTGATTAAGCAAACTTTCTTTCTTGAATGATCATTAACTTACAGGTATTAAAAAACAGAGACATCACTTTGCCGACAAAGGTCCTTCCAGTAGTTATGTATGGATGTGAGAGTTGGACCATAAAAAAGGCTAAGCACTGAAGAATTGATGCTTTCAAACTGTGGTGCTGGGGAAGACTCTTGAGAGTCCCTGGGATAGCAAGGAGATCAAACTAGTCAGTCCTAAAAGAAATCAACCTGAATATTGATTATTGGATATTGGAAGGACTGGGGATAGAGCTGAAACTCCAATGCTTTGGCCACCCTGATGCAAAGAGCCAACTCATTGGAAAAGACCCTGATGCTGGGAAAGACTGAGGGCAAGAGAAGGGAATGACAGAGGATGAGATGGTTAGATGGCATCACTGACTCAATAGACATGAGTTTGAGCAAACTCAGAGAGATAGTGAACAGGGAAGCCTGGCATGCTGCAGCCCATGGCGTTGCAAAGAGTTGGACACAACTGAGCAACTGAACAACAACTCATACATTTTCTATTTACAATCCCCTAATGATTTTAACTATTAATCATCAACATTTAATCACCTACTTTGTTCCTTTATTCTTATTGCTTCTACCCTTACCTCTGCCAACTGCACCTGATGTGTCTCTCCTCTACCCTTCCAACTAATCTGCACCCTCACAGAGAAGTGCCTTTCTTCCCACTGTCTTGCAACTCTCCTTTCCTTCCCTATTTGTCACTTCCCCTGCCTATGGAATTCTTATTTAACTTGAGAGTAGCTAGGAGAAACCAGAGAAACTAACTCTAATTATGTGTTCTTCCAAATCTTTTGTTTATGGCATAAATTTTATGCTTTGAATCCCAAATGGCTTAAAAGTTGAAACTCAAGAGCTAAGAATGACCTCTTGATTTCTGCTTTTCTGCTGCACTGTCTTATCTCTCAGGCAGTGAATGTCTTTACTGAACATGGGAGGGCTGAATGATGGAAGGGATTACCTGGAGCAAAGTCACATCCTTAATACACCATATTATTAACTCACTCTATTTGCAAATATTTTATTGACCTCCTGGGAGGCGTGATGTAAGGAAGATAGGCACAAAGATGAGTGGTAATTGGTCCCTGTCCTCAAAGGCGTTTACAATCTAGCCAGATGACAAATGCATCCTCATAAAAATAAAAGTTAGTGAATAAAGAATCAAAGATTGAAAGAAAAGCATTATACTTACTCTCTAGCTTCATGGTTCATGATGGGTCTTGGGACTATAGGGCTGCTTTTAAAACTTGTCCAGCCTATTCTTAGGCAACCTGACCGGAAGGGCCAGAGAGCTCTTCAATTCTTTCCCAGTAGTTCAATTAACAGGAGAAAAATCACACTCAAGTTTTGGAGGGTTGTGGAGGTGGGGGTGAGTAAGTAGGTAGAAGGCATGATTTCTGTGCCCTGAAAGAGTTGATAATCTAGTGGATAAAAGTCATGTCAAAATGAAATGCCTTAAGATGAAAATAAGTCAATATAATACAGTAAACTATAGCAGGGCTGTGCTATTCAAGGTACATTTACTGAGATCAGAAAATGCATTGAAAACCAAGTTGTAGAGTTAGGAAAGATTTTGTGGAGGCATTTTGAGATCTTCAAAGAAATGAAAAGATTGAATTATGCTAATAAAAGCTAATGCTTACTGAACATTTCTGTACAAGTTACTGTCTTAAAACACTTTATTATTTTATAAAATTCTCACAACAGTAACACAAGAGCAGGTACTATTTTTATCATTCCCATTTTACAGATCAGGACACTGAAGCACAGAGAGGCTAAGTAACTTGCCTAAAACTACACAGCAGAATTGGAATGCTGACAGTCTGACACCAAAGGTTGCCCTCTAAATTACTCTGGTATTTCCCACCTCTTACAAAATAGTTGAGTATTTCATCAAAGAAAACAGTTCAACTTAAAGTGTAAGGTAGAAGAGAGATGGGTCAGTGAGGACCTCGCTAAAGTAGAGGGTTACTGTGGGAGCATGACTGGGGAGCACACCCTCCAGGCACCTCACCTCCACCTTGTGCTCCGTGCAGACAGCCAGTCAATTTCTGGGACTACACTGATTCTAACATCATGGCTGAGAAATGAGGCACGCAAAGCACCTAAATGCCAGGGGTGATTTGCCTGGAGAAACTCAAAGCAGAAAGCCAGCCCTCAATCCCTGTGGCTCCTGGTCTGCATTCTTGTTGCTGCTGTAACACGTGTGAAGGGCAATGCATAGCCCTCAGGGCCACACCTAGGCACCTGGGTATGAAAGCTTAGGCTAAATCCACTTCACCTGCCTTCTCTAATCAAGATCATTTTAAAACTTGCATGTCCTCCGAGGCGCATGTAGCCTCAACAATAAGATGTTTGCCTGAGTTGTTGTCCAGGTTCTTGGAGTCAGATGTGCCTGGTTCAAGCTGAGCCATTAAGACTAGCGAGGACCACTGACCCTCCAACTTGGCATGTGTAAGTATCCGCTCAGTGACCTTTTGAAGGTGTAGAGGCCCGAGCCTAGTTACGCCTGTACAGAACGATGATGACGCACTTTTTCCCACTCACCTGTCCCTACTTTCCCACACTCCTCACATCCCAGACCAATGACGTGCTTCTCTGGCCTTCGAAAGAAAGATTTGAGCTCTGTGTTTCTGTCTCTTTGTTCTGCTCTCTTGCTGCAAATAATTCTGTTTGCCTCAAATCTAGGCATCATGGCTTGCTGTGCTTAGGGCAAAATAAACCATAGTGGTGCCCTCCAAGCAGAGTGCCATTTTCAGCTCTTAAACTGAATCTAAGTTTCTCTGAAAGAGATCTTTTGTCAGATACCTTCTTAAGGGCAGGGACGGAGCTGTTATCTAGTAGGGTAATGGAAGTGAGCTAACAGAAGCCTGACTGCTGGGACAGAAGGAATGTGGGGGGAGTGGGAAATGAGCCTAAAAGACTTGTTAGAAGCTTTGTCTCCTGTAAGACCAAGGTCTTACAAGGGAGGTAGAAGAGTTTCTTTGAATTTGGAATTTAAACTGTTACCGAGTCAAAGTTCGTAGGCCTTTCCCACTGCAAGAAGTTAGGAGATAAGATGTTGAGGCAAGGAATGGTGAGTTTTCAAAAAGTCAACAGTTGAAGAAAAGGGTGGGCTAACATCCTAAAGAACTATCCTAATTCAGGCTTCTCTTCTAAGGAAAAAGGGGGAGTGGGAAGGCCTTCTAGTAAAAGGAGGAAGGGGATTGCAGACCTCTTGGAGCACCACCCCCTCCTCAAAGGAAAGCATCACCTTTTCCCTCTTACTCAGAAGAGCTGGATCACAGAGCTCCGGCAAAAATTCAAGTTGTTAGCAGTTACTTTTACTTTACCTCTCATCTCTGTTTACATGAAAACTTTCTAGGCTAGCAGTGAATCTATCTTACAAGTAAGGATCATGGGATGGGAACTTTCTTAAGGGAACTTAATGAGCTATTTGGGCACAGGAAAACATCTTTTCTCTAATGCCTAACTCCTGATATGCAGGGCTAAAGTAGTCAAATCCATAAGCTAAAGAATGAGGGAAACCATTTCAATGTGGTGTGTATTCTGTTTTGTCTCTGTTCTAAAACTATAGAGTGGTGGTTTGAGCCAGATCAACAGTCATCAGTAAAGATAATCAGAACACTAGGATAAAACAGCCAACACAAGTTCTCAGATTATGCAACCTCAAACAAATCCTGGGATTCAAGAGTGAGGGAATAGTGAGGAATTCTGAGAAACCTGGGTGATTAACCTGTCTACAGGAAGAAAACAGGACAAAGGGCAAGCTGTGGGGCTGAATGATCACAATGTGAGAGTTTACCAATAATATGTATACAATTCAAATCTTTGCTTTAATATCAAAAGTCCTGACTATGCTCAGTGAGCCCTTCTGTGAATCTCTTCCATCAGCAGCACCGGGGAGGGGGTGGGATTGCAGGACTCTGACCCCACTCTGACCCTTACTGCTGTGTGACTCTTGGACTAGGCTCATGACCTGTGTTAGTGTTAAATTCCCAAACAGACAAAACCTATCCTGCCTATATTATCACTGTGCTTATGTGATAATGTGGGAGAAAACTTTGAAAAAACATGTAATACAGCTTACAAAGGAGGGTATGCTTATCTATAAAATGCAGGTGTGCATGCTAAGTCACTTTAGCATTGTCTTACTCTTTGCGACTCCATGGACTATAGTCTGCCAGGCTCCTCTGTCCGTGGGGTTTTCCAGGCAAGAATACTGGTGTGGGTTACCATGTCGCCTTGAAGGGGATATTCCTGACCCAGGGATCAAAGCTGAGTATCCCGCATCTCTTGCATTGGCAGGTGGGTTCTTTACCAGTAGCACCACCTGGGAAGCCGGTAAAATGCAGTTAACACTGACCTCAGCCTCCACAGAGATTCTCTTCTTGTTATAGAGCTCAAATTATATTCCCAAATGAGATATGCCTAGAGGTACAGAGGTTGCTTTCCTGCAATTTCTTGTCTTTTATTGATCTGAGTGCATCAGACATTCATTTGTGCTGTTTGGGGCAACACTGTCTCCATGCAATGATAGCCAGTCACAGAATGCAATTAATTACATGGGAATCATCTGCGGTTTTACTGTCTTGTCTAACCCAGGATACCTGAAAGGAAGCCCTAGCTCTACTCTAAATTCAGAAGTGACCTTTGGCCGGCTGAGTTCTTAGTCTCTCTTCATGCGAGAGCTCTTAAAAATTGCAGCAAGCAACCTGGCTTTTAACTGTTGTCATAATTGCTGCTGATCATTACTCCCCTGGCTGACCTGCAACCTATAACACTGTATCTGGTTGTCTGGCCTATAATAAGGTGACCGCAATTACTGCCACTATTCATAAGACATACTTACTTGAAACATGACCATTTATTAGACTGTAAACAATTAGGCCACAATCTCTTAAGGGTGAAAAGACCAAGGCTACTGACTTCAGAACTACGACATAGGCATTCTTAGGAAGCATTTGCTGGGGATTAATAAACACTCTCATTTGTTTAGCACTTCATAATTTACAAAGCATTTTCATATATACCAATTGTCAACATTTTGGCTGAGCCTCTCAGACTTTCACCCATTAAACTATACCTGCTGAAGTAGATTTAAGCTGTTGTAACTCATATTTTAACAAAACCTGCTGGATCTCAATTCTGGCTAAATGACTAAAGTGCAACTGAGTAGGACCCTATGGGACCTTCCCAGGAAAGAGCACCTCATGGCCTCTGCTTATAGAAAACTTAGCTTCTGAGGCCTTCCCCAAATTCCAAAGAGCAAATTTAATCAGAAAAGTGAGAAAATGCAGAAACAAAGGAAAACAACCAAGAAAGACAGTAACAATAGCTTAGCCATTAAACACAATCAAGGATCTTTAGTTCTTCCTGAGTCTCCATACCCTTGAGCTGTTTGCAGATACTGAAACCCCCAGCAGGTGGAAGAAGTTAAACTGCATGCTGACCACAAGCCCTTAGATCCCAAATTGGTTGGAACCAGAAAGTTGATGCTGACTCCTGGCTACCTCTCGCTCACCCTGTCTTTAGTAAACCTTTCCGTGAAACCACTGGGGAGTTGGGGTCTTTTGAGTGTTAGAGGCTAATACTCCCTGATCAGCCTTGCAAACAAACTCTGCACTTTCCTTCACCACAACCCGGCATCAGTAGATCAGCTCTACTGTGTGCAGGCGAGTAGACACAAGTTTGATTCTGAACAGAAGCACCTGGGGATGTTAATACCAGGGACTGAGTCTCCACCTCAGTCCAACTAAATCAAAATTGTTTATGCTGTTAGATGATTCAAATGTGTAGCCAGCACTGTTATACCAAAAAAAACACAAAGTGACAGAAAACTGGTTTCTCAGCCAATTTCTGCCCCCACCAAAGAACCGTGTACCATAGATACATACAAATGGGGGATTCTGGGTCCCAAACTAATAATTCAGAAGCAATTCCCCTGACCTTTTAGTTACAATTACAGTAAGAATAAAAAATGCCTGGAATATACTACATACTTTCACCATCTAGTCTGCCATTGTGTGCATCCCCTATTGCCTCGCCTAGTCATTAACGAGGAGAAGGCAATGGCACCCCACTCCAGTACTCTTGCCTGGAAAATCCATGGATGGAGGAGCCTGGTAGGCTACAGTCCATGGGGTCGCTAAGAATAGGACAAGACTGGGTGAATTCACTTTCACTCTTCACTTTCATGCATTGGAGAAGGAAATGGCAACCAACTCCAGTGTTCTTGCCTGGAGGATCCCAGGGACAGGGGGGCCTGGTGAGCTGCTGTTTATGGGGTCGCACAGAGTCGGACACGACTGAAGTGACTTCAGTTCAGTTCAGTCGCTCAGTCGTGTCCGACTCTGTGCGACCCCATGAATTGCAGCACGCCAGGCCTCCCTGTTCATCAAAACTCCCGGAGTTCACTCAAACTCACATGCATTGAGTCAGTGATGCCATCCAGCCATCTCATCCTCTGTTGTCCCCTTCTCCTCCTGCCCCCAATCCCTCCCAGCATCAGAGTATTTTCCAATGAGTCAACTCTTCACATGAGGTGGCCACAGTACTGGAGTTTCAGCTTTAGCATCATTCCTTCCAAAGAACACCCAGGACTGATCTCCCTTAGAATAGACTGGTTGGATCTCCTTGCAGTCCAAGGGACTCTCAAGAGTCTTCTTCAACACCACAGTTCAAAAGCATCAATTCTTCAGCGCTCAGCTTTCTTCACAGTCCAACTCTCACATCCATACATAACTACTGGAAAAAGCATAGGCTTGACTAGATGGACCTTTGTTGGCAAAGTAATGTCTCTGCTTTTGAGTATGCTATCTAGGTTGGTCATAACTTTCCTTCCAAGGAGTAAGTGTCTTTTAATTTCATGGCTGCAATCACCATCTGCAGTGATTTGGGAGCCCAAAAAATAAAGTCTGACACTGTTTCCACTGTTTCTCCATCTAATTCCTATGAAGTGATGGGACCAGATTCCATGATCTTCATTTTCTGAATGTTGAGCTTTAGGCCAGCTTTTTCACTCTCCTCTTTCACTTTCATCAAGAGGCTTTTTAGTTCCTCTTCATTTTCTGCCATAAGGGTGGTATCATCTGCATATCTGAGGTTATTGATATTTCTCCTGGCAATCTTGATTCCAGCTTGTGCTTCTTCCAGCCTAGCGTTTCTCATGATGTACTCTGCATAGAAGTTAAATAAGCAGGGTGACAATATACAGCTTTGATGTACTCCTTTTCCTATTTGGAACCAGTCTGTATCATGTCCAGTTCTAAATGTTGCTTCCTGACCTGTATATAGGTTTCTCAAGAGGCAGGTCAGGTGGTCTGGTATTCCCATCTTTTTGAGAATTTTCCACAGTTTATTGTGATCCACACAGTCAAAGGCTTTGGCATAGTCAAGAAAGCAGAAATAGATGTTTTTCTGGAACTCTCTTGCTTTTTCCATGATCCAGCAGATGTTGGCAATTTGATCTCTGGTTCCTCTGCCTTTTGTAAATCCAGCTTGAACATCTGGGTGTTCATGGTTCACGTATTGCTGAAGCCTGGCTTGGAGAATTTTGAACATTCCTTTACTAGCATGTGAGATGAGTGCAATTGTGTGGTAGTTTGAGCATTCTTTGACATTGCCTTTCTTTGGGATTGGAATGAAAACTGATCTTTTCCAGTCCTGTGGCCACTGCTGAGTTTTCCACATTTGCTGGCATATTTCTCTTCCAGGAGAAATAATGCAGTCTTGGGAGACAGGCTGACTGAATTAGGGTGAGCCTAGATTTTATCTATTTTAATATGGTTTAAGGAGACTGATGCTGATAAGAAACTCACATTAGCTACTTGAAGTTCCTTGCAAAAGGCAGCTATTATAGTCTGTCATGGGTCTTCCATACTTAGCTCCAGGAGTGATCAAACCTGGACAATGGTCTTGCCTTCCATGAAGTGCATATGAGACCAGCTTCCAAGATATGGTGGGCAGGGCACACTGAGTTGGTGGCTTTCTAGGGGCAGATGGTCAGCTCCTGAATATCCAGGAAGAGAATGAACACAAGGAGCTAGTTTGAGAAGACCTTTGTCCCAGAATCTTTGAATCTTGTACAGTCATGGCCAAGTCAAGAACAACTGAGTCTGATTTGTGTAACAATCACATTATAGAATCCATTTCCCAGGCCAGCATATTTTCATTTTAGAGAGGTGAGCCTCCTCAGGATGTTCCAGCAATTAATTCCATGGCTGAAAGAGGTTTTGTTTGCTGTTAGAAGTCAGTAGGTGAAAATGAGCTAGGTCATAAATGCTGAACATCAGGTTTCTCTTACAGATTTAAAAAATTCACAAAAGTATTTTTTAAAGCATTCACAGGTATAGCGCTTATTACCTACTTTCTTTTCAGTTCCTAAAATGCCAATTAAGTATCACTGACAGTTGTTGATTCACTATGTAATGTGCTTATCACTTGCTCTCTGGGTTTCCTTCTGACCATCTGAGGAACCATTTTCAAGCAGAAATTTCAATTTATATGCTGCTACTGACCTGCCACAGCTGGCAAAATGTCACTGAAGTGTCACATGTAAAAGAATGAAAACATCTCAATGTCTCCAGGTTAGGGACTGTGACGATTCACGAATTTCTTAGATAGTGATTCTGTGAAAAATAGTAGAAAGTCAATGCTGTGGGAGGAAATGAGTCTTAATCTGGGCTAAAAGTTTGGATTTTTGCTGGATTTGGATTATTTTCCTGACTACGAGGGTGTATGTGCGCATGCTGAGTTGCTTCAGTTGGGTCTGACTTTTTGCGACCCCATGAACCGTACCTGCCAGGCTACATGGGATTCTCCAGGCAAGAATACTGGAGTGGGTTGCCATGCCCTTCTCCAGGGGAACTTCCTGACCCAGGGATTGAACCTCTATCTCTTGCATCTTGTGCTTTGGTAAGCAGGTTCTTTACCACTGGTGCCATCTGGGAAGCCCACTCAGCTGTGGCTATATAGCTAGTTATAATAAGTCATTTATATTTCCATGTAATGTTACTGGAACTCAGATGTTGTACTTCTTGGTTAATACTGTTAGGGCCTTGTTAGGGTTAAATGAGCCCATATGTGTAAAGCACAATCCTAGTCCTAAATGTATAACAAGGATTACATCACACCAACAACTGTCACTGCTGTCATGATTGTTATTACTAGTCCAGCTCATTTATCATCTGAAATGAAGGACTGTTTCCAGAGCTGAAATTTCATGATTTTGAATCAATGAAATGAAGCCAAATTTTTGTAATATTATCCAGCTCATAAATTCATGGTTCTGTCATTGGGACAAAACCCTGAAGAGAATGTCTCTGAAATACAGTAAGATAAATTTCAATATCTGTATCTCAAGATCACTGAAGCAAAGAGAGTGACGGGACCATATTGAACCTCTCAGATGATACGGACAGTGAGATTTTACCCAAAAGCTTCAGAAGTTTCCCTGCTGGCTCAGAGAGTAAAGCATCTGCCTGCAAGGCAGAAGACCTGGGTTCGATCCCTGGGTCAGGAAGATACTCTGGAGAAGGAAATGGCAATCCACTCCAGTACTCTTGCCTGGAAAACCCCATGGATGGAGAAGCCTGGTGCAGGCTACAGTCCATGGGGTCACAAAGAGTCGTACGTGACTGAGCGACTTCACTTTCACTTTAGAAGGTGGGGAGAATGGAGGAGTGAGAGTTTTAATGCAGGTGGGAGGCCCCAAACAGGGGGAAATGATGAGCAAAAGCAAGGAGCAACTCCACAGTCATAAAGGAAGGCTCTAGTTTCCTAGGCAAGAGCAGGGGTGAGGACTAAACAGGGTCAGCTGGAAGAGAACTAATGCGTGTACTGATTCAACTCATTGGCACTCCTGGAGGGAGAATATCCCTGGGGGAAGCCATAAGCAATGAGAGGCTGTCGTCTATGGGGGTACATATATGTGCGTGCTCACTCAGTCATGTGCGATTCTCTGTGACACCATAGACTGTAGCCTGCCAGGCTCTTCTGTCCATGGAATTCTCCAGGCAAGAATACTGGAGTGAGTTGCCATTTCTTTCTCCAGAGATCTTCCCGACCCAGGGATTGAACCTGTGTCTCCTGCACTGGCAGGCAGATTCTTTACACTGAGCCACCTGGGAAGGCCCTGTTGTCTGTAGGGTACTGGAGGCTAAACTGTAGGCCAGGAGGGAGGAGCCAAGAATTCCAAAATGGACAGAAGTGTTCATCAGACCTGGATGCAGGAAGGGGCTGAAAGGAGGATGAACACCGCCTATCCTGCTTAGCCAGGTGGCTATAGTGGCAGAGTGAGGGAGGGCCCACAGTAGAGGCTCAAGTCTCCCTGAGGTTAAATGGCTTAGAAGACATGGCCAGCTTTACCTTGGGCAGTACCAGGTCTGAAGGAAACAGCATCTTCAGACACTGAGTTACCTTACCTTATACACTTGCACAACCAAGTTGTTCACATATAGAAGTCCACAACAACCCACTGCATTGAACCTGTCCCATCTATTCCAGAAAGAGAATTCAGTTTTAATAAATTGAGGGCAATATTGCATGATATGAAAGAAAGTCTTAGAGTAAGCTCGTGCTTGGTTGCTTCAGTCGTGTCTGACTCTGTGAGTCCACAGCTGTAGCCCACCAGGCTCCTCTGTCCATGGGATTCTCCAGGCAAGAATACTGGAGTGGGTTGCCATTTCCTTTTCCAGGGGATCTTCCCAGTGCAGGGATCAAACCCACATCTCCTGCGTTTCCTACATTGCAGTGGATTCTTTACCACTGAGCCACTGGGGAAATCCAAGTAAGGCTGACTAGATCTTAAATCTTTGATCCACCCACATCCCAGTTTTGCTGCTTTATTTAAACTCTGAAAATCAGTTTTCTCTTCTGTAAAATAAGAATAATGCTACCTGGAAGGCTGCTGTTAGAATGAGAGAGAATGCATGGAGAGAGACCAGCACGGGGCTTGGGATGTGGGCCTCCCCCGTACTGTTTCCTAAAATATACTAATGGCTGTTCTTTTACTTAATAATAAATCAGTTATTTTCATGTGCGAATCAGCTTTAACTTTCTACCTTCATTTCAAATTGATCCTACTTTTAAAACAACTGATTTATGGCAAGTCGTGAATACCACCTGGAGATCATAGTCCACCTGAGTATTTTCTGTTGAGCAGAAGTTGTACTACATGACTTTGTTTCCCTTGTTTTTATCATATACTTCTAAAATTTCACCTCCTGGGGGAAAATCTTTTTCTTAAACTTTCTTTATAGATGTAAAAACTGTGCCTTAGTTTCTGAGGCACACACATTTTAGAGAGACCATGAGAAAGCTTAAGTTTCCATGTATTTCTCTTCCCCTCATTTGAATACCCTCTACAAAACAACATAGTAATGGAACCAAACTCCCTTAAGAAACAGAAATTTATGCTTCCATATCTTGACCCCCATTTAACTCTTCCCTGTAATCTGCTCCATCCTAAGAAGATGATGTATAAATCTATAAATGTTTGTGGAGTAAAACTGTACAGGCTCTCAAACTCTCCTGAGGCTCACCAGATGGCTTTGTCTTCATCCAATTTCCAACCCACCCTTCAACCTCAAAAGAAGATCCTTCCCTTACCAAACTCACTTTTTAGAGTTTTGTGATTCAGAATTATGAGAAATTGGAATAAAAGAATGAAATGTTCTCATGGTAGGGCAGGCATGTGAAGGAATGGGGCAGTGGAGACCGCTGAAGATGGAGCATCAGTATACACGTGGAGGAGCAGATGGGCAAGGAAGGGGGTGTTGGGCAGAAACCTATAAATGTCTTGCAAGTCACGTTCCAGAAATGAAAGGCTTGCTGTTATTTTGAAATTAATTTTTGGCTAGACTGTACTCATGACTCATTCTGAGGCTGCACCTTGTGGGTCATAATTTTTCTAATTAGTCTGAATAAAGGTTTATAAATTCGTGTGAGAGTAAGCCACCATTACAGAGCCACTTGGAAAACTGTTAGATAGTAATATTGTCTACAAAGATAGACATGGATAAGAAAAACAGCGTAGGTCTGTAATTCCCAAATCTTAAGATATGTAAGATATCACCTGTAGAACATCTTAAACTGCAGGTTCTTGGACTCCATCCCAAGTGGTTTTGATGCTGTTGGTCATGTTAGTGTCTAGGAATCTGTATTTTGAGGTCCATACTTGATTCTGACATAGAATTTATGAACCCCATTCTGGTTCAAGGCCAATGTCAGACTTCTTCATACAGTTCTATGTGCCATGGGGGCTCCCATAGTTCAACCACAGAAATACAACTTTTCCTTTGGATTGCCCAAAAGAAAAGCTGGTTTGGACATTCTCTATTGCATGACTCCTAGTCACATTTGGAGAAATATCTTGCCTTTTCTGTAGGTCCTTTTTCCCCTCTCACCCATCCTAAATCTATAGATCAATTGAAGACAAGTTTTGTTCTTTTTTACAGAACAAGCATTTTACTTAAAGCCATCTCCAAGATGAACACAAACTATTAAATTACATTCTCCAGAATTGTCTCACCAATGCAAATTTATACAAAATCTTAATGGGATGAAAATTGGAAAGGGATATCTGACTGCAGGTTGTGAGGATTAATTTGCCTAACTACATAACAGAATGCTCCAATGAAAACAGGAAATGTTTTGCTTGCAGGAGCCTTTGAAAGAGGCTGCACTTGTTTAAGTAAAAGGTCTCCTCACCCATAACCATCGACTTTGGCCGTAGATGAGCAAAACTGCCCATTTTAAAACCACACAGTGAAAATACTTTTGCTTGTCTCCTGGTAGAGGTTGCCTAGAGCTTTAGAAGCCTGAATAAGAAAATGTGTTAGGACCAGCTACCCACTGTGCCTTATCATAAAATACCAAATGTTCTAAAGACAACACTGTTCAGTCTACCTTGTTGTCATCCATCATGCCCAGTTGACACTGAAAATTATGATCACTGAAGCAAAACTCGTAAAACGAGTCATCACAAAATATAAAATATAAAGTTTTATGGAAATACTGGAGTATCCACCTTATAACAAACCAGCTCTGTCTTCACAGGGAAGATGCTTCTGTGACCTTTTGGTAAATATACACAATAACTACCCAGGAAATGGCTGTATCGATTGGTCAGCCCTGGAGACACAGGAACAAGACTTAGAAGCAGATGCACCTGTGGTTAGACACTGTATCACCCACCTTCTATCCTCCACACCTGCCAGTCCTGCTTCTGAAAAATAACGGTTGTGTGCCACCAAATCTGGAGATGATACCTTGATGTCACCTTACATTTCAACTCTCTAATAATTTCCCTTGTCTCGGCCATAGCTCTGCTAGGGATTAACAAGTGAAGTGGAAGTGAGCAGTAGGAAAAGCAGGTGGAGGAAAGGTAAAACCACTTAATGTTTTGGGTACATTTGAGCTGACTTCTTTTAGGACACTTCTACCACACCCATCTGTTAGCAGAAGTATTCTCTCTTATAGACATTCACTACTGATGGGATAAAGATGCCTGCCATTAAAAAAAAAAAATCTAATAACCTAAAGGTAGTGAAATGATTTTTAAATATTTTCTTTTTCTGACTATCCACAGTAAAACTTTAAAGTATAATACATTTTGAAGAAATGCTATAGTGATTAACATACTAGCTTACAATATCTGAGATGTTGTCTTTAAAAAAACCCAAAACTTAAAAGCCTCCAACCATGATATTGTATATATGTCACTGCTCCTTTCTCAGTTTGTCCTGTCCTTTCCTTCCCTATGTTCCTAAGTCTGTTCTCTCCATTCCTTGCCTGAAAATGGATGCATCAATACCATTTTTTTTTCCTAGTGGGAAGCTGCTAAATAACATAGGGTGCCCAACCTGGCACTCTGTGACAACCTGGTGAGGTAAGATGGGAGGTGGAAGGGAGGCCCAAGTGGGAGGGGATATATGTATACTTATGGTCGATTCAACTTGTTGTACAGCAGAAAATAAAACAACATTGTAAAATCAATAATAAAAATGACTGAATTAACTTGAAAAAAAAATTTTTTTTAATGTGGGAATCTCAAAAAAGCCATTAACCAGCCAAACAGGCTTTGCTTTACATCCATAAACGCTGGTGGGTTCTCACTTTTCTGAAACTTGGTAGAATTATGTCTCAAGCCTTAAAGACTCAAAACATATCACTTTATAGACTAGTAACCCTAAAGTCCCTTATTTCCAAGGAAAAAGGATACTTTGCAACATCCTGTTTTTGTAGATAGAATTTGACATCCCAAATATTCCAAAGAAAATCAGCAGATAGCATCTTTTCCTGGGCTGAAGATGCTGCCCATCAGCAGCTGAAAGCACATGGGAAAGCAGAATGGTCAGACAGCTCCCCTAGAGCTGGCCACCTTTCTTAAAATAGTTGAGCATTTGGCTGAGCAAGGTTTGAAGTATATGATTCTAAGAATGGCACAGGCTGTTTTTCAACTGAGAATGTTTTTATCAATTTAAAACAGGATGAGGGGAACAACCTAAACTTGCAACCCTTAATCTTTTCTAAGATTGAACACAACAAAATCTAAAAAAAATTAATTTTGATTCATACTGAAAATGATGGGATTAAAAGGAATCCTGCAGATTAGCAGTTCAAAAAACTTCAACCAGTTTCTCTAAAACAGTATGGAATTTAGCTACGTACTGGATGTTTCCCTGTAATTGAAAATTGGTACCTGGTCTTCTCCCTGAGTGGAGGCAAAAACCTGAAGGTATTCAGAATAAACCAAGGTAGGGTGTTCTCTGTGAGAACTCAGCCTTCCATCATGGCATTTCAGACTCTCTTTTGTCTTAGGAAGTAAACATTTTCAGAACTTTCCTGGTGTTCCAGTGGTTAAGACTCCATGCATCCACTGCAGCAGGGTACAGGTCCAATCTCTGGTTAGGGAACTAAGATCCCACCTGCTGCGCTTGGCCAAAGAAAAGAAAAAGTGTACCTTTTCTCTGAAAATGTACCCACTTATTTATAATTACTTATCTCTATACACCTTACACCAGTTCTTTTTAATGAAGTGCCAGGGAATAGTTTCATGCCAAAATCTCATGAGTTGTATTCTATTGTACTGAAGGCCCTGCTCATGAATGATGACTTCCCAAATAAAAAATAATTGGTCTTCTTAAATATTTATTTCCCTTTCTACCTTGCTTTCCATAGGATGGATTTATTGACTTAAGAGTTTATTGCTGCTGTAAATCCAGTAGTACAAGAAAAATGAAGCAAAAATTAAGTGGTATTTTGAGCAATATGATGTAGTTGGAAATGGTTCTGTTGACTAAAGGGAACATCTGTGTGGTAAGTGAAGTAGTAAGGCATCCTTTGCAGGAGGACATTCTAAAGTTAGCACCATCTTCCTCCCAGTGGAGTCAGTGACGGTTCCCTATGTGGTTGGCTATTCTTGGGACATGTATTTAGAATGGCTGAAGCAATGTCAGTCTCTATCCTGTTGGTTACTGAATGTGCAACTGCATATCAGCATTTTCTTCTAGGTGCAGTCCACTCTGAAGTTTACAAATTTAGAAGGGTATTGAGAATGAAAAATAAACGTAGGTTGGCTACCTGATGCAAAGGGCCAACTTGTCTTTGGGAAATGACACTGGGAAAGATTGAAGGCAATAGAAGGGGGCAGCAGAGAGATAAAATGGTTAGATGGCATCACTGACTCAATGAACATGAATTTGAGCAAACTCTGGAAGATAATGAAGGACAAGGGAGCCTGGGGTGTTGCAGTCCATGTAGTCACAGAGAGTCGGACACAATTTAGTGACTGAATGACAACAACTTACCTTTTTCTCTGCCTCGGTGCAGAAAGTCTCATGGGGAGCAGCTGAAATATAAGGTGGTTTATATAGCAAGAGACATGGATGAAGAATAAATGTCCTAAGGAATGAATCTTTCTGAAACTTGACTAAAGTGTTTTCTAATAGATCGCTCAGGGAACTCAGATCTTTCCATTTCTGAAATTCAAGGACTCCCTTTGTAAGTCTTAACCCCCACTCTCTGCTAATGGAGTGAGGATAGTGATTATAATGGTATGAGATGAAATGTATCCCAAGTAAAAGTGACTGAGTGGGGCATTGTGCCTGAATAAAGATATGAAGCAAAATAAACATTATGAATATTATACACTGAATTTGTGAATGTCGGAACTAGGATCAGATGTCACAGAGATGATATGGTCCAAATTCTCCCATTTATAGATGAAGCTGAGTCACATAATGCATGGTATAAGGAAAATTGTGAGGAAAAATCATTGGGTAGAACTATAATGACTATTTCAACAAAGCTGTTACACTATTTAGTAAATATTAACACATGGGAAGAATTCAAGAGTATGATAATACTAATATTGCTTCTACTTGAATCTCATCAAAAAGAGTACCAAGATATTTTGTAATTGAACTTTGTAATGTTAAAATTCAGAAATTCTGCATACTTTTTACATGTTGCAATACAAAACTGGGAATCTAAAATGTTCTATAAAGTGCCCAACCCAGTATAAATTTTTAAATAACATCTTAAATATACCTATTTTAAAAAAGACTAAGTATATAATATGGCATACAAATACTAGGGGTGCCTCAAAGCAATGCTCCAGTCATGACGTTTGTATCCTGGGGTCTATGGATCTATGGCCTTTGGGAATCCTTGGCCCCTCTTAGAATCAAGCACAAAATTTTGCACATGATCCACTTTTTTTTTTCCCCAGGGGAGGTAGGGGGTCAGATTTGCAAAAGAACTAGGAAGAGCAAAAGGATTAACTTTTTGTTGTTGTTGTTCTAAATCTTACAGTAAAGTTTACATAGATTTTCATTAGTTGAAATGTATAACTTAAGTTAGTGAGCCAAGGAAAGAAAAATAGCTAATTTGAGTTTTTCCCTAAAATGTTTAGAAAGAACAAAATGAAAATAGGCAAACTGAAATAATTAGCAAGAGGAGAAATTAATAATTAGATGCTATTTGTCTCTGATTAATAAAGTGTTAAAAATAGTAAGATATAATTCTGGTAAAGGCACTGTGGAGGGAGCATAAATTGATAGAACATTCCTGAAAATGTGGTCTGCATAACAGACTAAAATTTCTCTTCAGTTTTAGAGTCAGTTACTTTTCATCAGGAAAAACAATTTTGCCAAAGATAAAGTTCTGATTTACATCCCAGAATCATTTAAAATAGTACACATTAAAAAAATCTAAAGGAGGAAAACTTTTAATGCAATGAAATATATAATTATAAAAAATCAGTGGTCTACAAACATACATTCTACATAATTATAAGTGAAGAAAAACACAAAGGTAAGAAGTAATACATACTGCGTAATTTTTGCCAATACATAGCAGGATGTTAAAATGAAATTCAGCCCAGGTAGCATTAAGATTTGAAGGAAGTACTAGTATAGGCAGAATTTACTAGTAGTTAAGGAAGTAGTTACATCTTAATCACACTTCAAGTGTATAAAATGGTCAAGGTGAGGGCTTGGGAGGATTATTGGAGAGGATTTCTCATGTAAGAGCCCTCATGTCAATTGCATGAGGTTTTAAGGAGACCAGGTAAGATGTGGATGTGCCCTGGAGTTTAGGGAACACACTGTTCCAGTCATAACTGAGAAATCTAAAGAAGCATTCCATGGCAACAGAGTACTGGGGTAAAGTTCAGAATATGTCTGCATTCCTGCAATCTGCTGGGACCAAAAATGCTTGTGTTTTTCCTTGGATCAGATATCGGTCACTGAGAGGGGAAGCTGGTAGAGAGCTTTCTTGGATCTTGTCCAGCTGAGTCACTTGGAGAAGCGAGGAATCCTCAGGAGAAGAGAGGTGGAGAGTGGTTCTCAGCCAGGAGTGGATTTTACTCTCCTCCCTCAGGGGACAGCTGGCAAAGTCTGGAGACAATTGATTCTCAACTGGAGAATGGGGGAGGGTGTGGTGCTGCTACTGTCTATTGTTTAGAGACCAGGGATGATGTTAGACATTCTACCCAGGCATAGGATGACACAGGACAAGAAAGAATCCTCGAGTCCAAAATGTCAGTGGTGCAGATGTTTAGAACTGGGTTTCTAAAGAAGGAGCCTCAAGGGCTAGAATCAAAGTACATGAATTCATGTCTAGGGAGTTGCAGGAGAGTCTCAGTAATGAACAGGGGGTGGGAGGCTTCAGAGAAGGAATGGGCTTTAAACGTCTGCTATCCAGAGAACTCTGCAACTGTAAACATGATGGTATCTGCCAAGTCAAAGCTCTCTTGCTCTCCTTTTATCTCTTCCTCCCTCCAGCTCACAGAGAGGTCAGAGAAAGGGCTTAGCAAGGTGGGGGAGAAACAGATGTACTAAAGGAGGAAGGAAAGAAAACAAACCATGCCTCTTTGCCGCCCCCCCCCCACTTCCTTGCTTCTCCTCGAAGAAGAGGGAAAACAGGAGGCATCTGACAACTTCCAAATTATTATCCCCTTAGGCCTTAATCTTCCAGTCAAACCTTCATTCCCACTTATGTTGCCTGGAGTTGGGTGATGGACAAATTCTAAAAATCTCATCATCTCTTACTGTGACTTACACATGCAGTCGAATATCACTTCAGGATGTGGGAATACTGGATGCCTCGCCAAAGTTTTGAGGCTTCTGGGGTCTCTGTCAAGACAACTGAGAAATCCTAAATGTTCATCTAATAGGAGACTGGCTACATGTATCTTAATCATTGCACTAAGTATTATTTAACTGAGATCTCGGCTTGCTAAGGCCAAGAGTGGTGCTCCGCCACTGTTAACTGTGATTATTCCTAGGATCTGAGATTAGTAATGTTTGGGAAGCAGCAAGAGACAGTCCTATTTGACATACCTCTAACTGAAATGTTGCCAACAGTTTTTCTAAAGATTCTCCTGTTCAATCAAGATAGTTACATTCGAATTCCCAGATGACTAATCCATTCTCTAATTTTATTAATTTCTACATCCAACATGGGTCATTTAATTTAGTCACCTGGGGCAAGAGTCGGGGGAGGGAGAGTGGTTAAATCATCCCTCTAGGAAATCTGGATATGTCTTTTTCCTTATGTCCCCTGACAGCTTTTATGATGAAAAGATGCTGGCAGACTGAGAGGAATTCAAGATCCTTCCAAGGCATGCATATCTGTCTTCCCAGTTGATAGCTCTGCAAAAGGCACACACACAAAAAAACAAACATACCAGTGGTAGAAGCCAGTGAGAAAGCATTAGATGCTTATAGAACACCCTTTTATGTTCATCATAAGATCAAAGATAAGTCTAAAACTTGAGAAAACTGTCTTTTCTGGATCCAAAACCACTGTGATATTTTCTCCACTGGGCTGTTAGTATCTTTTGTTACTTAGTATGTTGAGTGGATCCCTTTGTTCTGTGTAAAATAATACCTTAGACTAAACTCAGTTCATTTAATTTCCAAGTCTCATTACCCAGAACTGACATGCAATCTTTTTATTTGTTTTTGAACTGAAAACAGGTTGGATGGCAAACCTGAAATAAACAATTCCCTCAATTTTGTCACACTGAGGTAAGAAATGTTGCAAAATGAATTTGCTTCCAGAAGAGTTGAACTTAGATTTAGTTTGCAGAAAGTGCAAGTCTTCAACCGCCAGCAAACTTTGAGTCCTGAAGAGTTTAACACATTGGTGTTATGTAAAAGATGTAAACAGTGATAAAATAGCCCTTCACCTCAGGCTCACTTTCCTTATTGAGTAGGAGACAGATGATTGAGACAAAACCATGAACCTTTCAGGAAAACGTACTTATGATATCACTTCAGTTCAGTTCAGTCACTCAGTCGTGTCTGACTCTTTGCAACCTCATGAACCACAGCACGCCAGGCCTCCCTATCCATCACCAACTGCCGCAGTCTACCCAAACCCATGTCCATTGAGTCGTTGATGCCATCCACCATCTCATCCTCTGTTGTCCCCTTTTCCTGCCCTCAATCTTTCCTAGCATCTGGGTCTTTTCAAATGAGTCCGCTTTTCACATCTGGGGGCCAAAGTATTGGAGTTTCAGCTTCAACATTGGGCTTCATAATTTGACCAGCGCAATGTTTTGCAGCTGATACAATTTGACTGAATATATACTGACCCCACGGAGAAGGCAATGGCACCCCAACCAGTACTCTTGCCTGGAAAATCTCATGGATAGAGGAGCCTGGTGGGCTGCAGTTCATGGGTTCACCAAGAGTTGGACACGACTGAGCGACTTCACTTTCACTTTTCACTTACATGCATTGGAAAAGGAAATGGCAACCCACTCCAGTGTTCTTGCCTGGAGAATCCCAGGGACAGGGGAGCCTGGTGGGCTGCCATCTATGGGGTCACACAGAGTTGGACACGACTGAAGCGACTTAGCAGCAGCATACTGACCCCATGGACTGTAGCTCGCCAGGCTCCTCTATCCATGAGATTCTCCAGGCAAGAATACTGGAGTGAGTTGCCAAGGTCCTCTCCAGGGAATCTTCCCAACCCAAGGATTGAACCTGGGTGTCCCACTTTGCAGGCAGATTCTTTACCATCTAAGCTGCCAGGGAAGCCCATATTGACCATATTTATAGTCAATGCACAGTGACTGATACTTTGTAAATACAAAGGGTGAAGGGAGATAAAAAGGGGAAAAAGTGGGAGAGTAGGGGATGAAGGACTCTCTGCTGTTTGTTTTTGGATATGTTTTAGGGCTGAATTTCTTTCTACTGGAGGCTTCTCATCAAATTATGAATAAACTTAAGTTTTCCCTCCTAACTTCAATTATGCCATCTTCTATCCATACCTTCTCCTTGACCATACACTTCTGGAAAGAGTTGTCCACACTTGCCTCCATTTCTGCTCTTTCCGTATTTATACTGGCTGCTCACTTGTTCATCTGTTCTTTCTACCCTAAAACCTGGTTTCCTCTTTATCTCAGAAAAGTTGCATTTCTTCAGAGGCAGGAACAAGAAGACACAACACAGACATTCCAAGAGAAGGGAGGGGGATTACACCAAATCCCCAAAAGGAATGATCTTGAAAAAGTAAGTTTGGAATTGTGGAAAATATGTTAGTAAGAGATGTTAAAAGGGGATCAGGGGAGGGAATAGATATAAGGGATTGAGAACTATGTTTGTCATCATTCCACAGAATCAACCTACCCACCACGGATCACTTGTAGTGAACACTAGAGGGCAGTAGAGGCTCATGTTGAACGTAGCAGTTTGCTTAGACGCGGCTGCTTACTCTGCAGGACATGAAGAGGAGGAGGCTGGGAGAGAGTTCAAATGAAAGCACCGCCAAATGAAAGCACCGCCATGAGCAATCCAAACATTTGGGCAAGAGTATAAAAATTCTCAGAAAAACAACTTGAAAATGTATCAAGAGCAAAGAGTTTCCTCTAAGGACCCAGTCCTGCATCTACCTCTTAGTCTCAAGTGAATATGCTGACTTACTGGTTTACTAAGATCAAAGCCACTTGGTGTCATCACTTTATATAAGTCTACATGGATGGAGAATAAAGTAAGTCAGTACATGTGAAAGCTGCAAGGAACAGATTCAGATTGCCCAGAGTTGCTAAGGAAGCTTCAGTGCAGTTCAGTTCAGTCACTCAGTCATGTCCGACTCTTTCCCACCCCATGAATTGCAGCACGCCAGGCCTCCCTGTCCATCACCAACTCCCAGAGTTCACGCAGACTCATGTCCATCGAGTCCGTGATGCCATCCAGTCATCTCATCCTCAGTCGTCCCCTTCTCCTCCTGCCCCAATCCCTCCCAGCATCAGAGTCTTTTCCAATGAGTCAATTCTTCGCATGAGGTGGCCAAAGTACTGGAGTTTCAGCTTTAGCATCATTCCCTCCAAAGAAATCCCAGGGCCGATCTCCTTCAGAATGGACTGGTTGGATCTCCTTGCAGGCCAAAGGACTCTCAAGAGTCTTCAACACCACAATTCACCAGCATCAATTCTTCGGCGTTCAGCCTTCTTCACAGTCCAACTCTCACATCCATACATGACCACTGGAAAAACCATAGCCTTGACTAGATGGACCTTTGTTGGCAAAGTAATGTCTCTGCTTTTGAATATACTATCTAGGTTGGTCATAACTTTTCTTCCAAGGAGTAAGAGTCTTTTAATTTCATGGCTGCAGTCACCATCTGCAGTGATTTTGGAGCCCCCCAGAATGAAGTCTGACACTGTTTCCACTGTTTCCCCATCTATTTCCCATGAAGTGATGGGACCAAATGCCATGATCTTCGTTTTCTGAATAGTGAAGTTAGAAAAGAACCAGAAAAAATGGAAAGTGGAGGACCTGATGAGGCCAGTGAAAAACTTGATTTGAAATATGTACCTGAAATGGTAATCATCAAGCAGGAGAAATGCTGGAGATTGTTTCTTTGTTGTAGACTTTAATCCTAGAGGTGCTGCAGGGTGGCAAGGATTGGAGTAGCGAGGGATAAACCATTCAACTCAGGGTCAAAATAGTTGATCAGAGGGTGAGTGTTCTGAAAGTAGATGGAACATCATGAATACTTTAAGACTTAGCATCATAAGTGAATTTCAAACGGACAAGTCAAGAATGTTTGAAAATATCTATGACTCCTGCTTGTAGTGCTGGTGAGGGATGGAGGGGGTATAGGAAAAAGTGACTTCCCATAAAGAAGTATGAGAGGATGGTGGTATCCTTAAGAGGCTCAGTTTGAAGAGACAGATAACATGTTCCAGAAAACAGAAAATTATGCAGCAGTCATTTACATTTATGTAATCTCCTCAAGAACAAAGAAACTGGTAAAATGGTGAGTGTGGTTGGAAAGGGCCTAGAAATGGAGTTGAGTTGGAAAACAGTGTAAATCTAGAAGAGAGAAGATGTTGGGCTCAGGGAATAACTGAGTTCATGGGCAATTAGGGAACTGGGATTTTTGACCTATAGTAATAACTCAGAAGAAAGGGGATACTTTATGGTTTCTGGAACAGCATACAGAATTAATAACATCATTTACTCCAATATAAAACCTCATATCTTAAATATCATTGGCTTTTATAAAATGAAGATACCAATCTAGTCGCACTTTGTAATAACAATGAACCACTCTTTCTTGGCAAATGCATATACAGAATTAAAACTGATAGAATTTGCTCTTATTTGGAAATTATTGGAGGTGGTTGTATCATCTCAAGGGACAGCTGGGCCATTCCATGCATCAAGATAAAAGTGCTAAAATTGTTGTACAATGACAGCCCAGTGCACCAAAGGACAAGGAAGAGAAAGCAATGAAGACATAGATGGTTGATATTTGAAGTATAAAAGGATTTTGCCTGAATTTGACAGAGGAAGGTACAGGGCTTCACTCACACTTAAAGGGGAAATGAGTGTCACAGATGAAAATATCTATTTGCATTTTTATAAGTTATACATACCTCAAATAAGACTTGTATTGTTATCATTGTTATAAAAACATTGGTGTTGGTAGAAATGGAAATGTTTAAATGTAGCAGAATAGTGTTGACCATGTGCCAACATATCTTTTTCTGATTTCTCAAAATAAAAAGCAACAAACACAGCATTTGTATCTGATCCAATGTATATTGAGGCCAAAGATAAGAAGACTCCAGCACACTCAGATACAACCAAAAAAAAGAAAAAGAAAACTTCAGGGATGTATATAAAAAATCCCAATTTAACTGAAAATTGCAGAAGGATGACCAACATCAATTCTGCTGGAACAGAAAAATACAGAATAGATATTTTTAATTCCAGACATAATTATCATGGGAGTTAGCAAATCAAAGTTAGATCAAAAGAGAGGTATAGTTTTAGTGCTAAGAAAATAAAGCAACAAAGAGCTATAAGCTCCATGAGGGCAAGAGGTATTTCTGGGTTTTTATCTACTTTGGTGTTTCTTGTGCTCTCACACTTTCTGGCACATAATAGGTTCTCCATAAATAGTTGTATAATGAGTATCTGATAAGATGTCATGGAAAACAAAGGAAATAAAGAACGAGTAAGCACAGTATACATTGCTATCTGTAGGAAGAAAGGCATCTAAGAGACAAGTTTAGAAATGAACATATATGAAAATGGGTTTGTTTAGTCACTAAGTTGTATCCAACTCTTTTGCAACTCCATGAACTGTAGCCCATCAGGCTCCTCTGTCCATGGAATTCTCCAGGCAAGAATATTGGAATGGGTTGCCATTTTCTTCTCTGGGGGATCTTCCCAACCCAGGGATTGAACCAGAGTCTCCTGCATGGCAGGCAGATTCTTTATAGTTGAGCCACCTGGGAAGCCCAAATATGCATTACAGATGTCATAAGATATAAATACAGATCTATTAGCAGAATTTAATTGCCAATGGAAAGTACTAATAGACATGAGGCACAGAGAGAGGTTAAAGGTGGATTCTTTCATTACACTTTCCTGTAGTGTTTTTTTTTTTTACCATGAGTATGTATCATTGCTATTACTCAACAAGTTAGCTTATTCTTATATTATGAACAAAAGCATCTAAGAAAGGAGATTTTGAAGAGAATCACAAAGACAGAAAATTGAAGCTCAACATTCAATATCACTGAAGAATGAAAACACAAGGGACAGCAAGACAAGTCAGGATAAATGATCAAGCATGGAATTCTGCAGCCTTTACTTCGGGAAGAATAGCAATCGGCATGCTACTATGTGCCTCTTAGGGCTCATTCTTGACGCGATTTAGGAAGATTTATAGACACTTGTTCACAACCACAAGTGCAGAAACTGTCCAGACAACAAAGTACCAAATAGCCCAGGGATAAAGGAGACTTAAGAGGCTAATAGTAAACTGTGAAAGTGAAAAGAAACAGAATGAAGCCAAAGAGAAAATGAGAGGGTCATTATTAAGGAGGTAATTTGGGGTAAATGAAAACAGGGACAGAACATGAAGAATCACTTTTTATTGAGTGATTCACCAGAAAGACCAGTTTCTAGACTGGAACACTGGAATCAAACTGGGAAACTGGGAACTACCAGGAAATAATAGGAAAATCAAGTTTCTTTATATGAGACAAAAAATTGCAGCTTTTTTTATAACACTCAGCTATAAAATACTACTAAATGCTTCTAGTGCCACCTTGCTAACGAATACAGAACTTGTGTCACTTTTTCTCAGCTCCTGAAACTGTAATTCCATCTTTGCTAATTTCCCAGCCCCAGCACAAAATTTCATGTTCTTATTAGAAAGAATTGGAAAGCAATTCCTTGACACTGGTTGGTTTCTTTTCTAACCAACCTGACTTCTTTAGAGGAAAAAAAATGCTAACAGGGGCATACTCAGTACATTTTTATATTTTGGAAGGAAGAGGCAGTTTGGGGCTTAAGACATTCATGGGAAGAAAGACAAGATCCAGAAATACCAGCAAAACAACCAGATTCCAGAAACAAGACTAAATATTCACAGGACACTGTCCTATTGCCAATAAAACCACTGAACCTGGTCATGAGTGATGATGGAAAAGCACCCGTAACACTCACCTTCAGGGTCTCAAACAGCCCTATATAATGTGGCTATACATTCTGTGTATTATGTATATTTCAATATATAAAAATTGTGCAATTTCTGAATTATGCACCACAAAGATTAATGTGTTTCTAAATAGAAAACAAAAAGTAAAAGCTCAAAGCTTTATTTTAGGTCCTGAGTCCCATGAGCTCTGGCTTGGTCATTTCTCATCAACTTAGACTCTTGACTAGTTGATCTTTTGACAGGAAATTTCTGGACCTGCACAGGCAATCCTTTCCAGGGAGACACAGAGCCATCCTTTTACTTTGTTTGGGCATAAATCCACAGACAAATCAAAGAGGACCAGGAAGTAATGTTTGAGAATATCAGATAAAGGAAAGCAATTCCTCAGCTGAGGTTTCCTGAGCACCTTCCATCTTTGCAGCCCTGGCTGGCCATGCTGGTAGAGGCATGCAGTGGAGGAAACGGCAACTGTAGTAAGGCTTGATGAATGTTTGAATGCTCAGTTTTAGGAGGAAAAGAGTGAGGAAAACTTCAAAATAAGTATGCTAGAAATAGTAAATATCATTTAAGTTGCTTTTGGTAGAGGTTGGCTTAATTTGGAAGGGAGAATGTTTTTGGTAAGTGGGTTAGATAACATGAAAAAAGCAAATATGCAGAATTCATAGGTATTTTGAAAAGCATAAGAGCAGTGAAAAATTCCATCTTAAGAGTAAACCTTAAAAGTTGTGACAAGAAAAATTGTAACTACATAAGGTGATAAATATTGGCTAAACTTACTTTGTTACATCAAGTTATATTGCACCCCTTAAGGTAATATGTCAGTTACATTGCAAATTTTTAAAATTCCATAAGTATTTCATCTTTTTTCTCATTTCCACATCAGTAACTTGCTTGGCCTTTTAACACATGCTACTATATCCTGTGTTTAGTTGCTCAGTCTTGTTCAACTTTGCGACCTCATGGCTTCTTCTTATTGCCTACAGTGATAAAGGAGAAGTGTTATTACAGTTGAGTGGTCAAAACAGATTTCAGCTCCCTTATCTCCACTCCCACCTCTCTTGCGGTCATACTGAGCCCCTAGAAATCTGAAAAGTCTTTTGGGTTGTAAACCTAGCAGCTATGTTTTCCCTTTGCAAAGGAGACATTCTTACTTATGGCCCCCTGCGCTATGACCACTACATCATGTGACCTTCCCCACTGCACACTTACTTCTCCTTTCGAGTTTCAGATTTCCTTCCTTTTCTTTGGTTTGTTCCACAGTTGCACTTTCCTAGGATGCATAGGGAATTCTGATCCTACCTGCTGTTACTGGGATTTTGCACAGACTTCTTTGGCATAAGAAAACATACAGGAACAAAGATTAGATTTCTCTCTTTAAAGAAATCTTATTTTGCCATGGAAACCAAAAGGAAAGGATCTTATAAAAATGTGATTTATACTTGTTTGTATTTGAGCCACAATTGTGGTCGTTAGATATTTGTCTTCATCCATTAAAGGACAGGTACAGTTGGTGATGGACAGAGAGGCCTGGCGTGCTGTGGACCATGGAGTTGCACAGAGTCGGACACAACTGAGCAACTGAACTGAACAGTTAAACACTTGCTTTCAATATCCTACTGACTTTCTGCCTCAGGCGCATATTCCCTAGTAAGTTACTCAATGTAACTTCACTTGACTTTGACTGACCTCCACCAAGACACACACTCTATTAAGTACAATCTCCTTGAGATTTGGAAATTCATCTGTGCTTTTTAACCTGAGTATACCCATTAGTATAATCCAAATGACTTAAGTTGACAGAGAGCCCCTCCTCCACCCCCACCACCCAGTGTTGAAAAGTCTGTCTTGTGGGCTGAGGGTGGTGGAAAACACAGCAGCTGGTACACATGGGTATAAGTCAATAGTTTTGTAGCTAAACTGGAAAAGCTGGTCCGTGTAGACCTAAGGTTTAAGTCAAGGTGACACAATGAGAAATATAAAATCAGAAAAGGAGAGAACTACATAACTAGTGAATGAATAAACGTTTACCCTTCTGTACAGCTTTGGATAGTCCTTGAAGTCATTTTCTCAGGGAGAAGAATGTTAGAAACAGCCTTGCAAACAGTCATTTCCCTCTGATCTTAGAAATCAGCAGTTTTCATGCCCCTATGACTTGACCATATCTTCAAGATTCAGTTCAGTTCACTTTAGTTGCTCAGTTGTGTCCGACTCTTGCGACCCCATGGACTGCAGCATGCCAGACCTCCCTGTCCATCACTAACTCCCGGAGTTTACCCAAACTCATGTCCATTGAGTCGGTGATGCCATCCAACCATCTCATCCTCTGTCGTCCCCTTCTACTCCCACCCTCAATCTTTCCCAGCATCAGGGTCTTTTCCAATGAGTCAGCTCTTCACATCAGGTGGCCAAATATTGGAGTCTCAGCTTCAACATCAGTCCATCCAATGAGCACCCAGGACTGATCTCCTTTAGGATGGACTGGTTGGATCTCCTTGCAGTCCAAGGGACTCTCAAGAGTTTTCTCCAACACCACAGTTCAAAAGCATCAATTCTTTGGCTTTCAGCTTTCTTTACAGTCCAACTCTCATATCCATACATGACTACTGGAAAAACCATAGCCTCCACTAGATGGACCTTTGTTGGCAAAGTAACGTCTCTGCTTTTGAATATGCTGTCTAGGTTGGTCATAACTTTCCTTCCAAGGAGTAAGCATCTTTTAAATTCATGGCTGCAATCACCATCTGCAGTGATTTTGGAGCCCCCAAAAATAAAGTCTGACACTGTTTCCACCGTTTCCCCATCTATTTCTCATGAAGTGATGGGACCGGATACCAGATCTTAGTTTTCTGAATGTTGAGCTTGAAGCCAGCATTTTCACTCTCCTCTTTCACTTTCATCAAGAGGCTTTTTCGTTCCTCTTCACTTTCTGCCATAAGGCTGGTGTCATCTGCATATCTGAGGTTATTGATATTTCTCCCAGCAATCTTGATTCCAGCTTGTGCTTCTTCCAACCCAGAATTTCTCATGATGTATTCTGCTGCTGCTGCTGCTGCTGCTGCTGCTGCTAAGTCGCTTCAGTCGTGTCCGACTCTGTGCGACCCCATAGACGGCAGCCTAACAGGCTCCGCCGTCCCTGGGATTCTCCAGGCAAGAACACTGGAGTGGGTTGCCATTTCCTTCTCCAATGCATGAAAGTGAAAAGTGAGAGTGAAGTCACTCAGTCGTGTCCAACTCTTTGTGACCCCATGGACTGCAGCCTACCAGGCTCCTCCATCCATAGAATTTTCCAGGCAAGAGTACTGGAGTACTGCCATCGCCTTCTCCTTCATATAAGTTAAATAAGCAGGGTGACAATATACAGCCTTGACATACTCCTTTTCCTATTTGGAACCAGTCTGTTGTTCCATGTCCAGTTCTAACTGTAGCTTCCTGACCTGCATACAGATTTTTCAAGAGGCAGGTCAGATGGTCTAGTATTCCCAACTCTTTAAGAATTTTCCACAGTTTATTGTGATCCACACAGTCTAAGGCTTTGGCATAGTCAATAAAGCAGAAGTAGATGTTTTTCTGGTACTCTCTTGCTTTTTTGATGATCCAGCAGATGTTGGCGATTTAATCTTTGCCTTTTCTAAAACCAGCTTGAACATCTGGATGTTCATGGTTCACGTATTGCTGAAGCCTTGCTTGGATAATTTTGAGCATTACTTTGCTAGTGTGTGAGATGAGTGCAATTGTGTGGTAGTGCAGTAGTTTGAGCATTCTTTGGTATTGCCTTTCTTTGGTATTGAAGGTCAAATAATTAATACTGTATAGAGATGTTAAAAATTTACATGTGAACATAGTTATTATATATTACCTGATGTTCTCAACTTGAAAAGAGATTATCACCTGTATTTTCACCAAACAACCCTAGCATCCAATGCTTTCTATGGAAGGGTATTCAAGGAATTAAGAGTCTGAGATGAAAGGATCTAACAATACCAATAAAAATGCCAGTGAATATATAGTATGTTAGTGAGGGGTGTAGACAAAGCCTTTTGCTAATTGTTCTTATTTTCTGGGAGAATTGACTTTAGAAGGATTTATCAATGGCACGGAAAAAGATCAGGGCCTTCTGGAAATTGTTTTCAAGAGCTTCGACTTTTCCAATGTACTGAAAGTAATCTGTGGTGGGAAATAACCAGACACTGGAGAAAGGCTTCTTCTAAACCAACTGACAAGAATGGTGTAGGGACAGTGAAAGTTGAGAAGCTGTGGAATGGATGCAAAGCAAAACACTCAGCTTTTGGTGGATTGAAAACTCTCAGTGGAGAAGAAATGTGATTTTCTGCATGTACCTGCTATTGATTATATGTTTTTATTATCATTGGTATCTGCTTATGAATACCCCATTTAAGTTCCACAGAGAACTCTCATAAAGATCCTAAAAAGAAGCACTGTTGCTTCTGTTTATACATCAGTCCTCTGTCCACATGTTAGAACATGATTAAACTGAAGGATTGCCTCCATGGCTATCAGTGCAAACTAGAGCTTGCATGTCTGTTTTCTTGCCCACCTAAATTAGTCTGCATCTTACAGAACTGGATTATTCAGACAGTGTCTCAACAATTTAACATTCTTAGATTAAACGCACATTTGACAAATGCATTTGCTGCCTCTTGGTTCTTGTTTCATCTGTATATTATAAATGACTGAGTTCTGGTCTGTTGAAAAACTTCTTTTTTCTGCCCTTCTTTCTTATTCCTTACCCTGAACGCTGTCTTGAATCAGTAATAATGTTCTGCTCCAAAGGAAAAGTCTTAAACTATGTAGTAAAAGGAGAAAATTTCTGACTGGGCAATGAGGATGTTGCCATCTGATTTGTTATAAATCTGGGTCCAGTTGTGCATGAAAATTCGATGCATCATCTGTAATTATTATGCCAGTTGGAGGTTTGATCAGAACAGCAGACAGCCAGGCTATGCAACAACAAGCACTTGACATTTTAAATGGTCCTGACATTATAGCTCTGACATTTCATTTTTTATATCCTTTCCCCCAAAATGAAATGATGAATGAGATTTCTTGATGGGCTAGAACTTTTAAAGCTTCGGGTTCTATATCACAGACCTGTTAGTACCTCTGGCAATGCCAGGCTATGCAAACAGTGGAGGCTGAAGAGCAGATGTGAGCTGTCTTTACGTTAAAAACTTCCTAATTATGCTTTCATATTCAAATTTGGGTTAAAAACACACAAAGAGTGGACTGTCCCTGTCTCCCTGTAGTTACAGATGTGGATCAAGTATAGAGAGGGATGGATGAGGCGCACACAGCAATAGAAATGAAGTATAAATGGAGGTAGGAAGACTTAGGTGAACAAATTGATGAAGATGCAGTTTAAGCTCATAAAGATGCAGGTAGAAATATTCTGAGTGAGTGCTAGTTGCTCAGTTGTGTCTGACTCTTTTTGACCCCAGGGACTGTAGCCCATCAGGCTCCTCTGTCCATGGAATTCTCCAGGTAAGAATACTGGAGTGGATTTTCTAGGATCTTCAGAAGATTGAGGTTTACAAAATACATAATGTAATGTGAAATATGTTGAAGTGGAATGATCAAGGACAAAGAAAGGCAAGAAAAATCACTGAAGCTGTAAAGCCACAAAATCCTGCTCATTTGCCGATGGTGAGCTACCTGCTGGACTCTGAGCTTCCTAGCAGTAGAAGTGAAAAGGAAAACATCATTACAGTCTTACCCAGCAGCAGCCCCATCCCAGCAATGGCAGTTGATTTCATTGTTTCAACCACATTCCTCTGAGGCACCCAATGACCTTTCCACATAAAACTGGGTGCTAGTTCCCGGCTTCCACGTTTCTAAGTTCTAATAACCTCAGCCTCTTCCTTTTGTTTCCCTTGCCTAGAATGGGAGCTGCTCCTTGCCATTTCTGTGTTACTTCAGGGTCTTGCTTGACTTTTCCAGTCCTCCAATGTCCTCTTAACCAATTCTTTCTATTAAACAGAGAATTTAAAATATTTTTTTTTGTGTGTATGCATGCTCAGTCATGTCCAACTCTTTGTGACCCCACTGACTACAGCTTGCCAGGCTCCTCTGTCCATGGGATTTCCCAGGCAAGAACACAGGAGTGGGTTGCCATTTCCTCCTCCAGGGGATCTTCCCAACCCAGGGAATCAAACCTGCATCTCCTGCATTGCCAGGTAGATTCTTTATCACTGTGCCACTTGGGAAGCCCTTTTCTCTCTATGTTTTAAGTCCTTTCTATGGAATTGGCTGAGCGGGCTCATTTAATACTGATGGCCCAGTGATGTGGCTGTTATCCCTGCTTTATGCCTGGTAGCTGAGACTCAAAGAAGTGGTATCATTTTCCCAGATAGCTGCCTGGTAATATCATATCCAGGTTGAGCATAACAGGGAAACAACTGGCAAGAGAGCAATGTAGTCAGTAGGACCCCAACCTTGCATCACAGTGTAAAATATGGAAAGATGGGTTTTGGAGCTGAGGGTTTATAGCTTAATTATCCACACAGATGTAATAGATAGGGTGAGCCAAGTAGACACTTAAGGACACCTCCCTACCCATAGAGACCCTAAGAACATCTGTGCTCTGCTTTATCCCATCTCCCACTTTATGTTTTGAACCCTATAGTTCTCAGGTGGCTTCCCAGTCTCCAGCTTCCCTGTTGCCTCCTACCTGGATGATGCTCTTCCACTCATCACCCTCTTTGGAATCATGACTGCTTTGTCTAGTTTACCAGGCTTGCTTTCAGTTTTTCCCTTGGATGCTGCCTGGTAGATTTCTAAGCTCTGTTCCATCACTACACCCAACACTCACTCCGGGTCTGCCTCTTCTCAAGTTGACCCACGGCTTATGGAGACGGTGAGAGCAGTACTCCATTCTCTTTCCAAAGTATAGCTTTGCTCATCTGTGAGAAGAGCAGACAGAGCACACACTTGCCAGATTCTTAGGAAAATGGGTTTGTGGGTGCAGTTGAAGGATGTGAAAAAGCTAGTTGCTTGTCATAAGAGAACACATCATAAAGTAATGTCTACTTCATAGGTTTGCTGAGGGTAGTCCTAAGGAGATGAGATGAAATCTAGGTATACAAGGATTTAGATTAAATCATGTATAGGTGAGGTAGAAAAAGAGGCTGGAAAAACAGAACCATATTATTTCTTTGGGACTCTGTCTCTTAATACCACATTCCTCCAAAGTCCTAGTCTTCATCATTTCTTCTGCAACTTAGCATTGTGATGCTGAGTCCAAGGAAATAGCCCTAACTGAGATATGAAGTCATATTACTTTACTTTAAAATATCTCTTTCATTAAATTTAAATTCATCTTTTAGATAAGCTTTAATCAGAGACTTCTGCCTAAAGATTTTTTTTAATTTTGAATTTTTATTGTATTTATCAGAATTCCTCAGTTCCTGCTCCCCACCCCCCAGGGGTTTTTACAGTAAAATTTCAAGCAAAGAATCCCATGACAAGTTGGGCCTGGTTTGTGAAGAACCTCAGTACCTTTTAATTAAATGGGAGTGACAGCCTCAGAAATCATCAAAGGGCAGTAGCCCAACCAGAGTTACAGCCATCTAACAAGATCCTAGATATTCCAATATGTTTTCTTCTTAAAAAAATAATTTTTTGGCATTTTGAAGGAAAGGAACACTATTTTAAGAGATGAAAGGCATTAAAAGATCTAATTTTTACCTTATAAAAAGGACCCCTCCCCTTAAAGAAGGCTGAAATCCTATAACTCACATCTGTCTACATAGTTGAAGACTCACCAGAAGGCAGATGGCCTGATTCTTTGGCTCAATATCAACAAAGAAAGGAAGTGAAAAGGGAAAACAGATTGAGTGGCAGCTGGTCCAGGGCGATGACAGGCTCTAGAGCAATTACTTTCTCCTTGTCAGTGGCTTGTGTCTACTGTCCCTTGTTTGGGTTATTTCTGGCAGAGAGAGGATAATCTCCCTAGAGGTGCAGCTACTGACCTGGAACTGAGGTTTAAAGTACAAGAGTAGGCTGTGGAGGGCTCAGGAGAGTGGGTTGTTGTTTAGTTGCTAAGTCGTGACCAACTCCTTGGTGACCCCTTAGACTGTAGCCCACCAGGCTCCTTTAGGTGTGGCAAATATTCCCTTCATTTTTCTTTCCAAAATGTTTTGGAATAAATGTAACTGGGGACTAAATGAGAAAATATGGTTTGTTTAAAATTTATGTCTGAGAGGCAAATGAGGAGGCCTAAAGGAAGGTTTGCTGCATTAAAGAAACCAATAAGAAAGAGCCTGCTTTCTCTACTCCCTTCCTGCCCCCCCCCCCCAACAAATTCATATTAAAATAACCTTTAAAAATGAAAATGAAATACAGGAAAGTCCTGACATTTAAACCAAGCTAGGGTCTTATGCTTTCAAAAACCTAAATCATTAAAACAGTGTGGCCAGGGAATATCTTTCTCAATATTGAGAGTCTGTGAGGACAGTCATAGGTAGGCAAAACTTGGACATTCATATGAAACCCAGGGAAGGCTAAGTTTATCAGTAGGATGACTGACAGCATTGAGAAAAATATTTCGGGAGGCAGAATTGCTTGGCAGAAAGAGCACTGGACTAAGACTCAGCCCTGGGTTCTTATGACATTGGACAAGTTGTTTATTCCTCAGCGTCTCAGTCCCCTCTGCTCACAAAGGGGTGTGGGTGGGGGCAAACCTCTGAAGTCCCAACTCTAGTTTTCTATGATTCCATGAAGTTTTCATAATGCAGGGAATGACACCCCAGTCCTTCAAAATGATTCGTTGTTTAGAAACACAATTTAAGACTTGTTTGACACAAATCTCAGGAAGCCCAGATCATTTTAGGCTCAATGGCCAATGAATTTCAGGTTGCTGCCCATGGGCTCTATTTCCAGTAAGTACTTTTTGTTCTATCTCTTATTCTGAGATCCTCTCCACGAATGGAAGGGAGGGCCAGTGACATGCTGCCTACATAGAAGTCACCTGCATATCTTTTCCAAAATAAATGCTTTTATATCCCTGGTGTACCATCGCAGACACCTGCATTCCACAAACACATCTATTTCTGCTTTATTGACTATGCCAAAGCCTTTGACTGTGTGGATCACCATAAACTGTGGAAAATTCTGAAAGAGATGGGACTACCAGACCATCTGACCTGCCTCTTGAGAAATCTGTATGCAGGTCAGGAAGCAGCAGTTAGAAGTGGACAAGGAACAACAGACTGGTTCCAAATAGGAAAAGGGGTACATCAAGGCTGTATATTGTCACCCTGCTTATTTAACTTCTATGCAGAGTACATCATGAGAAACGCTGGGCTGGAGGAAGCACAGGCTGAAATCAAGATTGCCGAAAGAAATATCAGTAACCTCAGATATGCAGATGACACCAGCCTTATGGCAGAAAGTGAAGAAGAAATAAAGAGCCTCTTGATGAAAGTGAAAGAGGAGAGTGAAAAAGTTGGCTTAAAGCTCAACATTCAGAAAATGAAGATCATGGCATCCAGTCCCATCACTTCATGGCAAACAGATGGGGAAACAGTGGAAACAGTGGCTGACTTTATTTTTCTGGGCTCCAAAATTGCTGCAGATGGTGATTGCAGCCATGAAATTAAAAGACACTTACTCCTTGAAAAGAAAGTTATGACCAGCCTAGACAGCATATTAAAAAGCAGAGATATTACTTTGCCAACAAAGGTCCATCTGGTCAGGGCTATAGTTTTTCCAGTAGTCATGTATGGATATGAGAGTTGGACTATAAAGAAAGCTGTGCACAGAAGAATTGATGCTTTTGAACTGTGGTGTTGAAGACTCTTGAGAGTCCCTTGGACTGCAAGGAGATCCAACCAGTCCATCCTAAAGGAAATCAGTCCTGGGTGTTCATTGGAAGGACTGATGTTGAAGTTGAAACTCTAATACTTTGGCCACCTGATGCGAAGAGCTGACTCATTTGAAAAGACCCTGATGCTGGGAAAGATTGAGGGCAGGAGGAGAAGGGGACGACAGAGATGAGATGGTTGGATGGCATCACCGACTCAATGGACATGGGTTTGGGTGGACTCTAGGAGTTGGTGATGGACAGGGAGGCCTGGCGTGCATGGTTCATGGGGTCGCAAAGAGTTGGACACGACTGAGCGACTGAACTGCACTGATATCCCTGGTGATTCTAATGCATGACCAGGTATGGAAACCACAACTGCTCACATCTGAGAGACCCACCCCAGGGTCATCCATCCACACTGTCTCCCAGCATTGACCTTTAAGTCCTTTGGAGCCAAGGAGTCCTGCATAATTCATTTATATGATACATACAGCAAAAAAGATCAGTCTTGTATGCATGTATGCAGACTAATTTAAACCTACTGCCTCCATCACTAACTGTATTACCCTTGTCAATACAGGGTATTTCCCTCAGTGAGTCTGTTTCCACACACATGAAATGAGATTAAAAACACTCCAATGAGTTATGAAGATGGCACAAGAGGCCATATGTAAGCACCTAGCAAAGTGCCTGGCCTACTATATGCTTAGTATGTGCTTGTTCCTCTAACTTCTAGAATATTCAAGGCCTTAGATATATAGAGTTAAGGCTACTTTTTAGGTAATAGATCCCATTCTGGCCAAAAGGGACACTATATGCTTTTCCCAGACATTTTTATCCCTTGGTTCTCTAGCTATTAAAGGTATGCAGCTGACAGCCCACCAGGCTCCTCTGTCCATGGGATTTTCCAGACAAGAATACTGGAGTGGGTTGCCATTTCCTTCTCCAGGGGATCTTCCTGACCCAGGAATCGAACCCACATCTCCTGCATTGCAGGTGGATTATTTACTGACTGAGCTATGAGGAAAGCTTTCCCTCTAGCTATATTTAATTGGCCCTTCTAGTGAAGTCTGAGAAAATCGTCATCTATGAATTATTCAGTATTTGGGTAGGCAAAACCTTTAACACACCCACATGGAATGGGTTATCTGTCAGCTGCAAACCCTTAATATTTTGTCCAAGCTCTTCAGATGACAATGAACCTTCATATACATTTTCAGACAAGAGTCTTATAGTTAGACTGTACTCTTGGTCCCTGTTCCAGCACATATGTTCATTCCTTTTGATCATGCACTTTACATTTCTATAACACTATACTTTTATGAACATTTTAAGAAATATAAATAGCAGTTTAAGAATTCAGATATTACAATTATTTTATGGGCAATAGTATGAGAATATTGTGTAAAAATGTCCAGAACTTGACCCTTTTGCTACCAAGCTCCCACCTCCCATACCACCAACTGCTCTAGGCTACATCATCCCTGGATTATGAGAGCAACCTCCTGAGTAGACTCTCTGCTCCCACCCTTGACCCTCCAAAATCTTTTCTTAACAGAGTAGCCAGAGTGCTCCAACTATAGCAAAACACAGAACATGTCAATCCAGATGTTGTGTGGCCTCTGCTGCATGCTAGGCCACTTCAGTCATGTCCAGTTCTGTGACCCCATAAGCAGTAGCCCACCAGGCTCCTCTGTCCATGGGATTCTCCAGGTAAGAATACTGGAGTAGGTTGCTATGCCCTCCTTCAGGGGATCTTTTCCTGACTCAGGGATCGAACCTGTGACTCCTGCATTGCAGGCAGATTCTTTACTTTCTCTTAAAATGAACGTTAAAATTCTCTTCTCAGAGTGGCCTTCAGGCCTTTATGTAATCTGCCCTCCTCTCTCCCATCACCTTTCTCAGCTTCTCTGCTGTTGCTCTTTCTCTCTTTCATCCTCTGCTTAGCCACAGTAGCCACTTTCTCTTCCTAACACATCTCAGGCACCAGCCCTCCCCAGGGACATTCTTCTTCTCTCTGACTGGTATGCTTTTCTCCAGATAGCAACCGGGCTTTTTCTGTCACCTGCTTCAAACTTTAGGCTTGACTGTCACCTTCTCCATAACCACCTGACCACCTGCCTGCTGCTGCTACTGCTAAGTTGCTTCAGTTGTGTCTGACTCTGTGCGACCCCACAGATGGCAGCCCACCAGACTCCCCCGTCCCTGGGATTCTCCAGGCAAGAACGCTGGAGTGGGTTGCCATTTCCTTCTCCAACGCATGAAAGAGAAAGTTGAAAGTGAAGTCGCTCAGTTGTGTCTGACTCTTAGTGACCCCATGGACTGCAATTCCAGGCAAGAGTACTGGAGTAGGGTGCCATTGCCTTCTCTGATCACCTACCTAAAATTGCAAATATCTTTTCTCTCCACTCCCACACTCCAGAGGCCCCTTGTCTACTTAACTAGTACATGGAATAAATTTATCTTCTAACCTACTATTTCATTGGTTATTTCGTTTCTTGGCCTCTCCCCATTAAAACAAATTCTGCAAGCCAGAGATTGTCAGTTGTTTGGTTTATTAACATATCTCCAGCACTTAAGACATAGCCCAACACATAGTAACCACTCAACAAATATTTGTGAATGAGTGGAGGAATATGATACTTGCCAATGATTATGCATCTTCATGGTGACTGGTGCTAACAGAGCTCTTCTGAATCTCTCTGCAGAGCCTTTCTTCCACTCCCTGTGTCCTTTTATTATGTCATGGAAGCCAAAATGGGGAATAACTTCTTCCTTCATCCTTCAAATTAACTTCCGTATGAGCTCATATAATCCAACTGATGCTGCCATTTAAAAAATGCTTTTGAAATAGGCTTTTAAGCAGGTTCTTGATCACACAAGAAAATCTTAATGTTATCATATTATCACAGCTGGCTAATGCTTTTGTTTTTCAATTTGTTCATTTTCTTACCAAAATGATATTTGTGTATCTATACTCTGGTTACCTGAATTAGCTATGAATGGTTTCTGGCTCTTTTTAGAATTAAAAATATATTCTCAAAAAGTAGAATATGTCACCATTGAGAGCAAAATGGCTCTCAAAATGTGAACAGATTTTTAAACAGTTAAAAATTTAAACTATTAGACCAAAAATTAAAAAATAAACAATTAAAATATTTGTACCAGTGTGACAATGTATTTAAAATGTAAAAGTTCAGACATTTATAGGTAAAACACAAACTCTGAAAATTGAAAGTTATCAAGAGAAAATCTGCAAAGGAGAAAATACAACTGATTACTGATTAACAGACACAAAGAAAAGCTTTTAAGGTCACAGATAATAGGAAAAAACACCACAGATTTGAACAAAACAATTTAACATGTCAAATTTAAAGTTTATTTTAAAAGTCAATCATGAAATGGTAATATTTGGGGATGTGGGCTACTAGATATAAGATAATTCCTTTTGTACTATTTTACAACTTTACTGTAAATCTAAAATTAGCTCAAAGTTTACAAAGAGAATAGATGGCTCTGTTCTGTCTCTATCCCTTCAATGATTTACTCTCAATTACTACAATGTTGTAATAAGTCTTTATGTGGTACCTGCTTTCTTCTTTGCAGTTGTCTCAGCATTCTTTACCCTTTCCCATATACAGTGCAAAATCAGCTGGTCAGCGTAAGATCACTATTGGGATTTTCCACTAGAATTACATTGAACTTACAGGTCAATCTGGGGAGAATGAGCTGCAAGATAGGAGATGTGTATGTCTTCCTCTATCAATGCTCCCTGAGCTCCTTTCCAGGTCCTGCACGTGGAATAAAACTGCATCTGATCAGAGCTTGCATGCGTTGCTCAGTTGCTTTAGTCATGTCCACTCTTCGTGACCCTTCAGACTATACCCTGCCAGGCTCCTCAGTCCATGTTATTCTCCAGGTAAGAATACTGGAGTGGGCTGCCATTTTCCCCTCCAGGGGATCTTCCCAACCCAGGGGTTGAACCCAGATCTCCCGCATTGCTGGCAGATTCTTTACCACTGAGCCATTGGGGAAGACTGGTCAGAGCTTAGATCTCTCCAGATTTACTGTCTGGTCTGATGGGTATATTTTTCCACTTGGATTATTCCCTTCTGACAAAATTTTAATCTGGTATAGAAAATAAAGCACATTCTTTCTGTTTTCTAAACTAAGTCCTGTTTTAGCAGGTATGTGTATCATGGTTTAGAGTAAATAGAAGACCCTACTTGTACCACTTTAGGAATAGAGGATGCTGATTATTTCCAAAGCAGTAGTCAACAGCAGAAACCTAGCTCAAAATAGCTCAAGTGTTTAATAGAAAAGGGAATCTACTCACGCAACATTCAGACAACTAAATACAAGGCTCGAAGAACATATCAGTTCTCTGGATCTCATGTCCAATTGTCTATGTACTTGGCCTCATTCTCCCCTCAGGCCACAAATGAACCTAATCTGAATTATTTTTACAACTCTCCATTCCAAAGAAAGAGAGCTTCACAAGTTAAAATGATCTGCTTTGCCTTTCTGCGCATTTAAGTTCAGGGCCACTTCTAGATGCTAAGTCCTCCCTATATAACCTGGGCAAAAGGAATTATTTATATAAGACAACCTAACTCACTACAGTTGGGTTCCCCACTGGAATAAAGTCCTCACAGTAACAAGGTGTGTTTTATAGATCATAGAGATACGCTGCTGCTGCTGCTGCTAAGTCGCTTCAGTTGTGTCTGGCTCTGTGCGACCCCATAGACGGCAGCCCACCAGACTCCCCCATCCCTGGGATTCTCCAGGCAAGAACACTGGAGTGGGTTACCATTTCCTTCTCCAATGCATGAAAGTGAAAAGTGAAAGTGAAGTCGCTTTCAGTCGTGTCTGACTCTTAGCAACCCCATGGACTGCAGCCTACCAGGCTCCTCCATCCATGGGATTTTCCAGGCAAGAGTACTGGAGTGGGGTGCCATTGCCTTCTCCGAGAGATATGCTAGGTTCCATATATACAGAGAAATATCAATGCACGTGTTCTTGTGTGTGTGCTAAGTCACTTCAGTCATGTCCGACTCTTTGCAACCCTATGAACTGGGGCCCGCCAGGCTCCTCTGTCCATGGGATTCTCCAGGCAAGAATACTGGAGTGGGTTGCCATGCCCTCCTCCAGGGGATCTTCCCAACCCAAGGACTGAACCCGTGTCTCTTACATCTCTTGCATTGGTAGGCGAGTTCTTTACCACTAGTGCCACCTAGAAGCGCTAAAGCTTTCCTAAACTCCAAATGCTAACATTGAAACACCTTGTATGCATGTATGTACTTGGAGATATCTTGCCTTTAACACGAATTTCATGACCATCAAAGAGCCATTAAAGAGGTGGACGCAGAGCTCAATGCTTTGCCACCAAGACAAAATTCCAAAGAATCAGTAATTAAGGGGGTATAGGGAGTGGGAGTCTCTAGTTTTATTTAAAATTCAGGGTGTGGTAGACATGATGATGTTGCCCAGGTTCCTCCTCAAGGAAAGACTTACTGATCCAGTCACTGAGCATATTATCATTAGACAACCTCCAGCTGTCAGCTTCTTCTGAAATTGTGCCAGCTGCAGAGAGTGGTCTCATTCAAGGTCATACCTTTGGTGGTAGGAGGGGATGGCCCACACAGAACAACTGATAAAGGGCAGGGGAGAAAGCCCTAGCCATTTCAGACCAGGAATAAGCATCCTAGGATCACTTCCACTCCAGAGCAACTCAGTGGGGTCAGACGAGGCTGTTCAGCCTGCATCACAGCTGACTTTTCCCTTGCTTTCCACAGGTGTTGTTTACAGGTTCTCCATAACAAACATTCTGCACACTATCCCATCTCAGAGTCTGCTTTCCAGACAGTCTAACCTGCAACAGTGGTCTTTCTACTGTTTTCAGTGGCCCAGTTGTCTCCAACTCTTTGCGACCCCATGGACTGTAGTAGGTCAGGCCTCTTTGACCCTCACCATCTCCTGAAGTTTGCCCAAGTTCATATCCATTGCATCAGTGATGCCATCCAGCCATTGCATCCTCTGATGCCCTCTTCTCCTTCTACCATCAATCTTTCCCAGCATCAGGGACTTTTTCCAGTGAGTCAGCTGTTCACATCAGATGACCAAAATACTGGAGTTTCAGCTTCAGCATCAGTCCTTCCAATGAGTATTCAGGGTTGATTTCCCTTAAGATTGACTGGTTTGATAATCTTGCTGTAAAAGAACTCTTAGGAGTCTTCTCCAGCAACATATTTCGAAGAAATCAATTCTTCAGCACTCCACCTTCCTTACGGCCCAACTCTCACAACTGTTAGTGACCACTGGGATAATCATAGCCTTGGCTATAACGGACCTTTATCGGCAGAGTAATATATCTGCTTTTCAACACACTGTCTAGGTTTATCACAGCTTTCCTGCCAAGAAGCAAATGTCTTCTGATTCATGGCTGTAGTCACCATTCACAGCGATTTTAGAGCCTAAGAAAAGGAAATCTGTCACTACTTCCACTTTTCCCCCTCTATTTGCCATGAAGTAATGGGGCAGGATGCCATGATCTTAGTTTTTTTAATATTTAGTTTTAAGCCAGCTCTTTCACTCTCCTCCTTCACCCTCAAGAAGCCCAGCTTCTTTTTGCTTTGCTGTTAAAGTGGTATCCTCTGCATATCCGAGGTTGTTGTTACTCCCACCTATTGTGATTCCAGCCCAGCATTTCTTATGATGTGCTCAGCATATAGATTGAATTAACAGGGTAACAGACAGTCCTGTCACACTCTTTTCTCAATCTTGAACCAATAAGTTGTTCCATACAGGATTCTAACTGTTGCTTCCTGATCCGTATACAGGTTTCTCAGGAGACAGGTAAGATGGTCTGGTATTCCCATCTTTTAAAGAGCTTTCCGCAGCTTATTATGGTCCACTCAGCCTTAGATTCTTGCACTCATCTCCCATGCTAGTAGTGTCATGCTTAAAATCTTGCTTGCTAGGCTTCAGCATTTTGTGACTCAACAACTTGCAGATGTCCAAGCTGGATTTAGGAAAGGAAGAGGAACCAAATATCAAATTACCAACATTTGCTGGATCATAGAATAAGCTAGGGAATTCAGAAAATATCTACCTCTGTTTTATAGACTATACCAAAGCCTTTGACTGTGTAGTCTTTCTATTATAAAAGTATATAATAGTATATTCTTGAAAAGCCACATGTTCTGCAAAAATTGTGCTTGAAAAATTACCAGGCTTTTGGAAAGTATAGGGCTAGATGGAAAGTATTAAACAATGCTAGTATATAAGTAGAACACACACATGTACAAAACCCAATAAAAATTGTAAGAAAATACTAAACAGTTAAATCTCCAATCACAGTCAGTAGACCCCAATGGCCTTAAACCCCAGCTAAGGTTTCCTCCATCAGTACGTGCAACCCTGACAGCATTTGCTTCTGGCAGAGGCCAACTTCATCAAAATTAAAATGAAAGGGTAGCTTTTATCAATCACCTTTTTTTAACCAAGGAGAGAATACATCTTTCACAGATTCTTTATCTGCACTCTCAGCCTCACCAGATAGCTTAACAGTATGGAAACTGAGGCAGTTCAGCCACTATTTGACTAAAAGAAGACACTCTTACAAGATGTTTAATTTTTTTTTTTTTTTCAGTTAACAGGAACAGGAACAGGAACGTCGCTCAGTCGTGTCCGACTCTGCGACCCCATGGACTGTAGCCTACCAGGCTCCTCTGTCCATGGGATTTTCCAGGCAATAGTACTAGAGTGGATTGCCATTTCCTTCTCCAGTGGATCTTCCCAACCCAGGGATGGAATCCGGGTCTCCCACATTGTAGACAGACGCTTTACCGTCTGAGCCACCAGGGAAGTTATTTTTCAGTTAAGGTTTATATTGTTAAGGTTTTTTCTTGAATTGTGAAAAAACTTGCCTCGATCACTTCAAAACACTAACAAGATGGAAGATTTCATGTAGGAAGCAAAGCAGTTTCTGTGTTATACTGACATCAATCCCTGACTCATTTCAAATTCAAGACTAGAAAGAGATAGATTGTGTCAGATTTTGAAAAAGGAGACTGTAATTATGTATTATCTCTATTAAAGTTTTAAATATATCTATATGAAAGAGGCATTCTGGAGAAAGGGAAACTAAACATGAGAGATAATTTGGTATAAAGTAAGAGTAATAAAACAGACATACAACATGCTTTTTTTCAACTTCCCCTGCCTCTTTGGACATTAATCCCTGTAATAAGAACTGTTCTTCACTGTGCATTTGTTGCTTGTAGGTTTACTGATCTGCCACCAGCTGAGTTAGTCTTACCCACTGTTCTTGCATTTTCAATTCATTTGGTGAAAAAGGTACCAGGCAGAGTGAGGATTCCGTTCTCTTAGGCTTCCCAAAGCTACTTCCACATCCCACATTGCTGAACATGATTAAAGGCAGTTTAGTGCAATAGAAATAACATTGATTTGATGTCAAAAGACTTGGATTCTATTCCTAGCTCTGCCCCCAACAATGTGGCTTCAAAGGTGGAATAAGTCATGGATATAAAATTAGCAGGATTGATGGATGCAACTTTCTGTCCTCCCCTGATCACCTACCACCCTTACTTCTAAAATACCAACCTCACCAAACAGCTACCAATTTTGACTTCTACAGCCAGTTTCCACACTTACTTCCCTAGCACTTAACTGAAAGACAAAGTTAAAAACTGTGGAAGTATGCAGTAGGGACCAACCAGATGTGGACAAAAAAGATGCATGTACCTACTTTGTGTTTTAGTTGAAATGGTTCTGACAGCCAGGCTCAGAAGCAGGGAACAACTTGCCAATGCTGGCTGACTTACAGTGACTACAGTCAGTTTTGGAAAGGATGATGGTTAGGCTGTTCTACTCTAGTGATCAGTTTATTAGGTTTGAGATGCCTATGAGAATTGAGCTGTTGGTGGAAAGTTTGTAAAAAAACAACATCCTTGCTGAGTCTTGCCACCTGAATAGTTTACAGTGAGAATTCTTAAGTTGATTTGGATTCAGCATTTTTGTTGTCTCTTGCTTATATAAGTTTATATTTTGAAATTTTTTTCCCTCAGATAATTTTTCCTCTCCTAAGAGGAAAGAGATTTTTGTTTTAGATAGTGGACATCGTACACAGAGTCCTGAATTAGCACTGCCTATCTCATTGATGTCTCAGAAAGTGAATCTGCACAAAAAAAGTCACTAATGAAATAGCAACATGATATTACACACGCACACTCTTCTGTTTGTGACAGTGTTGATGTATGCATGAACTTTGTCCACAGTGTCAGATATGTGGAGAATGTAATAAATTTTCTGTAACTGGACTTAAGATTACCATTCTTAGTAATGGACATGTAGTCTCCATTTAAAGACCCTTTCATTCTTTCACCTGTAGTAGGTGAACTTACACTAACCACCAACCTTTCCAGCTGGTCTTCTACAAGGATCCTTCTGTGCAGTATCACTCAAGCAAGTGAAACAAAAGTTTGGTTCAGGAGCAAAGTTTGATAAAAGACTGGAGAGGTACGGACAGACTTAAGCTCCAGAGTACACATTCACCCAGAGAAAGGCCCTTGGGGTCTACTTGATAAAGCAGGGATCCCATCGGTGGGGAAGGAGAGGATGGGGTTCTCATGGGGCTGGCGCAGCTGTGCTGCTCAGGCTCTAGGTCGCAGTGTGATTACAGCGTCTGTGTACAAGGCCGGCTGCTGCCATCTTGAATCTGCACTTGCCCTGCGAGCTATGTGGGGCACAGCAGCCATTTTACAGGAGGGACCCTGATCTGAAGGGCTGGGTTTGAGGCCTCTACACATGGCTCCCTATAAGCAAGTGAAACTAGACTAAGCGCAAAGGAAAGAAAAAGGTTAGACTTTATCACCCAGATTTTATTTTTATTTCTCAGGATTTGTTAATGGGCTTTGCTGGTGACACTGATATATTGGAGGGTGGAATCTGGTGTGTGTTGCCATATGTCCAGCTGACTTCTGTAGCGATCAAGGATAATTATAAATACATTAGAAACATTTAAAATAAAATGTCACAGGCACAGACGATCAAAATGGATGCCTGTAGTAACTAATTAGTACAAATGAACTGCGTGTACTGGTGCTCTTGCCTTTTTGGTCTTCAACTATTGGTTCACCCAAGCACATCATTTTGTCCCCATAGAAGATTCTGTGCCATGCTCAACTGCTTCATGGGAACAGTAAATGTATTATACTATACCCATCTCACTTTGAGCCACACAAAGTGTCTTCTTTACTGCTCCTTGGAATTATGGGTCTTGCATCTTCATGAATTCTCCTCAAGAATTGGAGGAGGAGGCTTGGTGTTAGAGAGTTACCCTGATCTTGCTGTCCCCTTCCTTGACAAGGTTTGAGTTGTATTTGGACCAGGTTAGAGGCAGGGATCAGGTATTTGAAATAGGGCAAAGATAATTTTTAGAAATCCTCAATTTCTAACTTTGTTTCACATTAAGTTCTTTCTAAAGAATCTTTAATAGTAAACAGTGTAGCCTGGCTCCTCATATATATTCAAATATACCTAAAAGTTTGTTTAGGACAAAAATTTTATGGTCTGAGTCCTTCATGGTTCTTTGCCTTGACTTTTGGCAAACAAGGGTCATTTTTCTATTCTATTTCCCACCTACTGAGACAACAAATGTTGTCCATTAAACAGAATAAATGTTCATAGCATAATAAAAAAAAAGTCATAGTGGTAAAACTGATCAGCTACTGCATACCAACCCACCATATCAGCTTCAAGCACCCGATCCATCTGTCAAGTCTCTACATCTCAGGCATGGCAACAGGCTTCCTCCTTGAAAGCCCACCCAGCCTTTGGGTCACTCTATTAGGGAGTTATTTGTTGTAATGGTCTGAAATCTGTCTGTATATAACTTTCCAAATTATTTAGGAGAAACCAACCAGTCACTTTGGTATTATCACTTTTCTCTAGATTTCTCTTCAGATAATCAGTTCTGTTCATCACTTTAATGACCCAAGGGCAGATCCCAACACCAGCACAGAGATGGAAAATTGACTTTTTGGAACCACACTGTTTTGTGTGGCTTTTCTACCATCTAAATTCTTGCTCCAGATCTCTGCTTCCTGATTAGCAGTATGGGCGATCAGCTCTTTATCAGTATTCCTTATTGTCCAGTGAAAAGAATTCCAAGCCCAGTTGGCCAGTGTGTAATGGAGGTAATTTATCCATCATTGGAATTCAAAAGCTCCATGGGTCATTCATATGAGGCTTTATGATGCTCTGCTTTTTCTGGCTTTGTCTGTGAGCCTCAGTTCACAGTTCACGCTGTTCTGCCTCTGTGCTTTCTCCATACTGGGACTTTGGTCATGTTTCAGCTTCTCTTCAGACTATGCTTCCCCTTGACTTACACAGCCTTTGCTTTGCTGTGACTTCTCTCAGAAAAGATGCTGTTCTTTTTTCTTTTCCTACTTATCCAGTACTATTCTTCAGCATTTCAAATGATACATCCTTGAGTAAATGTCCCCAAAATCCCTAACAAGATTCCTTGTTTGTCTTTTTTCAGAGTCATTGATTTATACTTGTTTGTATAATTATTGATTTCCCCCATTCTACCCTCAGGGTTATCATTCAGCTGGCAAATGGCAGTAGTTGCAAAATAGTTCCTGAATTAATAAACAAAAAGATCATACTTATATGTGAAGCTAAACCTGAGGCCACTGACTCGGTATGTCTTTCTTCACTCTCTCTTTTTATCTTTAAATGTTTCCTTTCCCTCTTTGACTGCAGTGCCTGTTTCGCTGGAAAAATGAAGTGGAATAGAACGTAATAGATGGGTAAATGTGTGTAGTTTTTTTTTTTTTTCCTTAAGGCTAATCACAGGCTATGGTGATGATTATCCTATGGAGTCACCAAGACCTAACTCAATGAACAACATGAATCTATAGGTAAACAGTTTTTCCCAGGGTTTGAGTTGAATATTACAGAGAGGTTGGAAAAATAAAATGGTGAAAAAAAATTTCCAAATGTCATTTATGTTGCTTTGTATTATTTACAGTGTATCTTGTTAAGAATTCTGCCTATTAAAGGGTGAAATGGCAGAATCCTCTCATAGTTGATAGAACAAAACTCTACTCTTTTTCATATTTCCTATCCAAAATGTAACATATCTTTGGATGTCATTATAAATCCTTTGACATATAATTTCCCTTCAGATGTAGCCCACCAGGTTACACAAAATGTTACTGAAATATATCATTTTTCACAGAAATCAGATATGTTAATTTGAACATTTAAAGTAGTCCTAAACAAATTCTTGATTACATCTTTATAACTAGTAATGCTTTCTCCGTATGATTTCTTTCCAATAGCAGTTTTAGAAACCTACCAGGCACAATATTCAGGCAATATTATTCTGACCATTTGTTTCTTTAGAAAGATGATAGTAGACATTTTGTTGGCATGATTTTGAATGATAATCTTGTATATTGGTTACACAAAAAATTAAGCCTGGTAAGTGATGGCAATTTGAATATGAACAGTTTACTGTCAAGCCAATCCAAACTTCATTTTCTACAGTTATAATTAAAGTTGATAAACTCAGGAATAAGATATATGTTTACAGGAAGATGGCTTCAAGAAAGTTAAAAGTAGCTTATTTGGAACTGAGTAACAAAAAATGAGGCAGATATTTTATGTAAGATGCAGACATGCAGATCAGTTGCATTATCAAGAATCCATACAAGTTTAGATATGGAAAACTTTTCTGCAAATAATTCAATTACACAAAAAAGAGTTAAAGACATAAAATCACCACCTGAAGCACTGGCCACTTTAATTTTTTTCCAGTACTGTTCATTTGGGGGAGAGACTTCTTTGGTTTATACTTATGCTTAGCAAAAAATTTATTAAATTTTCATAAAGAAGATACGGCAATTTTTTCAGTGAAAAGACACTATTGAAAATAAGATAGTTGGATTTCAAAATATTGTTACTTGGATTTTTCCTGAAGTAATCTATAAAGGTAGTCTGTGATCCAGCCATGAATTTGGGGGACTTAACTGCATTGCATCATTTTGAAATCCATTCTCCAATTTAATATAAGATGGGCTAGGAAAGGTGAGCAAAGTTATAACCAGTAGTAGGAAAGTGTGTTTTTGGAAGTAAGGGAAAACAGGGAGCTGGAGAGTAGACAGAGAATCAAGATAGTTGCATTGGAAATGCAATACCTACATAAGCTCTAAATTGCTGTTTCTCTCTAGGCAACCCTTCTGAGTCCCTGTTGTGAAAAATGTGAAATTCGTGCAGTACCATTGAATGTCCAACATAATTAACATAACATGGATAATGCAGTGACCTCTTGGTGTAAAATAATTGGTGTCTATACAAATGAAAATTAGTAACTCCCTACATTGCCCTCTGTTCTGATTCAAGTTAGGAAATATATTTTTTTTCTATGTAGGCTAAGACTATCCATTAAATACACACTCTCAGCTTGTTTCCTAATTTGAAAATCATTCAGTATTTTCCAACTACATTCTTCTAAGGCAGAAATATATTTCAACAAAACTAGTGTGATAACAGCTAGTTATACCTTTTTATACTGACTGAAGAGATTTAAATATTAAGGTCACATCAAGTAATTTAAAAATATGTGATTTATTTTGGATCATGAAACATTAAAATGCAGATACTATAGTAGAAAATCAATTATTTTTCTCCAATTTGTTAGGATTTGTTAGGATGAACTTTTGACTGAAGAAGGCATGAGGAAAACCAGACCAATGGTCATGTAGCTCAAAGAAAAAGTTCCTAACCAAATCTAACATGAACTAGGACACAAAGTGATTATGCACAAGTATATTATTCTCAACTGAGTGAAAACCAAGGTTTTTTCCTTTATTATGTAATTGATGTACAATATTATGTTAATTTCAGACGTCAAATAGCTGTATATATTTGCACACATTACAAAATGATCACCACAAGTCTAGTAAACATCTATTCCACATGAAATTGTTACAGTATTATTGACCACATTCCTTGTTACATTAATAATTGCATCCTCGTGACTTAGCTATTTTATAACTGAAGGTCTGTGCCTCTTACTCTCCTTCACCTATTTCTCCCAAACCCCCACCACCCTTCCCTCTGGGAAGCACTTATTTGTCCTCTGTATCTGTAAGTCTGTTTTTTTGTTTTGTTTTTTAGATTCTGCTTAAGTGAAATCATTGTTTCCTTAGCCTACTGCTCTCCACCCGGGTGCCCTTTCCCAATAAAATCTCTTGCTTTGTCAGCACCTGTCTCCTCGGACAATTCATTTCCGAGTGTTAGACAAGAGCCGTTTTGGGCCCTGGAAGGGGTCCACCTTCCTGCAACAAATGGTGACTCTGGTGGGATTCTTCTTCACTGAGATTGACATCCTGACCACTTGGGGTACTCAGGGGCCAGCTTGCCTGCCAATGGACCAGACCCAGTGACTGCAACTGGGACCCTTTTGTCCCTGGTCTCCTCCTGATGCGGACAACTGGCCAGAGTGCCCCGACTGGTAAGGAACAAGAGACTTTATTGACCTCTCTCCCCTTCCCTCTCTCTTTCCTCTCCTTAACCCTTCCTATCCTTCCCTGTTTTTCTAGTTCCCCGGACCTGGATGCAGGAATCTGGTCGAAGGGCCCTCAGCCTGAGCTGAGGATTGGAGACTGATCACCTCCTCTTGGCAGAGAACTCGAATTCTGGTTCTGGTCTGGTCTGATTTCTGGTGGGGCCGAGTTCCAGTCCTCCCTTCTCTGGAGGCCCAGGGAAAAGTCCCATAACACCTGGGTATCTGTAGGTGGCAGGAGACGTCTGTAAGGCCACCCCTTTCGCCACCCCCCTCCAACCCTGTCTCCTCCCCCTTCTTTCAACCTGGCTTTCTTTCCTCCCTTGAAATCTTTGATGTTAGTACTTGGATCTGAAGTTCTGTGTCTCTATAAGAGGTTTTCTGAGAGACTGTATTCTTATATTTAAGGGCTTCCTTGGTGGTGCAGAGGTTAAAGCGTCTGCCTACAATGTGGGAGACCTGGGTTTGATCCCTGGGTCAGGAAGATCCCCTGGAGAAGGAAATGGCAACCCACTCCAGTATTCTTGCCTGGAGAATCCCATGGATAGAGGAGCTTGGTGGGCTACAGTCCACGGGTCGCAAAGAGTCGGACACAACTGAACCACTTCACTTTAAGTGAAATCACATGGTATTTGTCTTTGACTTATTTCACTTAGTATAAAACCCCCTTGATCTACCATGTTGTCACAAATGGCAAGATTTCTTTTCTTAATGGCTGGGTAATACTCCATTGTACTATGGATCCTTGAACAATATGGGTTAGAACTGTGCAAATCCACTTATACACTTTTTTCATTGCCAAATGCATACTTCAGTACTACACAATCTATGGTTGACTAAATATGTGGATATAGAACCAAGAATACTGAGGGACAACTGAAGTTAGGGTCAGCACCCTTAACCCTCATGTTGTTCTAGGATCAGCTGTGTGTGTATGTATGTATATGTATATATATACACATTTTTTTATTAATATCAATGGATACAGGTTGCTTGCTTATCTTAGTTATTAATAATACAGCAATGAACATTGGGGTGTATATATCTTTTCAAATGAGTTTTTTATTATAAGCAAACATACAGAATTGAATGCTGAATCATATAGTATTTTTAATTTTTGAGGAGCCTCTATACTGTTTCTCATAGTGGCTGCACTAATTTACAATCCCACTAACAGTGCATGAGGGTTCTCTTTTCTACACATTCCCTTTGTTTCATTTTTTTCAGTCACTTCTTTAGAAGGCAGGAGCAGCAGCCACCATCCCAGGTAGGGCTGGATATCCCTTAAATGTATGCGCTGAAATAAAGTTGCATCTACATTTATCTAACCACAGACCCCACTGAGCCTACTGCCCAGTGAATTCTCCAGATAGGAAGATAAGTCCATGAGGCTATTTGCTGCTAGAAGAGTAGAACTGATGAAGTGGGCAGAAACAGAAAGAGATATTCATTGCTAATGCTAATGCTAAATCACTTCAGTCGTGCCCGACTCTGTGCGACCCCATAGACAGCAGCCCACCAGGCTCCCCCGTCCCTGGGATTCTCCAGGCAAGAACGCTGGAGTGGGTTGCCATCTCCTTCTCCAGTGCATGAAAATGAAAAGTGAAAGTGAAGTCGTTCAGTCGTGTCCGACCCTCAGCAATCCCATGGACTGTAGCCCACCAGGCTCCTCCGTCCTTGGGATTTTCCAGGCAAGAGTACCGGAGTGGGGTGCCTTTGCCTTCTCCAGATATTCATTAGTTTGTTTAATTCATAAAATATCTATTGTAGACCCCTTGTCTGTTGGACTCAGACTACAGACATAAGAGGAAATAAAACCAGATGTGGACCATGCCTTCTTTGAGCTTCCATGCCAGTAGGAGTTACTAACCAAATAAATTACATTAGGAATATAAAACCACAAGTCTTGAGAAGCACTGTGAAGGAAAGCAAGGACAATTCAACTCAGCATTTTACAAACAATGGTAATTCAATTATTCAGTGGATGTGAAGGGTTTTCGTTACACTTTAAGAGTAGCTTTTGAGATCTTGGAAGGGGGTTACGTCATTGCCTTTCCTTGTTTCTTTGAAAGATGTGTGTTGAATTGTGTGAAAGTACACGGAGGTGAAATTATGTAGATTTGCTATTAATGTTATCTGGAAGAAAAAAAAATTCTCTGGAAATAAATATTTTCATTTTATTCTAAACTAATCAGTCACTACTTGTGCGGGCACAGCATAACTTCTCAAACCTTGGAATCAGATTCAATACCATATTTAATGTTTCCATATTGATTTTCACATAGCAACTTGTTTTTGGTTCAACTTTTATTTCTAGATAATTATAGATTCACATGCAGTTGTAAGAAAAAAAAATGCAACTTTTTCTGTACCATTACTCAGTTTCTTTAATGGTAACATCTTGTACAACTGTAGTGTAATATCACACCAAGACACTGACACGACAGTCAAGTACAGAATGTTTGCCTGACCACAGGATCGCTCACCTTGCACTTTCATAGCCCCATCTTCTTTCCTCCTCCCTCCATCCCCCCAAACTCCAGTAACCACTAACATTCATTTCTTTAAATTTGGTATTTCAAGAATAAAACAAACGAACCGTATATGTAACACTTTTGAGCTGGCTTTTTAAGCTCAGCAGAATTCTCTGGAGATGCATTCAGGTTATTGTGTGTGTCAAGAGTTTCCTTTGTATTGCTGAGGACTATCCTGGTGGCTCAGTGACAAAGAATCTGCCCGCAGTGCAGAAGACCCAGGTTCGATCCCTGGGTCAGGAAGATCTCCTGGAGAAGGAAATGGCAACCCACTCCAGTATTCTTGCCTGGGAAATCCCATGGACAGAGGAACCTGGCAGGCTACAGCCCATAGGGTTGCAAAGAGTCAGACAGTACTGAAGAGACTGAGCACGTACATTCCGGAGTATGGACATATTACAGTTTGTTTAACCATCTGAGTTGTTTCTGGATCTTAAACATTATGTAATAAAGCTGCTAGCTATAAATATTTACATACAGTTCTAGGATAAATGAGCTTCCCTGGTGGCTCAGAGGTTAAACATTTACCTGCAATGCAGGAGACTTGGGTTCCTTCCCTGAGTTGGGAAGATCCCCTGGAGAAGGAAATGGCAACCCACTCCAGTATTCTTGCCTGGAGAATCCCATGGACAGAGGAGCCTGGTGGGCTACAGTCCACGGGGTCACAAAGAGTCGGACACTACTGAGCGACTTCACTTCACTTCTAGGATAAATATCCAAAAGCGATTGTTGGTTCATACAGTAATTGTTTTAGGTTTTTTTTTTTTTTTTTTTAAAGGAATTGCCATATTGTTTTCCAGAGTAGCTGTTCCATTTTACATTCCCTCCAGCAACACGTGAATAATCCAGTTTTCCCACATTCTCACCAGTTTGTAGTTCACCACTATTTTTTATTAAGCCATTCTGATATGTAGTAATATCTTATTATATTTTTTTCCCTTTTCTAATGGACTAGATTTATTAATTTATTTAAGGCAATTAGCATATTAGTTCTCCGGCCAAAGGATTTGTAAAACATTACACCAAAAGGAGCAAACAGGCAGTGAAAAACAGCCCCTCCTGACACGCCCCAGCCCAGTCACCTGGGTGCATGCCTCTCCCCGAGAAGCCCAGGAGGAGCAAGGCTCCATCCTTCGGTCTCCCGTCTTCCCGGAGCTATGCCGGAGAGGCTGGCCCAGACTCGGACACTGAGGTCTACACACGGCCTACAGCAGGTCTAGGGCACGGAGGGAGTGGCGCAGCCCTGGTGAGGACCGAGCCCGGCACCATGAATAAGTCAAATTAACAAAGCCCTAAAATCACTAGCAACAGCATCACTGTGCCCCGCCAGAGGCGGCAGCGACCAAAATGTAGTGCCTGGAATACAGAGGAGACCCCACTCCTTACCAACCACCAGGAGGAATACAAAGCAATGTCATTTACTGCTTTAAGGGACAAGGCAATAGTCCTGTGAGAGGACTGACTTCCTCATAGCTTTGCGTTTCCCTAATGGTTAAGGGTTGAACATCTTTTCATGTGCTTATTTGTCGTCTGTATATCCTATCTAGTGGAATGTCTTCTGCCTATTTTCCAATTGGATTTTTTTTTAATAGTTGAATTTTGAGCTTTCTTTGTATATTCTAGATACTCATCTTTCGTCATGTGTATTTTACAAACACTTTGTAGACTATTTCTTTTTAATAGGATCTTTCATAGTCCAAAGTTTTTGTTAGATAAAACTAACATCAATTTTTCCTTTTATGATCAGTACTTTTGGTGTCATTGAAGAATTCTTTGACTAACTCTATAGCCTAAACATTTTCTCCTATGATTTTTTTTTCTAATGGTTTATAGCATTTAACATTTAAGTCTTATCTGTTTTGAATTAATTTTACATACGATGAGATTTGAGTCAAAGTTCATCTTTGTGCCTACAGATGTCTGTTTGCTCTGGCATGTTTAATTGAAATGGCTGTGTTTCCTGTACTGAATTGCTTTTACAACTTTATCAAAAAAATAATTGGATATATTTTGGGTTCCCTATATGTGAGTCTATTTTGAGTAACCTATATGTCTTGAAATTAAGTAAAATGATTGCAGTCCCTTCATCTTTTCCAAAATTGTTCCAAATATAGTAATAGCTGTAGAAATATTTAATTTTGTATAAATTTTAGAACATACTTTTTTATATCTAAAAATATTACAGAGGTCTTTATTTTCCTCATGAACATAGAAACAAAAACCTTGGTAAAATATTAACCAATAGAGTTTGGCAACATAGTAAAAAAAATGATAAACCATGAACAAGCATAGTTTACTTCAGGAGTGACATTTGTCCAGTGTTCAAAAAAAATCAATATAATTCACCCTGTTAAGAGGCTGAAGAAAAATGATCATATAATCATGAGATTGTATCATTGATGCAGAGAAGACATTTGACAAAATTCAACACATAATAATGACATGAATGTCTTTGGGTTTATCCTGTTTTGGGGTTGGTCCATTTTTTGATCATGTAGATTTGTGTCTTGCTAAATTTGGGAAATTTTCTTCAAGTACTTTTTCAGCTCTGGGTTTTTACTCCTTTTCCATGGACACACCAATGATATTAATGTTAGATTCTGTTATAATCCTACAGATCCCTGATACTCTATTTTTTTTGTTGTTTATTTTCTATTTTTTGTTCAAAAAGTCCTGGGTAATTTCTATTCTTCAGTCTTTAGTTCACTGATTCTTTTTCCTGTCCTATCCATTCGACTATTGAGCCCATCTGCTGAGGTTTCATTTTAAGGCTTGTATTTCTCAATTCTAAAATTTCTCTTTGGTTCTTTGTCTTCTATTTCTTTGCTAAGACTGTGTTTTCATTTGCTTTAAGCATGCTCATAATTTCTCACTGAAGGTTTTTTAAAATCATGGCTGTTCTAAAATCTTTTCATTGTAACACTTGTCATCTCAGTGTTGGCACCTATTAATTGTCTTGTTTATTTGAGTGGTCTCATTACTGCTGGGCAATGCTGAGGGTCCTGTCTCTCCACTAAGCCTCCTCTGATGCCCTTGCCTCTATCAAGTGATGAGAAGGGCTCCCTTAAAATGGCTGGGTGAAAGGTGGAAGTCCAGGTTCTCCATATGACTTCCACTGACACTTCAGGATGGAGACCTCACAGTGTAGCGGGTGGCAGGGGGATGAAAATCCTGGGTCTCTAGTGGCTTCTTTGACACCACCCTAGTAGGGATTTGGGAATATCTCTTACAGCATCAAGAGTGTGGAAGTCTAGGCTTCTCTCTCAGTCTTCGCTTGCATGATTGGAGGTGGGGCTGCAGTTTTCTCTATGGTATTTGACTGGAGCTGAGAAGTTATTGTCTAAAAGTTTTTGTTTTGTTAGGTGGCCTCTTTCCTGGCCCTTTAGCTGTAGAGAGTAAGCTTTTTTGTTTGTTTGAGCTCATTGGCATTTTCAGGTTGCTTGGCTTCTTTAGTTCCAAATAGGCAAATTCTGGGAGATGGTGAGGAACAGGAAGGCCTGGATTGTTGAAGTCCATGGGGTAGCAAAGAGTTGAACACAACTTGGCAACTGATCAATAACATGGGACATATGAGATAAAAAGAAAACCCAGAGAACTCATTACTCTGTTTCTTGGATGCTAGGTTTCTAGCTGGTTTGCTGCTTCCCTCAGTCTCTCAAATTCTTCTGTTTGTCTTATATCATGCTCAGGGGTTTTAATTGTCCTTAGTGGGAGAAATAGGAAAATTATTTATATTCTGTCTTCCTGGAAGCAGATGTCATTTTTTTCAATTAGTGCATTTTCATTCAACAAATGCTTTCCTGAGTTTCATACATAGGCAGATCTAGAAAACTCAGAAAGGAACATGAACACTCTCAAAATACACACCCAGAATCCAAGAAGTGTTCATTGCTGCTACCACTGTGGCTCAAACCATCATCTCCCATCAGAATTATTGCGATTATCTCAAGGTTACTCTCCCCTTGACTGCCTACTATTAAATCTAATACAGCAACTGGGGAGACTCTAGTAAAACATAGACTAATCACTGTGCTCAAAATCTTTCAAGGGTTCCCTATCACCAGAGCCAAATTCCAATGGCCTATATGGTCCCATGCATTCTCCTTCCCTCCCCCTCCATTTACCTCTGACTCCTTTCCTCCTGGTCTCCCCTTATTCACTCCGTTGCTGCCACAGTGGCCATCACAGCTAGACTGCTCACATGCTGGACTCAGTTTCTTTCACTGGGAACATTCTTGCCCCAGCTCTCCTCATGAGTAGCTCTTTTACCTCCTGCAAATCCCAGATGTTACCTTCTTAGGCCTGTCTTGACTACCACACTTAAAACTGTAACTACCCATCACTTCCTCTCCCCATTATATTCCTCTTTTTGCTCTATTTTCTCTGCAGTTTTCCTTCTAATAGATCAGACTATTTACTAATTTGTTTATTCTCCCCAGTAAAATATAAGCCCCATGAGAGACATGGTGTCTTGTCTGCTATTTAACTGCTGCACTGTCCACATTAAGAACAGTGTCTAGCATATACTAAGTGCTTGATAAATAGCTGCTGAATGAATAAATGACCTATGTGTCCAAGTTTCAGTGAGACAAATATCTTCATGACCCAGCAAATTGCTCTAATGGTCCTATTGATGGGAGCTCTGGTGATACAAAAGGAACTCTAGTCAACCCTCCTTTAGAGCACTTATATATAGATCCATGTTCTAGTGTTCCATCACTGTGTCTCTCAGGTCCTCCCTTTGTTTCTTACTATCTGTCTCATTCTAGACCCACTACAAATTTTTTTCAGTCATTACAAGCCTAAAAGAATAACAAGATTGACTTCGGTCCAGTGATGTTGTCATCACACCTTAGCTTAAAATAATCCTTATAACAGATCACGTTATAGGTTAGTGGCCAGGGCCTACCCTTGGGTCAGTTGTGGGTCAAGTGGTATAGTATGTGACCACCTCAGCCGGATAAATTGCGTTGGGCAGTTCTCTCAAAAGCAGCAAGCGGGCAAGGCAGAGGCCCAGAGAGGAGTAGATTCTTTTCTCATATGCTGAACCACTCTGTCGATTTACAAAAATGTGTACAAATTTAAAATCCTTAAATTCTTTCCTTGACTATTATACCTGTGTACAGGTTAGCCCACACATTAGAGAAAAGAAAACCAGATTATAATTCTGCATTTATCAAAGAGCTCTCTGACCTCTTCGACATTCTGTCTGGTAGAGGACTTTGCCCTTTGAAGAACTTAAGAATCTATGTGCAAGAAATAACAAATAGTTTAATTTAACTCAACTTTTATTTTTGAAAGGAAGTTGAATTTCAATACAAAACAAACAGAAGAAGGCTTTCCTCTTGAGTTTATGCACTGTCAGAAAAGTGACAACACTCTTTGCTTTGCAGTATATCCTGGAGGGATCCCATAAAACCCTTGAGAGTTACTGGGGGAGGGCGGTGCCATGTTTCAGATCTGTGGCTCCACTACAGTGCTTTTTTGAGCTCTCTGAGCTCTTTGGAAGCATACATAAATAAAGTAGAAATGTCAGAACCAAGTGCTGGGAAGCATGATAGGTAAGGGACGGCAGTCTGGAGTCAGTGTGGATTTGGAATTTTTGGTTAAGAATTCTTTTCTGGCTCTACTTGGGCAAAAACTGTTTCTAACACACAGGGCAAAATTAGGCTCAGTGTAAAATCTCTCACATTTTATGTAATATGAAAATACTTCATATACAAACTGTGCTGTGACAAGCAGCTTTCAAAACACAACAAAAAGATTAAAAAAATATTAAACATATTTTCTTTCCCAGGAAATTTCTATCACCTCCAACAGCTGTTGGTTGGTATGCTGTTTGGTGGGTTTCTTCCCTACTGTCATACCTAATGATGAAAGGAAAAAGCTATTATGAATAAATCATGATAAAATTATTAAAGCCCAAAGAACCAATGGAATGATTTAATGAATATATTTTAGTTTTTGGAAAATGGGGCTAGTTTCAAATTTAAGAGACTTATGTTTTCACTTCAGAATCTTTTCATTTTCCTTATTGAACACAAGATACTAATTATTAAGCAAACATTTATTTACTTTTAACTCAACAACCAACTGATTTTGAAAGTAGACTCAGAGTTTGCCTTTTGTTGATGACACATAAGAAGGTGCTATTAAGCAAAATGCACATACAAATATCTGCTTCTGCTCTCCTATCTTATGGAACACTCCTTTATAATTGAGTAAGCTTTAATTACCCTGATTAGAATGCAACATTACCCAAATTGAAAGGAGGTAGATTAAATAGTAGCATGTCTGAGCTTACATGAATTATCTTCTGATGACATTAGAATGACAAGTGATTACCATGCTTTTTTCATCTTCATTTGCCCAATTATTGTTGTTTAATTATCCTACTTAGAAAGTAAGGCCAATAAAATTTTCAAGACAGAAATTTGTATCACCTTTGTACAGCTTTATATTAATAAACAGCAACCAATAAAATAATCAGCGCACAAAAATGTTACATTTAAAAAGTCAATTTTATGATATTGCTTTGTTAGCATTTAGTACACTTACTGTCGGGGCCATCGGAGGCAAGGACAATTATTAAACAAAAGCTTTGAAAGAAGTTGCGTTCCATATTTTTGCCTTTCTGCCTTTTCTCTGGCTATAGTGCTGTGATTTATTTCTGCAAGAGAAACCCTGTTCATTTGGGTTAGTGTGTCTGAGTAGATCAGACTCTGAAACAAAAGTTAAATTGCTTTTATTGTGAGAATCAAATTAATTCTGGCTTCATTCCTTCAGTTGTTAAAACTGTGCGAAATTCAGCCTGGAATGTTTTTGGAAACCCCTCCACTTCTTTAGAGGGAGTCTTTCATATTGTCTGAACAAGAGGTCCTGCTACCATCTTTGCTCCTGCTGCCTGCAGCTATTGACCTGTTTCTCATAGGAGTCCTCTCCCTGTTCTGTCTCAGAAATCTTTAACACCACTCTCAAGTGTGTCTGATTCAGAGCCTGCTTCCAGGGACATTTCACAGCCAACACCAAATATGGGGCCCCAAGAGTAAGGAAGACATGTATATCTGCGCTTTGAACATACCCCCTAAAACCCGCCATCTCCCACATGCCTGCAAAAGCCCTCTGTCTTTTTCTCCTCTCTCTCTCTCTCCCCTCCTTCCTTTCTTCCTCCTCCTTGACCACTTGCCTCATTTTTTGGTGTGCTTCATGTCCCAGGAACAACTTCTCTCCCCATCTTTATTCTCCTTCAAAAACATTTTGGCTATTCTTGGCATCTACATTTCTATATAAATATTAGAATCAGCCTTTAACTTTCACAAAAGAGCCTGTTGGAATTTGGATGGAATTACACTGTGGCTCAAACAGTAAAAAATCTCCCTGCAATGTGGGAGACGAGGTTCAGGCCATGGGTCAGGAAGATCCCCTGGAGTAGGAAATGGCAACCCACTCCAGTACTCTTGCCTAGAGAATTCCATGGACAGAGGAGCCTGACAGACTCCAGCCCATGGGTTCACAAAAGAATAGGATATGACTGAGCAACTAACACTGATAGATCTCTATTTATACGAATATAAGTAAATGTAAAATATGCATATTTTTATTCCTCCAGCCTTGACTGACTCACACAAAAGGCAGCATACATTATACACTATTACAGACTTAAAAATTTTTTTTTTACCTATACCCTGAAAGCTTTTTATATCAATGCACAATGTGTCTTCATTCTTCTATATAGTGGCATAGTATTCTATTTAGTGACTATATCAGAATTCACTTTAAAAATTCATATTGCTTTCAGACTTTTGCTATTGCAAATACTGCAATAAATTTTGTGTAGAAATATAATTGAAAAGATATACTAATATGTCCTAATGTACCTGTAGAATGAATGCTTTAAAATGGGAGTGCTATAGCAAAGGACAAATGAATTTGTAATTTTTAAATATATTGCCAAATTGCCCTCCATTGTGTACTGTATTATATTCTTTGCAAGTAGAGAAGGAGAGTACCTGGGCTTCCCCGGTGGCTCAGACGGTAAACAATCTGGCTGCAATGTGGGGGACCAGAGTTTGATTTCTGGGTCAGAAAGATCCCCTGGAGCAGGGAATGGCTACCCACTCTAATATTCTTGCTTGAGGAATATCATGGGCAGAGGAGCCAGGTGGGCTACAGTCCATGGGATCACAAAGACTTAGACACAACTGAGCGACTAACACATATACAGGAGAATATCTGTTTCCACTAGGAAGATTGTAAAGTATTGAGCCAAATTTTGTAACAATTTTAGAATATTTTAGTTTTTCTCTTCTTTTCTTTAGTTTTGGTAAATTTGTATTTTTCTAGAAATTTATGCATTTTGTCTAAATGTCTATTCATTTCTGTATACATTTGTTAGTAAGATTCTAACTCAGTTCAGTTCACTGGCTCAGTTGTGTCCTACTCTTTGTAACCCTATGGACTGCAGCACACCAGGCTTCCCTGTCCATCACCAACTCCCGAAGCTTACTCAAACTCATGTGCTTCGAGTTGGTGATGCCATCCAAAAGTCTCATCCTCTGTCGTCCCCTTCTCCTCCTGCCTTCAATCCTTCCCAGCATCAGGGTCTTTTCAAACAAGTCAGTTCTTCGCATCAGGTGCCCAAAGTGTTGGAGTTTCAGCTCCAGCATCAATGAATATTCAGGACTGATTTCCTTTAGGATGGACTGGTTGGATCTTCTAACAGTATAACGGACTCCCAAGAGTCTTCTCCAACACCACAGTTCAAAAGCATCAATTCTTCTGTGCTCAGCTTTCTTTATAGTCCCACTCTCACATCCATACATGACTACTGGAAAAACCATGGCTTTGATTAGACAGACCTTTTTTGGCAAAGTAATGTCTCTGCTTTTTACTATGCTGTCTAGGTGGATCATAACTTTTCCTCCAGGGAGCAAGCGTCTTTCAATTTCATGGCTGCAGTCACCATCTGCAGTGAATTTGGAGCCCCCAAAAATGAAGTCTGTCACTGTTTCCACATCTATTTGCCATGAAGTGAAAGGACCAGATTCCATGATTTTAGTTTTCTGAATGTTGAGTTCTAAGCCAATTTTTTCCACTCTCCTCTTTCACTTTCATCAAGAGGCTCTTTAGTACTTCTTTCCTTTCTGCCATAAGGGTGGTGTCATCTGCATATCTGAGGTTACTGATATTTCTCCTAGCCATCCTGATTCCAGCTTGTGTTTCATCCAGCCAGGCAATTTGCATGATGTACTCTGCATATAAGTTAAATAAGAAGAGTGACAATATACAGCCTTGACTTACTCCTTTCCCAATTTGAAACCAGTCTGTCGTTCCATGTCCAGTTCTAACTGTTGTTTCTTGGCCTGCATACAGGTTTCTCAGGAGGCAGGTAAGGTGGTCTGGTATTCCCATCTCTTTCAGAATTTTCCACTGTTTGTTGTGATATACATAGTCAAAGGCTTTGGCATAGTCAATAAAGAAGAAGTAAATGTTTTCTGGACTCTCTTGCTTTTTCGATGATCCAGAGGATATTGGCAGCTTGATCTCCGGTTCCTCTGCCTTTTCTAAATCCAGCTTGAACACCTGGAAGTTCATGGTTCACATACTGTTGAAGTCTGGCTTGGAGAATTTTGAGCATTACTTTGCTAGCATGTGAGGTGAGTGCAATTGTATGGTAGTTTGAACTGTGGTGTTGGAGAAGACTCTTGAGAGTCTGTTGCTCTGCAAGGAGATCCAACCAGTTCATTGTAAAGGAAATCAGTCCTGAGTATTCATTGGAAGTACTGATGCTAAAGCTGAAACTCCAATCCTCTGGCCACCTGATATGAAAGCTGACTCATTGGAAAAGACCCTGATACTGGGAAAGATTGAAGGCAAGAGGAAACGGGGATGCCAGAGGATGAGATGGTTGGATGGCATCACCGACACAATGGACATGAGTTTGAGTAGGCTCCAGGAGTTGGTGATGGACAGGGAAGCCTGACGTGCTGTAGTCCATGGGTTCACAAACAGTCTGACACAACTGAGCAACTGAACTGAACTTGAAGATTCTTTGGCATTGCCCTTCTTTGGGATTGGAATGAAAACTGACCTTTTCCAGTCCTGTGGTCACTGCTGACTTTCCAAATTTGCTGGCATATTCAGTGTATCACTTTCCCAGCATCATCTTTTAGGATTTGAAATGGCTCAGTGGGAATTCCATTACCTCCATTAGCTTTGTTCATAGTGATGCTTCCTAAGGCCCACTTGACTTGGCATTCCAGAATGTCTCACTCTAGGTGAGTGATCACACCATCGTGGTTATCTGGGTCATGAAGATCTTTTTTATATAGTTCTTCTGGGTACTCTTGCCACCTCTTAATATCTTCTGCTTCTGTTAGGTCCCTACCATTTCTGTCCTTTATTGTGCCCATCTTTGCATGAAATTTTCCCTTGGTATCTCTAATTTTCTTGAAGAGATCTCTAGTCTTTCCCATTCTATTGTTTTCCTCTATTTCTTTGCATTGATCGCTGAGGAAGGCTTTCTTATCTCTCCTTGCTATTCTTTGGAACTCTGCATTCAAATGGGTATATCTTTCCTTTTCTCCTTCGCCTTTAGCTTGTCTTCTTTTCTTGGGTATTTTTAAGGCCTCCTCAGACAACCATTTGGCATTTTTGCATTACTTTTTCTTGGGGATGGTCTTTATCTCTGCCTCTTGTACAATGTCACGAACCCTCTGTCCATAGTTCTTCAGGCACTCTGTCTATCAGATCTAATCCCTTTAATCTGTTTGTCACTTCCACTGTATAATCATAAGGGATTTGATTTAGGTCATACCTGAGTGGTCTAGTGTTTTTCCTTTCTTTCTTCAATTTAAGTCTGGATTTGGCAATAAGGAGTTCATGATCTGAGCCACAGTTAGCTCCGGGTCTTGTTTTTTGCTGACTGTATAGAGCTTCTCCATCTTTGGCTGCAAAGAATATAATCAGTCTGATTGCAGTATTGACCATCTGGTGATGTCCATATGTAGAATCTTCTCTTCTTTTGTTGAAAGAGAGTGTTTTCTATGACCAGTGTGTTCTCTTGGCAAAACTCTGTTAGCCTTGGACCTGCTTCATTTTGTACTCCAAGGCCAAATTTGCCTATTACTCCAGGTATCTCTTGATATCCTGCTTTTGCATTCCAGTCCACTATAATGAAAAGGGCATCTTTTGGGGTGTTAGACCATACAACTTCAGCTTCTTCAGCATTACTGTTTGGGGCATAGACTTGGATTACTGTGCTATTGAGTGGTTTGCCTTGGAAACGAACAGAAATCATTCTGTAGTTTTTGAGATTGCATTCAAGAGTCTTTTGTTTGCTATGATGTTTACTCTATTTCTTCTAAGGGATTCTTGCCCACAGTAGTAGATATAATGGTTGTCTGAGTTAAATTCACCCATTCCAGTACATTTTAATTCTCTGATTCCTAAACTGTCAATGTTCACTCTTGCCATCTCCTGTTTGACCACTTCCAATTTGCCTTGATTCAAGGACCTAACATTCTAGGTTCCTATGCAACATTGCTGTTTACAGCATCGGACTTTACTTCCATCACCAGTCACAGCCATAACTGGGTGTTGCTTTTGCTTTGGCTCCATCTCTTCATTCTTTCTGGAGTTATTTCTCCCCTCTTCTCCAGTAGCATATTGGGCACCTACTGACCTGGGTATTTCATCTTTCAATGTCCTGTCTTTTTGCCTTTTCTTACTATTCATGGGGTTTCCAAAGGCAAGAATACTGAAGCGGTTTGCCATACCCTTCTCTAGCGGATCACATTTTGTCAGAAATCTCCACCATGACCACCATCTTGGGTGGCCTTACATGGCATGGCTCATAGTTTCATTGAGTTAGACAAGCCTGTGGTCCATGTGATCAGTTTGTTTAGTTTTCTGTGATTGTGGTTTTCATTCTGTCTGCCCTCTGATGGAGAAGGGGTTTATGGAAGCTTCCTGATTGGAGAGACGGACTGAGGGGGAAACAGGGTCTTGTTCTGATGGGCGGGGCCATGCTCAGTTCAGTTCAGTCGCTCAGTCGTGTCCGACTCTTTGTGACCCCATGAATCGCAGCACGCTAGGCCTCCCTGTCCATCACCAACTCCCGGAGTTCACTCAGACTCGCTTCCATCGAGTCAGTGATGCCATCCAGCCATCTCATCCTCTGCCGTCCCCTTCTCCTCCTGCCCCCAATCCCTCCCAGCATCAAAGTCTTTTCCAATGAGTCAACTCTTCCCATGAGGTGGCCAAAGTACTGGAGTTTCAGCTTCAGCATCATTCCTTCCAAAGAAATCCCAGGGTTGATCTCCTTCAGAATGGACTGGTTGGATCTCCTTGCAGTCCAAGGGACTCTCAAGAGTCTTCTCCAACACCACAATTCAAAAGCATCAATTCTTCAGCACTCAGCCTTCTTCACAGTCCAACTCTCACAACCATACATGACCACAGGAAAAACCATAGCCTTGACTAGACGGACCTTAGTCAGCAAAGTAAT